>NC_030684.2:11981436-12340186 GCF_000004195.4 Xenopus tropicalis
ATGAGAAGAACCCGGGCACATTGGCACAGCTGCTGTCTTTCATTTAAATATATCGTATAGCAACTTTATATCTTCTCTGAATGACATTCATTAGGCTTTTGCTGCACTTTTGGGTAAAAACAACATTTTTAAAAATCAAAGGTGATTTTTTTTTCTTATCTTTAGTTTTGTTTTATACAATATTCTTAAAAAAACATACCGTTCTATATAGAGTATTAAAAGAACAGTTTCCAGCCGTTCCAAGATGGAAAAAAAGGAGAAAAGGCACAGGTTACATAGCAGATAATAAACTCTGTAGAATACAGTGGGGTACAATCTGTTATCTGCTATGTAACCTGTGTCTTTTTTTCCAGCTTGAATGGCTTCCCACGTGGCTACACAGCAGGGTATTTATATAAACTATAGTAGGGTTTCTGTAGCAAACACCCCAGCTGTACCGGTGCAGGAATGGCTGCCCCCGGGGCTACACAGCAGGGTATTTATATAAACTATAGTAGGGTTTCTGTAGCAAACACCCCAGCTGTACCAGTGCAGGAATGGCTGCCCCCGGGGCTACACAGCGGGGTATTTATATAAACTATAGTAGGGTTTCTGTAGCAAACACCCCAGCTGTACCAGTGCAGGAATGGCTGCCCCCGGGGCTACACAGCGGGGTATTTATATAAACTATAGTAGGGTTTCTGTAGCAAACACCCCAGCTGTACCAGTGCAGGAATGGCTGCCCCTGGGGCTACACAGCAGGGTATTTATATAAACTATAGTAGGGTTTCTGTAGCAAACACCCCAGCTGTACCGGTGCAGGAATGGCTGCCCCCGGGGTTACACAGCAGGGTATTTATATAAACTATAGTAGGGTTTCTGTAGCAAACACCCCAGCTGTACCGGTGCAGGAACGGCTGCCCCCGGGGCTACACAGCGGGGTATTTATATAAACTATAGTAGGGTTTCTGTAGCAAACACCCCAGCTGTACCAGTGCAGGAATGGCTGCCCCCGGGGCTACACAGCGGGGTATTTATATAAACTATAGTAGGGTTTCTGTAGCAAACACCCCAGCTGTACCAGTGCAGGAATGGCTGCCCCCGGGGCTACACAGCGGGGTATTTATATAAACTATAGTAGGGTTTCTGTAGCAAACACCCCAGCTGTACCAGTGCAGGAATGGCTGCCCCCGGGGCTACACAGCAGGGTATTTATATAAACTATAGTAGGGTTTCTGTAGCAAACACCCCAGCTGAACCAGTGCTGGAATGGCTGCCCCCGGGGCTACACAGCGGGGTATTTATATAAACTATAGTAGGGTTTCTGTAGCAAACACCCCAGCTGTACCAGTGCAGGAATGGCTGCCCCCGGGGCTACACAGCGGGGTATTTATATAAACTATAGTAGGGTTTCTGTAGCAAACACCCCAGCTGTACCAGTGCAGGAATGGCTGCCCCCGGGGCTACACAGCGGGGTATTTATATAAACTATAGTAGGGTTTCTGTAGCAAACACCCCAGCTGTACCAGTGCAGGAATGGCTGCCCCCGGGGCTACACAGCGGGGTATTTATATAAACTATAGTAGGGTTTCTGTAGCAAACACCCCAGCTGTACCAGTGCAGGAATGGCTGCCCCTGGGGCTACACAGCAGGGTATTTATATAAACTATAGTAGGGTTTCTGTAGCAAACACCCCAGCTGTACCGGTGCAGGAATGGCTGCCCCCGGGGTTACACAGCAGGGTATTTATATAAACTATAGTAGGGTTTCTGTAGCAAACACCCCAGCTGTACCGGTGCAGGAACGGCTGCCCCCGGGGCTACACAGCGGGGTATTTATATAAACTATAGTAGGGTTTCTGTAGCAAACACCCCAGCTGTACCAGTGCAGGAATGGCTGCCCCCGGGGCTACACAGCGGGGTATTTATATAAACTATAGTAGGGTTTCTGTAGCAAACACCCCAGCTGTACCAGTGCAGGAATGGCTGCCCCCGGGGCTACACAGCGGGGTATTTATATAAACTATAGTAGGGTTTCTGTAGCAAACACCCCAGCTGTACCAGTGCAGGAATGGCTGCCCCCGGGGCTACACAGCAGGGTATTTATATAAACTATAGTAGGGTTTCTGTAGCAAACACCCCAGCTGTACCAGTGCAGGAATGGCTTCCCCCGGGGCTACACAGCGGGGTATTTATATAAACTATAGTAGGGTTTCTGTAGCAAACACCCCAGCTGAACCAGTGCTGGAATGGCTGCCCCCGGGGCTACACAGCGGGGTATTTATATAAACTATAGTAGGGTTTCTGTAGCAAACACCCCAGCTGTACCAGTGCAGGAATGGCTGCCCCCGGGGCTACACAGCGGGGTATTTATATAAACTATAGTAGGGTTTCTGTAGCAAACACCCCAGCTGTACCAGTGCAGGAATGGCTGCCCCCGGGGCTACACAGCGGGGTATTTATATAAACTATAGTAGGGTTTCTGTAGCAAACACCCCAGCTGTACCAGTGCAGGAATGGCTGCCCCCGGGGCTACACAGCGGGGTATTTATATAAACTATAGTAGGGTTTCTGTAGCAAACACCCCAGCTGTACCAGTGCAGGGCAACATTGCATTATATTGTAATTACTTTTATATACTTTCATTTTTTGGGGTTACTGGTTCTTCAAAGATTAAATTGTTTCTGAGCCCTTTTTCTGTGTTACTGTGTATTTTGTTTGTTTTTCTTTTTCCACCACCCCTCTTGGTTTGCATAGACGGCACTGGCATCATGGTGTCCAGCAGGTTGGTAGTTGGGTTTCAGATTGGACAGGTCCAGACTGATGTTCAAAATAGGCCTTGGTATTAGAATCCTGTGCAGAACCAATCCTTGAGACCTGGACCCATGGCCCCCAACTCTCTCGCTTTGACCCACTACCTGACTTACAACTACATTGTTCAGAAGCCGATGGCTGGCACTTCAAGTCCACAAAGGCTCAATAAATAGGAATGTCTGGCCATAGTCGCGGGTTTGATAAGGTACAGTTGTGGGACCTGTTATCTAGAATTCCTGGGACCTGGGGTTTTACGGATCAAGGGTCTTTCTATAGTTTGGGAATGTACAGATTGTCAGTTCGTGTCAGGTTGTGGCTTTGACCAGATAGTGGGTCCTAATGGCTTATTATGTGGGTCCTGGTGTAGGTCGTTGGTTGAAGAAAGAAAACCTAAATAGGACTTTATCCCTGACCTAGGCACAACGATTGCCATAGAAACAAATGGGGCCAATAGGTAGGTGAACCACCCCAAATCACTGTAAATGACATGGGCCTAAATCATCTCATCGGCTGGCAACAAATATTAATACTAAGCCAGCCCCAGATTTGTCGGAAGGCCGCAAAGGGGGGCATGTTGGGCACTTTGGGACTGCAGGATATTAACAAAGCTGGCAAGCTAAGCCTATCCCAGTCCTCCGTGCAGCTGTATTCTGGGGAGGAGGGAGTTGGTACAAGCCGTGGGGCAGAGGGCACCCCAGCCTACGGGTGGAGGGAGTAGATAGCCCTGCACTAAGCACCAGTGCCTGTATAGGTATGCCATAGCAGTTCAGCCTTGGGCCGAGGCATTCAAAGCGTTAACCCCGTCCAGCTGTAATAGCTGCTCCGTGACAAGGGCAATTTTTATCTCCTCCTCGGCCTGTCGAGCCAGAATTGATACTAGCACGTCCTGCTGCCTTCTGCCTGACAGTCCCCTGCTGGGGCAGACATAGCTCCGTGGCTGGGTTAGAAGGCAGGAGCCTTCATGTAATGAAGTAATGAATCAGATTTCTAACCATCGCCCAGCGAAGACCTCAGTAACTGCGCTGGAAGCGTTCGTACCAATTAGCCCATGTGACCTTCCGTTCAAGGTACCATTTATTAAGGGCCAAAATGAAGTCCCCCCCGCTGCGTGCCGGCACATTGTTGCTTTAGCTGCCTTTTACCGGCCCATTCCAGGTGAGTCGCAGAGCAACCTTACGGCTGGAGAGGCATTTCCTACACTGTCAAGGGCAAGTAAACCTTATCTTAAATTTTATTTGGTTTAATCAGTGTTTAGGTTGCAGTGCCTCCTAAATTACACCCCCATGAAGGGCAGAGTGATATGCTGGGGTTGGCAAGCTACCAGCACTATATGCATCAAGTACCCTGTATTCCTGGGCATGGTGCTATGTCTCAGACTAAGATATAAATTATATTGGGTTTTGTACGCTTCTTTACCTTTAAATTAACTTCTACTATGACATTGGTTTTCAGCTTTTTGTTCAGCAGCTCTCCAGTTTGGAATTTCAGCAGCTTTCTGGTTGCTAGGGTCCTGTTTACATTAGCAACCAGGAAGAGGTTTGAAAGAGACTGGAATATGTACAGGCTAAGGATGAAATAGGAAGATAAGGAATTCAAAGTAACAATGATAGTTAAATTGCAAGCTCAAAGAGCTATAGACTTTTGGCTTCAGGGGTCAGTGACCCCCATTTAAAAGCTGGAATAAGTGCAGAAAAAATTATTCAAAAACTATAAAAGATAAATAATGAACACTAGTTGCTATCAATAGGGCATTCTATAACATACTAAAAGTTAACTTAAAGGTAAACCACCCCTTTAATGTAGAGTCCAGTTGGGCTGACCTAACCCACACCCGCCACCCAATATGACCTAACCCAAACCCGCTACCCAAACCTGACTGCAAATGTAACATACTGTCCGACCTGTGACCCATGAAACTTGAAGTTATGTCATCATATGCAGGAAGTGACGTCACTCCAGATCCAAATCAGTAGGGTAATGGAAAAAACTTGCAGTATCCCCAGGGGAGTGAGTGGCCACTGCCACACTTTAGCCGGGTACCCAGGCGGATTACCCACAGACTGCCCACACAGTTAGAAAAATGGGGACTTGCTGCCCGAAACGCGATCACTCTGTGGCTATGAAGATTTTTCATTCATCCAAGTCATGGGATATCTAGTATAAATAAATCTAAAGCAGCTGGACTTGTTAAGTTATCATTGAAGACATTCAATAGCAATGTCCAAATTTTGGACAGAGAGGACCGCTGGTTTGAAAGAGGTGTAAAGGAGGCTATTCATGTTAAAGTGGAGAAACCATCCCTAAACAGAGGCGGGGGCCTTCGACACCATCTGTCTGCTACAGACAATGCTGTTCTAACACCTGTTTCAATGAGTTGCATGATACGTTGGTAATCCTATCACAGTAACCCCACAGCATTCTCACCTCAGGTGTCACCTCTCTGATGAGTTACAATGTGCCGTAGTACTTGAATTAGTGGAAGAGTTCATATGCTGAGGACTTTCCTTACCAGTCAGTTGAACTGAAGAAGCTGCTCGGATGAGTAGTGAAAGTCTTCAATGATTACTAAGTCCAGTTGCTTTAGATTTATTTATACTAGAGATCACTCTGTGGTACCCAACCGGATGCAGGATTCTATCGTAATGCTTTTCTTAAACTACAGCTAGGGTTGCCACCCTTCTGGCTTTAAACCAGCCAGCCCCCCAAAACCGTCATCACATGGTGCGGCTTACCCCGCCCTCTAATGTCATCTTGTCCATCATTGGCACACACATAACATCATGGACCCAACGGCGTTCCCCTGGTTTAACCACTGGCAGAGGTGGCAACACTAACTACAGCTGTCTGGGAAGTTGGACTATAGCCGGGCCATCCCTATGTCTGACTCTCTTGGGTTAATTATCCAGCACATTCAGTCTTCTCCCTCATCTGTAAGTTTTGCAAGAAGCGCTTCTTTGTCTCTCCGGCCTCCCACTCACATACACGCATTCAGCCGGCTTTGGCTGGAGATTCTCCCTCCTGTCACGCTTTCCCTGCGTGCCCACCATGTGCCGCCCGATGGCTGCCATTGCTGCGCGCTGCCTGTTGCACAAAGTTGCTGTGATTGTAGAGGATTGAGTGCAAGTTACCCGTTCTTGTCAAACAAATCCGGCTAGTTAATCAAAATACAGATGGAAGGCGTCCATCACCAGCCGCCAATTTCCCCATCATTCCTCTTCATTGTTTTATGTATTAAGACTTGTTTAAATTTCTGACATCCAGATGGTCACAATGTAAAGAGATACTATCAGCATTTATTACCCTACTTATTAATACTGTGTCCTTTAGTTACCCAGACATGTTTCTCTGGGATTAACAATGTTTAAAGATGTAGCCATATCAGTACTTAAGGTCTGTCTAGCAATCTGTCCAGGCTCTCTTTATGTTATTTTACGATATCTTGAATGTGGATGTCTAGGGGAAAGACTATAAAGAATAAAAATGACTCTGTATAGCTCCCAGAGTAACAGACCTTTCTGCCTGTATCCAGATTTATTTAGTTTCTCTATTACAAGCAGCTGAACTGCAGCTCTTTTACTGACTTCCTTGTCTAATGTGAAGGTGACCCTTTTGCTTCCTGAGCACTCCTCTCTCTGACTATAAAGACCTCAAAGAAGTGCCTACTGGGCAAGCTGCCTCTGCTCCAATGGATATCAATCAGGCATGTCCAGTAGGCACCTCTTTGAGGTCTTTATAGTCGGAGAGAGGAGTGCTCAGGAAGCAAAAGGGTCGGAGCTTTACATTAGACAAGGAAGTCCGTAAAAGAGCTTCAGTTCAGCTGCTTGTAATAGAGAAACTAAATAAATCTCGATACAGAGAGAAAGGTATATTACTCTGGGGGCTATACAGAGTCATTTTTATTCTTTAAAGTCTTTCCCCTAGACATCCACATTCAAGATATCGTAAAATGACAGAAAGAGAGCCTGGACAGATTGCTAGACAGACCTTAAGTACCGATATGGCTATATCAGAGAGAGGAGTGCTCAGGAAGCAAAAGGGTCACCTTCACATTAGACAAGGAAGTCATTAAAAGAGCTGCAGTTCAGCTGCTTGTAATAGAGAAACTAAATCATCTGGATACAGAGAGAAAGGTATGTTACTCTGGGGGCTATACAGAGTAATTTTGGAATCTCTGCAGTTATCTGGTTGCTGGGGTTCCCAGCCTTAGCAACCAGACAGTGGTTTGAATGAGAGACTGTTATAAGTTATAAAAAGTAAAAAAACAATGAAATTGTAGCCTCATAGAGCAATAGCTTTTGGCTGCCGGGGTCAGTGACCCCCATTCGAAAGCTGGAAAGAGTCAGAGGAAGACGATAAATAATTAAAAAAACTATAACAAATAATTAATGAAGACCAATTTAAAAGTTGCTTAGAACTGGCCTTTCTATAAGATACTTAATACTAACTTAAAGTTGAAGCACCCCTTAAACCATTTTGTTCCCCTCCAAGCAAATATTTGGGCAGCGAAACCCTAGAGTTGGCCCAGTCCGCCATTACTGTTGTCCCACAGGCAACCACCGTCATTCAAAGCGTTGTATAGAGAACAATAGTGTGCTACAATAGTAGCTTATTTCAGCATTTTGAGGGGCGAGTTATCCCCGGAGGGGGGTCACAGTGAAACAAATGGGGGTCACTAATGTATCTGATTGCAAGTAATGCTGTTTGTGTCTTCCTTTTCTCAGTAATTGACTTGAGCCCCTCATTAACCTCATAAGCTCATAAGTATTGCCCTTAAATAACGAGGTTTTATCTGTGTCTGGTAATAGTGTCTTATATTGGGGTATGAAATCAATTTGCCTTTAGAAGTTATGGTCACTATTTGGGAAAGCAAAGGTGAGGGCCAGACACGTGCTGAGAGCCCAAGTGTGGGACTAAATAGACATGGCAGCCTCACCGCCGGCAGGGTAGTTTGGGTTTTTATTTTACCGTATCCACTGCTGGTGCCGGCATCGAGGCGCCAATACAGCCCCTGTAGAATGACTGCACCATGTTGCTTCCCTTGTATGTCTGGCTTGGGCATAGTATAGCGGGCAGTGCCCATAGGAGCTTGGCACTACCCCATAAACAAGCGCTTGTCATAGAAATATTCACACATTTTGTTAAGTACATGGAATAAATCTAAAAATGTAAAAATCAGATGATGACAGTGGATGACAGTGGAAGGAAAGGCTGCTCATCTATGCAATACAAACCTTAATTTACTATACAATTGCCTAAAAACAGTTTCTATCTGTCTGTCTGTCTATCTATCCATCTGTCTTCTGTCTAAATCTCTATCTATTCAGCTATCTGTATCTCTGTCTGTCTGTATCTCTATCTATCTATTCATCTATCTATCCATCTATCTGTATGTCTGTCTATCAATCTATCCATCCATATCTATCTATCTATTTATCTATCTATATCTCTGTCTGTCTGTATCTCTATCTATCCATCTATCTGTATGTCTGTCTATCTATCTATCTATCTATCTATCTATCATCTATCTATCATCTATCTGTATCTCTGTCTATCTGTATCTCTGTCTATCTATCTATCTATCTATCTGTATCTCTGTCTGTCTATCTCTATCTATCTATCTATCTATCTATCTATCTATCTGTATCTCTGTCTGTCTATCTGTCTCTCTGTCTGTATCTCTATCTATTATCTATCTATCTATTTATCTGTATCTCTGTCTGTCGGTATCTCTGTCTATCAATCTATCTATCTATAATCTATCATCATCTATCTGTATCTCTGTCTATCTATCTATCTATCTATCTATCTATCTATCTATCTATCTATCTATCTATCTATCTATCTATCTATCTATCAATCTGTCTCTCTGTATCTCTATCTATCATCTATCTGTATCTATCTATCTATCATGTATCTATATCTCTTTGTATCTGTATGTATCTCTCTGTCTATCTGTTTGTATCTATTTATCTGTATCTCTATATATCTGTGTGTCTGTCTATCTAATCTTTTTTTGACCTTTAAAGGGGATGTAAGCCTAACATTTTTGAAAGATCACTATACCGGAAAGTTGCTTAGATTTACATATCGATAAAGGAAAATTCCATATCTGAATAAACCCTTTCAAGGGGTTACATTGCAGATTAACATTGGAGGCGTCCATCTTGTGCTGCTCTGAGTTTACTATTAAATGCTGTACATTTGGTACCATAACAGTAATCACAACACTTGAATCTTTTTCAAAATCTTTTTTTTTTTTTTGGTTTTGCAGCCGAGAGCCACTTAGTGTTGAATTATCCGGTGCAAAAGCAATTAGTTCTCAGTTGACCTTTGGATCAGCAGTAACTTGACCCAAAAAAGTGTGGGATTGTCGTATGGTTACGGCCCCGGGGGAGGCCCAGGAGAGGCTCCCAGAGCAGTTTCAGCCTCTCTTGCCTGTATTGACCTTTTATTTTCAGGATCCTCCGACTCAAACACATTTTGCTGCGTCAGGCCTGGGACGGGGATGGCAGAAGCGTATGCGGTTAATGTGAAATCCTATTATTTATTTATCTAACAGGCCCCCGAGTAAAGGATTTGTAGCTCGTGTCTTTGCCGGAGGTCAGAGCGAAAAATGTAACACTGGAAGGAATAATAGTCAATAGGAGCTTCCACTCCTAACACCTACCATGGGAAAAAGCAGGAACACTTGGCTTCCTCCACCATTTTCCCAAGCCACGTCTTAATTGGCACTAATGCCACGCCCTGTCTGGTTTAATTTCCCAGATCAACATTTATCCCACCTCATTTCCTATAAAACCCGACCACTTTTCGCAGAGTTCTGTATTCAAATGAAAGAGATAGCAAGTTTATTAAAGAGCCCCATACAACACAGAAACCCCTAATATCCCTATCACTTTAACCTGTTCCTTCAAAAAGTAGGAATAAATACCGTTTTGCTGAAATCCAGCTGCAAAACAGTTCTTTTTTTTTTTCTGCATCATTTTGAAATCCTGGCAGGGGAGGAGGGACTAAAACATTGATGTTACAAATTGTAACATCTTCTCCACAACTTACAGACAGCATTCAGGGACTATATAATCCACAATGCCCCTAGTGGGTTTATTTTCTAAAGCCTTGTATTTTTTCCCAAGTCATAACAATGGTTAACTCTTGGTTAAAGAACATTTAAGTGATGTTTGAGTCAACAAAATCTGCCTTTTTGTAAAGTCACAAGTGGGCAATGGGAAGGCTTGAGTATACAACAAGGTCCCCATACACGTGATCTCGCCAAGCGAGCGGATCTTCACCCGATATCCCCACCTACGGGTGGGCAATATCGGGGAACATGTAGGCCCTGGGGCCAAAAGATCGAATTATAACGGCGGCAATGGGCAGTCGGCTCGGGGACCGCATCAACGAGCCGATGCAGTCCCTTATCCGACTGAAACTTTTAATCTGCCCGATTGATATCTGCCCAAATTCAGGCCAGGTATCGGTCGGGTATGGCCGTTGTTTCTGCCCCTACACGGGCCGATAAGCTGTCAAATCGGTCCAAGGGACCAATATCGGCAGCTACAATCGGCCCGTGTATGGGGACCATAAGTGGCAGATGACTGGAGTAGTAACTGGGGGCATCGTCGGCCAAGTTTGGCCTGCCCGTGACCCGCTAAAGAAGTCTTTTGCCAACCTGAACCTGCCCTAACCTTTGGTGAACCTGCAGGTTTTGGGACAGCCCACTCATCACTACTAAACGTTCCATCCAAGGGTGGAAAAATGTATTTAGATCATTAACCTTAACTTTCTATTGGCATTGGAGATTAATTGTTTAGTCGGTGTTTGATCTCAACTGTGGAGCTCGAACACCCCATAGAGCAGAATGGTGTTTGACTGTGAAACATATTCAGTCTAATCGATCAAATGTCTTGAGTTTTTTTTGACAATGAGTACTAAATTCAAACTGGTGGAAGTCCTTAAGAAGAAATACTAATGAATCTACCCTTAAGTCATTTAGGCCCCAGAATTTCCATTGAGTGTTAGGGCAGTTGTATTGTTCTTTAACCAATCTGCTGGCATTTGCAGGACTGATGTTTTTCAGCCTCTAGATCAGGGATCCCCAACCTTTTTTTTTTTTTTTTTACCCCTGCGCAACATTTCAATGAAAAAAAAGCTGGGGAGCAACACAAGCACAAATATTTTCCTAGTAGGTGACCAATAAGGACTATTTAGTTATTTAGTAGCCCAATTTGAACGGGCAGACTACTAGAGGCTCTGTTTAGCAGTACACATGGTCTTTATGTCTCCAAAACATGCCTTCATGTCAGAAATTCAAAAATGGACGCCAACATTGAGGCCAATGGGAGCAACATCCAAGGGGTTGGTGAGCAACATGTTGCCTCTGAGTCACTGGTTGGGGATCACAGGTCTAGATGCTCAAGTAAGAAAAATGCCAGGCTGAAAAGTACCCACATGTGCCACAGCTACTGATACATGGGTATCTTGCCCTCCTTCTCTTTTCGTGGATCCCTTCCCTTCTTTCGTCTACGATTTCTCAATGTCATTGCTCTTGGCATAGTTGAATGGAGCTCGCACCGGAGGCCTTTGGCCATTTCTCCACCTTCTCAGCACTGCTGTTCTGCCGTTTCACTCCTGAGATCGCTTATGTTAGCAACAGATGGTGTCGTTTTGAATTCAAACGATTTAACATAGACTCATTTGCCAACATAAAAAAAATGCCTCAAAAAGGAGGGTAAAAAGGCAAAGGCCCAAACAGTATTTGTGAAGTTGGCATTTCAGTTCTGCAAGTCATTTTATTGGCATCTGATATTGCCCGGTGGATTTTGTTATTAAGGCCGGGGGTCCTAGGAAGCTTTGGTAATACAGGTATGGGATCCCTTATCCGGAAACCCAGATCCAGAAAGTTCCGAATTAAGGAAAGGCCATCTCCCATAGACTCCATTATAAGAAAATAATTCCAATTTTTAAAATGATATATTTTTTCTCTGTAATAACAAAACAGTACCTGTACTTGATCCCAACTATAATTACCCCTTATTGGGGCAGAACAGCCCTATTGGGTTTATTTAATGGTTAAATGATTCCCTTTTCTCTGTAATAATAAAACAGTACCTGTACTTGATCCCAACTAAGATATAATTACCCCTTATTGGGGGCAGAACAGCCTTATTGGGTTTATTTAATGGTTAAATAATTCCCTTTTCTCTGTAATAATAAAACAGTACCTGTACTTGATCCCAACTAAGATATAATTACCCCTTATTGGGGGCAGAACAGCCCTATTGGGTTTATTTAATGGTTAAATGATTCCCTTTTCTCTGTAATAATAAAACAGTACCTGTACTTGATCCCAACTAAGATATAATTACCCCTTATTGGGGGCAGAACATCCCTATTGGGTTTATTTAATGGTTAAATGATTCCCTTTTCTCTGTAATAATAAAACAGTACCTGTACTTGATCCCAACTAAGATATAATTACCCCTTATTGGGGGCAGAACAGCCCTATTGGGTTTATTTAATGGTTAAATGATTCCCTTTTCTCTGTAATAATAAAACAGTACCTGTACTTGATCCCAACTAAGATATAATTACCCCTTATTGGGGGCAGAACAGCCCTATTGGGTTTATTTCATGGTTAAATGATTCCCTTTTCTCTGTAATAATAAAACAGTACCTGTACTTGATCCCAACTAAGATATAATTACCCCTTATTGGGGGCAGAACAGCCCTATTGGGTTTATTTCATGGTTAAATGATTCCCTTTTCTCTGTAATAATAAAACAGTACCTGTACTTGATCCCAACTAAGATATAATTACCCCTTATTGGGGGCAGAACAGCCCTATTGGGTTTATTTCATGGTTAAATGATTCCCTTTTCTCTGTAATAATAAAACAGTACCTGTACTTGATCCCAACTAAGATATAATTACCCCTTATTGGGGCAGAACAGCCCTATTGGGTTTATTTAATGGTTAAATGATTCCCTTTTCTCTGTAATAATAAAACAGTACCTGTACTTGATCCCAACTAAGATATAATTACCCCTTATTGAAGGTAAAACAATTCTATTGGGTTTATTCAATATTTCAATGATTTTTTAGTAGACTTAAGGTATGGAGATCCAAATTACAGAAAACCCCAGGTCCCGAGTATTGTGGATAACAGGTCCCATACCTGTACATTGATGGGTCTCAGTTCGAGAATTCATCCGATAAAACGTTTTATGGTTTAAAGACCTACTGAAAATACCCAGTGGGCCCCACCAACCCAGACCTGATCCCCACTTGCCCCTGGTCGTGGTGGGGTATCGGCGGGGGCTCCAGTGGGCTTTGTGCACACCAGTCTGGTGGTTCACCTTTTAGTTAAGTTTTGTATGTTATAGAAAAGCCAATTCTAAGCAACTCTTCCATTGGTCTTCATTATTTTTTTTATAATTTTTTTTTTTTTTTTTTGCCTTCTTTTTCTGACTCTTTCTTAGCAGCCAAAAAATTTTTGTTCTGTGAGATTACAATTTTATTGTTACTTTGCCTGACTAAACCCACAAGTATCAGGCCATTGACTCTGCAAGGAGCTCCAAGTCTGTGATCCACCACTTTGCCAAGAATACAGTCTCCTCTGTGCTTTAGTTTTGTTCAAGCAACATTGTACAGTTTAGGTTGAAATGGATACTCATGGAGGAAGCAATGGTATCAGCAGACCTCTATAGATACCCCGGGGACTGCACTGTGCAGCCAGTGTCAGGGCTTTTGTGACCTTGCAAGGTTGCGACTGGCACCAGGGGATGCAATAATGTGCTAGCCGTATATTTATAGCTGTCTCTACATAAAGGTATCCATCGAAGAAGAAACTGGGTGTACCTTACTCCATCTAGGCTCTACCTGCAGACGTCTGATCAATATGTCTATGAAGATTCTCATTCATCTAGGTCATGATATACAGTAGGGATCCCCGACCTTTTATACCCGTGCGCAACATTCAAATAAAAAACGTTTTGGAGAGCAACACAGGCACCTGGAGGTGCCAATGAGAGCTATAATTGGCTATTTGATAGACCTTATGTTGACTTGAAGCCTATAGAAGGCTCTGTCTGGCAATTACACTGGGTTTTATGCAACCAAAACTTGCCCCCTAACCAGAAATTCAAAAATAATCCCCTGCTTTGAGACCACTGGAAGCAATATCCAAGGGGTTAGGGAGCAACATGTTGGCCCTGGGCCACTGATTGGGGATCTCTGATATACAGTATCTAGTAGAATTAAGTCTAAAACAACTGGACTTTTCTTGAAAACATTCCACCACTCATCCAAGTGGCTTCTTCAGTTCAAATGACTGGTAGGGAATTCTCTGGCATCTGATCAATGTGTACAGTGTAGTTAAGAGGTGGACTCGACCTCCATGCCCTCCCTCCCCCTATTCACCATTTTTGGGGAGAGCTGTTACATTATGGGGCACATTTATCAAAGTCCGAATTTCGGATGTTTAAAAGTATGATTGGCAAAAATTCGAAAATCTGATGTGCGTTAATTGTGCAAAAATTTGTATCTTGTCGTACGAAAATATCGTGGTGCATACAAAAATTAAAAAATTTTCGTATCCAATCGATCGTGAACGGAGCGAGAATCTTTCTGACTTTGAACCTTCAGTGCATGATTTTGGAAGCCTTCCATAGGGCTCAATGGCACTCTGCAGCTCCAACTGGGCCCAAGGAAAGTCTCCCATAGGGCTCAACGGCACTCTGCAGCTCCAACCCGGCCCAAGGAAAGTCTCCCATAGGGCTCAACGGCACTCTGCAGCTCCAACCTGGCCCAAGGAAAGTCTCCCATAGGGCTCAATGGCACTCTGCAGCTCCAACCCGGCCCAAGGAAAGTCTCCCATAGGGCTCAATGGCACTCTGCAGCTCCAACTGGGCCCAAGGAAAGTCTCCCATAGGGCTCAACGGCACTCTGCAGCTCCAACCCGGCCCAAGGAAAAGTCTCCCATAGGGCTCAACGGCACTCTGCAGCTCCAACCTGGCCCAAGGAAAGTCTCCATAGGGCTCAATGGCACTCTGCAGCTCCAACCCGGCCCAAGGAAAAGTCTCCCATAGGGCTCAATGGCACTCTGCAGCTCCAACCTGGCCAAGGAAAGTCTCCCATAGGGCTCAATGGCACTCTGCAGCTCCAACCCGGCCCAAGGAAGTCTCCCATAGGGCTGCAATTGGCACTCTGCAGCTCCAACCCGGCAAGGAAAGTCTCCCATAGGGCTCAATGGCACTCTGAGCTCCAACCTGGCCAAGGAATCTTCGCCTAGGGCTCAATGGCACTCTGCAAGCTCCACCCGGCCAAGGAAAGTCTCCATAGGGCTCAATGGCACTCTGCAGCTCCACCTGGCCCCAAGGAAAGTCTCCCATAGGGCTCAATGGCACTCTGCAGCTCCAACCTGGCCCAAGGAAAGTCTCCCATAGGGCTCAATGGCCACTCTGCAGCTCCAACCCGGCCCAAGGAAAGTCTCCCATAGGGCTCAATGGCACTCTGCAGCTCCAACCCGGCCCAAGGAAAGTCTCCCATAGGGCTCAATGGCACTCTGCAGCTCCAACCTGGCCCAAGGAAAGTCTCCCATAGGGCTCAATGGCACTCTGCAGCTCCAACCCTGCCCAAGGAAAGTCTCCCATAGGCTCAATGGCACTCTGCAGCTCCAACCCGGCCCAAGGAAAGCCTCCCATAGGGCTCAATGGCACTCTGCAGCTCCAACCCGGCCAAGGAAAGTCTCCCATAGGGCTCAATGGCACTCTGCAGCTCCAACCCGGCCCAAGGAAAGTCTCCCATAGGGCTCAATGGCACTCTGCAGCTCCAACCTGGCCCAAGGAAAGTCTCCCATAGGGCTCAATGGCACTCTGCAGCTCCAACCCGGCCCAAGGAAGCCTCCCATAGGGCTCAATGGCACTCTGCAGCTCCAACCCGGCCCAAGGAAAGTCTCCCATAGGGCTCAATGGCACTCTGCAGCTCCAACCCGGCCCAAGGAAAGTCTCCCATAGGGCTCAATGGCACTCTGCAGCTCCAACCCGACCCAAGGAAAGTCTCCCATAGGGCTCAATGGCACTCTGCAGCTCCAACCTGGCCCAAGGAAAGTCTCCCATAGGCTCAATGGCACTCTGCAGCTCCAACCCGGCCCAAGGAAAGTCTCCCATAGGGCTCAATGGCACTCTGCAGCTCCAACCTGGCCCAAGGAATGTCTCCCATAGGCTCAATGGCACTCTGCAGCTCCAACCCGGCCCAAGGAAAGTCTCCCATAGGGCTCAATGGCACTCTGCAGCTCCAACCCGGCCCAAGGAAAGTCTCCCATAGGGCTCAATGGCACTCTGCAGCTCCAACCCGGCCCAAGGAAAGTCTCCCATAGGGCTCAATGGCACTCTGCAGCTCCAACCCTGCCCAAGGAAAGTCTCCCATAGGGCTCAATGGCACTCTGCAGCTCCAACCCGGCCCAAGGAAAGCCTCCCATAGGGCTCAATGGCACTCTGCAGCTCCAACCCGGCCCAAGGAAAGTCTCCCATAGGGCTCAATGGCACTCTGCAGCTCCAACCCGGCCCAAGGAAAGTCTCCCATAGGGCTCAATGGCACTCTGCAGCTCCAACCTGGCCCAAGGAAAGTCTCCCATAGGGCTCAATGGCACTCTGCAGCTCCAACCCTGCCCAAGGAAAGTCTCCCATAGGGCTCAATGGCACTCTGCAGCTCCAAACCGGCCCAAGGAAAGCCTCCCATAGGGCTCAATGGCACTCTGCAGCTCCAACCTGGCCCAAGGAAAGTCTCCCATAGGGCTCAATGGCACTCTGCAGCTCCAACCTGGCCCAAGGAAAGCCTCCCATAGGGCTCAATGGCACTCTGCAGCTCCAACCCGGCCCAAGGAAAGCCTCCCATAGGGCTCAATGGCATTCTGCAGCTCCAACCTGGCCCAAGGAAAGTCTCCCATAGGGCTCAATGGCACTCTGCAGCTCCAACCCGGCCCAAGGAAAGTCTCCCATAGGGCTCAATGGCACTCTGCAGCTCCAACCCGACCCAAGGAAAGCCTCCCATAGGGCTTAATGGCACTCTGCAGCTCCAACCCGGCCCAAGGAAAGTCTCCTATAGGGCTCAAGGGCTCAATGGCACTCTGCAGCTCCAACCCGGCCCAAGGACAGTCTCCTATAGGGCTCAAGGGCTCAATGGCACTCTGCAGCTCCAACCCGGCCCAAGGAAAGTCTCCTATAGGACTCAATGGCACTCTGCAGCTCCAACCCGGCCCAAGGACAGTCTCCTATAGGGCTCAAGGGCTCAATGGCACTCTGCAGCTCCAACCCGGCCCAAGGACAGTCTCCTATAGGGCTCAAGGGCTCAATGGCACTCTGCAGCTCCAACCTGGCCCAAGGAAAGTCTCCTATAGGACTCAATGGCACTCTGCAGCTCCAACCCGGCCCAAGGAAAGTCTCCTATAGGACTCAATGGCACTCTGCAGCTCCAACCCGGCCCAAGGAAAGTCTCCCATAGGGCTCAATGGCACTCTGCAGCTCCAACCCGGCCCAAGGAAAGCCTCCCATAGGGCTCAATGGCACTCTGCATCTCCAACCCGGCCCAAGGAAAGTCTCCCATAGGGCTCAATGGCACTATGCAGCTCCAACCCGACCCAAGGAAAGTCGGGATACTGAAGCTTGAATGAATAACTAAACTTTTGTAGTCGTTGCAACAAATAAGATTTTGTTGCACAAATTGACACAAGCACGAAAGTTTGAAAAAAATACGAATTTTTCTCATTTGTACTAATTCATACTTTGATAAATGTGCCCCTATGTCTCAGGTTCCTTGGACCTCCTATGTGTCAGGTCCATGCTGGGAGTGGCCCATACCATGGGAAGTAAGCCTTGTGTTAAACTTTGCTACCTCCAGCAACTCCATTATGCCAAAAAGGGGCCCTCTCGATCACGGAAGAACTTCTGGCCGCTAATCTCCATACTGTACTTGTTCCAGTTGAGTTCTAGCCCCTAAATGTCCTGATGGAAAACCAGCCAGCTCTTTATTGGGTATATATAAGAATTTTGTTGGACGAGAACCACATTGAGGTTTCTCTCCCAATGAGTCTTCCCCATTATGATCTGTCCGTTCGCCCTGGGCCCAAATGATCAGACTATCCTGATTTGGTCCAGCACATTGGTGGTCAAATTAGGTATATAAGTATTCTTCATTGTACCTTGACCTTCATGGTCCTCTTGAAGAGGCCTTCAAAGCAGTGGAACAAATCACGTAAGATCATATAATGCCATCCACCCGATAGAAACTTCCGCCCTAGGCTTGGCCAACCAGCAATACTCCATATGCTTCAAGCAGGCTTAGTGACGGAATCCGTAGCTTTTATTTTTGTCTTTGGAAATCGCCCAGATTAGGATCAATATTGTAATTGCGTCAAAAGTGTTTGTATGACATAAGTCTTTAGAGCAGAGATAATCCGTTCCATACATACTGCGTTGTGCTATATTTCATTCATCCAGCCACGGAACATCTGTCCCCTGTTGGTGACGGCACAATAACGGTCTTATTAGCAGGAAGTACAGTCGGCATTTGGCTTTCCCAGTTTATGCAACCAGTTTGTTGCCCTCGTTGCGGAATTTCATTGTCTGCCAGTGCTTTCCCATATTTTTTACAATATAGAAGGCCTGGGACTCATTTGTTTAGGTAATACAACAAAATTATATGCCATGGACTTTATCATTTACCTAGCTATTCTTTAGTGGAATTTGAAGCTAGGATCTGCTTCTTACTTATTTTATAAAATTCTTCTTTAGGGAAGCCATCTTTTATACAGCAATGTTTATCATTTGTAAGAGGTTCCTTCTAACCCCGTTCCATCAGTTGTTTAGCTCACTTCCCATCCTAAGGCTCACTAGTCCAGGTATCTGGGTGTACTTTCTAACCTCTATGTTTTTCTGGCCAACCACCTGCCCAAATGATGCCAGCCTTCATCTTTACTTGGGACTTGACTTTGGCATCTACCTCTTCTCACTGCCTTTCTTATCTCCTATGTGCATAAGTTTGGCATCTTCCCTATTCTTAGCTAGTTCTGGTTGCCTTCTGTAATGGAAGGAAAAGCCCAAATATTGGAGTGGGCTTTTATAGTTAGAACAGCTTGCTAAGACCACATACCCAGGGCTTTCCTGGTGAATTGTGAGTGCTACATTTGATAAATGCTGAGATGATCTCTCCAAGAGATTTTCATCGCGGAGGGGCCAGGCGTTGGGGCCGATGCGCGGAGGGGCCAGGCGTTGGGGCCGATGCGCGGAGGGGCCAGGCGTTGGGGCCGATGCGCGGAGGGGCCAGGCGTTGGGGCCGATGCGCGGAGGGGCCAGGCGTTGGGGCCGATGCGCGGAGGGGCCAGGCCTTGGGGCCGATGCGCGGAGGGGCCAGGCGTTGGGGCCGATGCGCGGAGGGGCCAGGTGATGGCCTACAATATAAATGTTTCGTTTGACTTCATTAATTATGGAGGGGCAGTAAGTACATAGACCAGTCTTAGTGTGGATCTTAAAGCTACGGTTCATGGCTCATCAATGGTTAATGAGCACTAAAACCATTGGACCAGCATTGTCCTGGCTTTGTATGTACAGAGCACAAGCTCTTGGGCAGCTCTCACAGTATTCCGAAGCAAGAAGCTCTTATCCTCAGCTGAAATAAGGAGACATTTATAGGTAATTAGGCCTGTGCCATTTGCCTTGCCTCACAGTCGATTGTACAAGTTAGCTGATGCATGAAAAAGCAAAGCCCCATCACTCATTTCCCAATAATGCCCTTCAATTAGACATCTCTTTCCTGCTAATAAATCACATCGATGCTTGTTGGCGAACGGGGCATTTGATTCGGTGGTTTAAAAAAAAAAAAAGGCCAACTTGCTACATGTTTAATACATTTTCAAGGCTGTAAACAAATAGTTTTATGTTGTAGACGTCTTAAAGGAAAACAAGCCCCGTCTATAAGCCTCTGTATTTCTCATATAGAGAGAAATATAAAGATATGTTTGTTTCCCTTAACCAGTACACTATGAGGGTACAGCTTATTGTGTGCCCAGAACATTCCTTCTCTGTATATTTGTATTTATACATATGGGAGGGAGGTGCCATAGTGTTTCCCTTAGACAGTACAGTATGAGGGTACAGCTTATTGTGTGCCCAGAACATTCCTTCTCTGTATATTTGTATTTATACATATGGGAGGGAGGTGCCATAGTGTTTCCCTTAGACAGTACACTATGAGGGTACAGCTTATTGTGTGCCCAGAACATTCCTTCTCTGTATATTTGTATTTATACATATGGGAGGGAGGTGCCATAGTGTTTCCCTTAGACAGTACACTATGAGGGTACAGCTTATTGTGTGCCCAGAACATTCCTTCTCTGTATATTTGTATTTATACATATGGGAGGGAGGTGCCATAGTGTTTCCCTTAGACAGTACAGTATGGGGGTACAGCTTATTGTGTGCCCAGAACATTCCTTCTCTGTATATTTGTATTTATACATATGGGAGGGAGGTGCCATAGTGTTTCCCTTAGACAGTACAGTATGGGGGTACAGCTTATTGTGTGCCCAGAACATTCCTTCTCTGTATATTTGTATTTATACATATGGGAGGGAGGTGCCATAGTGTTTCCCTTAGACAGTACAGTATGGGGGTACAGCTTATTGTGTGCCCAGAACATTCCTTCTCTGTATATTTGTATTTATACATATGGGAGGGAGGTGCCATAGTGTTTCCCTTAGACAGTACAGTATGGGGGTACAGCTTATTGTGTGCCCAGAACATTCCTTCTCTGTATATTTGTATGTCCCATGCTGTGGGCAAAGCCATGCTTGATACATCTTCCCAACCTTGTTTTTTTTTTTCCCCAACTGTCATCATCCCTCGTGTTCCTTTGTGCCAAGCCTTCCGTGTGGCAGGGGCTGCTGTCTGTCAGGCTGGCTTCTGCGCGTCTCATCGCTGGGTTGGCACCCATTCAGCAGTAACAGAGTTTTGCACCTCGCCTACAGCATCCACCTCCTGGTATCTAAACGCGCCCGCAGAGAAACGTTCTGCACTTCGTTATTTCCCCAACCTGAGAGCCTCTGCAAATTAATTGCCGCGTGGGAGGGAATGCATCTGCTATTGTGCAAGCCCCTAACCGTCGCGCCCGCCATTACCGGCGCAGTGACCTAAGTGTTACTATTGCTAGGGGGACGGGGTGCTTCATGGCTGCTTGGGTCAACCACGTGCCCTTATTCTCTAGGTATCTCTCTCTCTCTCTCGCTGCATTTGGGTAATTGTACCCGTGGCATCTGCTACGCGCTGAGCTGACGAATGCTTGTTATGTGGCATAAAAAATATCCATTCTAAATATGGGCCCCCCTAAGTTTGCTCATAGCCTGTACAGAGAGGTACCATAAAACTATGGCACATAGGGATTCCCCTGTACTAAGCACAATTCAGCAGGAACAGCCCCCTAAGTTTGCTCATAGCCTGTACAGAGAGATACCATAAAACTATGGCAGCATAGGGATTCCCCTGTACTAAGCACAATTCAGCAGGAACAGCCCCCTAAGTTTGCTCATAGCCTGTACAGAGAGATACCATAAAACTATGGCAGCATAGGGATTCCCCTGTACTAAGCACAATTCAGCAGGAACAGCCCCCTAAGTTTGCTCATAGCCTGTACAGAGAGATACCATAAAACTATGGCAGCATAGGGATTCCCCTGTACTAAGCACAATTCAGCAGGAACAGCCCCCTAAGTTTGCTCATAGCCTGTACAGAGAGATACCATAAAACTATGGCAGCATAGGGATTGCCCTGTTCTAAGCACAATTCAGCAGGAACAGCCCCCTAAGTTTGCTCATAGCCTGTACAGAGAGATTCCATAAAACTATGGCAGCATAGGGATTCCCCTTTACTAAGCACAATTCAGCAGGAACAGCCCCCTAAGTTTGCTCATAGCCTGTACAGAGAGATACCATAAAACTATGGCAGCATAGGGATTCCCCTGTACTAAGCACAATTCAGCAGGAACAGCCCCCTAAGTTTGCTCATAGCCTGTACAGAGAGATACCATAAAACTATGGCAGCATAGGGATTCCCCTGTACTAAGCACATTTCAGCGGGAACAGCCCCCTAAGGTAGACATGAAGGGACTCAGAGAAGTCTGTTTTCTCACCTACTGCCTGCCAAATACCTGTACTGTGGGTGGCAGAGGAAACCGCATTACCCATGGGAAACTACGTAAGATAAGGAACATACACACTCCTTGCAGATAGAGCCCTGGCTGGAATCAAACCTAGGACCCCTGAGCCGCCGGGGAATGACTTTGTATAAGATAAATCATTGCTGGTTGCACAACAACTCCCATCACTCTCTGTTCAAGGTCTTTTCAAAAGGCTCTATTAAATCCCATTATATGATACAGTCGTTGAATTGAAGTTTCCATGGCGATAATATTTGTACTATAAAGTAATGATGTTTCCCTGTAAAATCTACAAGCGGCATGGCAGCAGCAACTGCGGAGCAGATGGTCTCCTTTTACTTGTTAAAGGCAATCTTCATACAGATTGGGAAAGTGATGCAGTAGTGCCATCCCCCGGGCCCACAATGTTCATAATCTGCCTGGGCTGTCGATATTCTCTGCACTGCCGGTTCCGACTCCAGAAGCAATGTAGCAGAAGCCAGCCAGACCCGAGAGAGGAATTGACTTCTGCTGCATTGATCCCAGAGCCAGAGATAAGTAAACTCACTTTAAATGACAAATATTTTTTTTATGGGTATTTTATTGAGCCCCAATGGGACTGGTGATTCCCTGGAATTAACTAGAAATAGTAAAATCACATTCTACACAAATAAATCCCAGTCAGGATTAAAATCTGCCCATTTACAACCTGCACCCCAACTGACCTGGCAGCCATCTTGGAACCACTTTAGTCACACAGGGGCCAGGGAGGTGTTTAAGGCACAAGAGACACTTTTTCATTGGTTGATACTTCAGACTTGACCGATGTGATTCCGGGAGGTGGGATCCAATCAGCCCAGATCCTGGCAGTTAGCGCCGGAGTAGGCTCTCCCTATGGTCCTCGGTCCAACACTTAACCCTTTAGCTTTAATTGTCACGACCGCTGCACTGGTTTCTATGCTGCCATGAAAAATATACAGGTATGGGACCTGTTATCCAGAATGCTCCGGACATGGAGTTTTCCGGATAAGAGGTCTTTCCGTAATTAGGATCTCCATAACTTAAGTCTGCTAAAAAGTATTGAATAAACGCAATAGGCTTGTTTTGCCTCCAATAAGGGGTAAAAATGTCTTAGTTGGGATCAAGTACAGGTACTGTTTTATTATTACAGAGAAAAGGGAATCATTTAACCATTAAATAAACCCAATAGGGCTGTTCTGCCCCCAATAAGGGGTAATTATATCTTAGTTGGGATCAAGTACAGGTACTGTTTTATTATTACAGAGAAAAGGGAATCATTTAACCATTAAATAAACCCAATAGGGCTGTTCTGCCCCCAATAAGGGGTAATTATATCTTAGTTGGGATCAAGTAGAGGTACTGTTCTATTATTATTACAGAGAAAAGGTAATTATTTAACCATTAAATAAACCCAATAGGGCTGTTCTGCCCCATTAAGGGGTAATTATATCTTAGTTGGGATCAAGTACAGGTACTGTTTTATTATTACAGAGAAAAGGGAATCATTTAACCATTAAATAAACCCAATAGGGCTGTTCTGCCCCCAATAAGGGGTAATTATATCTTAGTTGGGATCAAGTAGAGGTACTGTTCTATTATTATTACAGAGAAAAGGTAATTATTTAACCATTAAATAAACCCAATAGGGCTGTTCTGCCCCATTAAGGGGTAATTATATCTTAGTTGAGAGTCTATGGGAGATTGCCTTTCCGTAATTTGGAACTTTCTGGATAACGGGCTTCCGAATAAGGGATCCCATACCTGTATCTACATTACCAGTCAGCCATTGAGCATTCCGAATCTATCCCCAGTCTGTTTTTACAGGGGTGAAGTGGCAATTCCTAATATTGGTGTCATGTGATCAGAAAGAGAAACGGAATATCTACGACTGATTTGGCCGCACAAAGCGCAGCGAGCATGACCGCGCAGCCACACAGCCTATTTCTAGTTTATAGCTGACAAATGTAGCTGTTTAGATATGATCCTGCACGCACGCCCTCTCCCTGCGGCGCACTAACACTTCTCCCAGCTGGAATGGCACGGAGCTAGGAATAGCCAAGGCATAAATCTCACTACTGCTCCCCAGTAGCACATTTGTATAATCAGATTTTACTATATAACTCCCTCGTGGCTCAAGTCTTAACAACTCCCTGCTCCAAAGATCACAATATAAACTTCTAAACTCAGGGGAGTATTTTATATATAATATTGGGGGATTTGCTAGGGGGATCCCTTCCTGTCCAACACCTCATTCCCACGCCAAGGGGATTAATATGAAGTTGCCTTTCCTTTTGCTTCAATAACTGCCCCTACTCTTCAGGGTAGGTTCCTACTAGGTGTTGGAACATTGTCGATGGGATATGTTTCCCTTCAGCCCCAAGAACATTAATGAGGTTGGGCCCTGATGTTGGGCATCGGGTATGGCTCACAGATGGGGTTCCAATTCATCCTACAGGGGTTCAGTTGGGTTGAGGTCAGGGCTCTGTGCAGTCAAGGTCTTCCAGTCCCATCTCAGCCAACCTATTCTGTCTGGGCCTGAATTAATGCCTCTCCCTTTGCTGCTATAACAGCCCCTACTCTTCAGGGAAGGTTCCTACTAGGTGTTGGAACATTGTTGGTGGGATAGGTTTCCCTTCAGCCACAAGAAAATTAATGAGGTTGGGCCCTGATGTTGGGCATCAGGTCTGGCTCACAGATGGGGTTCCAATTCATCCTACAGGGGTTCACTTGGGTTGAGGTCAGGGCTCTGTGCAGTCAAGGTCTTCCAGTCCCATCCCAGCAGCCCATTCTGTCTGGGCCCTGGGGCGTTATTGAAACCCAAAGTAGGAAGACCAGAATTGCCAAGAATGTCATTATACAATGTAGGCCAGGGGTGGGCAAACTTTTAGGCTCAGGGGCCACATTGACCTTTAAAATTTGACAGACGGGCCGAGTCAGCGCTTACATGCAGTCTTGATGCCGAGTCTCGCGTTATGAGACTTGCGGAGTCGGGACTAAGTGAGACACACCAATCCTCGGATTAAAAAGACTAACGGGCCGGACGTAGCCTGCGGGCCTTAGTTTGCCCACCCCTTAAGTTTTAATATAAAAGGAACCATTGGCCCTAGGCTGAATCAGGGGACCCTAGACTGAACCATGGCAATATCACTACCTGGCAGTTTTACGGACCGTGGCATTGGTTTTGGACACAGTTGGGAACTCAGCAGTACATTTGCCAGCTAAAGACATGTCCATTTTAGAGAAAGTGCCCTGTTTTGGTTACAAACCTTTGGCCATTTAGAGAAAAAAAAGAAGAATTTTTTATAGAAGAGGTATGCTGGCCTGGGACAGGAAGGATTTGGCTCCAACAACAATTTTGCATTGGTGTAACTAATAGAGGGGGGGCAGGAGGTATGAGAGTACCCTAGATGGCCCCTTATGGAGCTCTGGGGTTGCCGTAGGTGGCCTTTGACTGTATCATAGGGTGCAGGGGATCCTGGTTTCAAGTTTTGCCCCCAGGGCTGTTACTACAAACGTGTATCTGCCCCTTAACAAATGGGTCGTCGATGACTGTAGCAGTTTTATCCGCCGACTCCACGAACCCTGTGCTCCTGTAGATCTTGCTACAGGGCACAGTTGGGATAATACAGTTAAACACCACGGTGACTTTCAGAAAAGTAGCGTCTGCTTAATCAGCCTTGTGGCGTTGGCTCCCGCTGCCCTTTTGATTATTCCCCATCTTTATTGGCTGCGGCGCCCCAGCCTGTCCCGCGTCCAATGCGCATTTTGCAAGTAGTTTCGAAATGCCAATTCCAAGATGCATGTGGCTCCCTTTTGTTTGATTTATGTGCTGCGCTGCCTAAAAAGGCAAAGAAAGCAAATTATAGTGAGGCAGCCGCCGTTAGAGAGGGGGTAAAAATCCATCCCACTTTATCAATCAAACGCAATCCACCTGGTTTGCATTTGTTCCCGGAGCTGACGGTCTGATGGCCTAGTAACGCTTCCAGAGGAGAGTTCAGTCTCAATGCTTTAATGTTTAACTTTTGAGATAAACCACTGATAGCATTTATAGTACTTTAAAGGGGATGTAAAACCATAAATACAATTTTTGAAGTGGGCCGGCTTGATTCTCTTGTCGGTTGGCCCACCTGTGGCCGCCGAACGTTTAATGTGTATGGCCACCTTAAAGTTGCTATTGAAAGCACTATTGCTGTTCTCGGCACTGCAGGTTGTGGCTACTTAAACGGTGCTGCAGAAGCCAGTTGGTTAATAGACCATTAAGTGTGCAAATCATTGTGGGAATTGGAGTCCTGCCTGAAGAAGGACTGACTGTGCTGAATTATATGAAGCCATTGACCACGTGGTCTGTGTCTGGGATCTCTTGCATGAAAAGACTAAAGGACATGTAAACTCCAGCTAGAGCAGAAAACCAGCAATGTCATCTGTTCATTGGCTGCTAGACTGTTGTGTGTTTGGCAACCTGAGTTGATAAGAACTGAGCATGCTCAGTAGCCAATAGCCAAAGTAAATTCCTGAGGGAGGGGACTGAGTGGGTTAGAGGAGGAGAAGAAAATCTACATAAGGGGATTCTACAGCCTTACTATTAAAGGAGAAGGAAAGGCTAGTAAAGAGTTAATCTCAAGCTGCAGGCATACCTTCAGTTGTCTCAATAGTGCCCTTAAGTCTCCCCATATTTCTCCCATTCAGATGATCAGAAGCCAAACAAGAAAAAACGCTGAGCTGTGTAAAGAAAGTTCCCATAATGCCTCGCTCCTGCACCGAGACCCAGACCGGTGTACATGCTCAGTTAGTTAGACTATGAGTCAGCTTCCTGCTGATTGGCCCAGATCCACATTCCTAATGGGGAGGAGGGAGTTCTTAGCATTCTTGAGGGAGAGGGGAGAGAGCAGAGTGCTGCGTGTCTCTGGCACAGGAAAACAGACACAACAAATCTTTTGACAGAGGACCCAGTGCAGTGTTTCTGTGAGTGCTTATGGCTGTATTTTCATAGACCTTTCTGATAAGCTTACTTACTTTCCTTCTACTTTAACCTTTGAACAACCAGAGCACAAGGTTATTCACTGATTAAATATGTAAGTGGGGGGTTTACATGTCCTGACTGAATTAGATGTTGGCCTAGTGCACCAAAAGTAAGGTTAAAGGGTAAGGAAGAGTTTCTTGTGGAGGAATTCATGGATGGAGTTTCCCAATGAAAGAGACAGGTTTAATAAACAGAGAGCAGTGCCAGTCGGTGCCATGAAAAGTAGACAGCTTTGTGAGGAACAGAAGAGACTTCCAGAAACATATGTAGGCACTAATGAAGAGATGTAGTTGGGTACAGAGTAGTGAAGGGCAGAGGCAAAGAGACTTGCTAAAGGTTAGCCCCAGGCAGTTGAATCACCAGAGATAATGAGCATTCCGTCAGTTGGAATAGTAAGAGGAGTAAGGCTTGGCTGGAGAGACAGTCTGTTCGGAAGGGTGGATAAATATGTCTGGATACATAAATACATCTAAATACAATCGTATTCAAAGCCAAATGGAATAATACGTTTTCCTGAAAATAGTGTTCAGGAAAAAAGTAACCAGAAACTAAAGAACTATTGTTGTGATATGGTACTTGGTCCACCTACCTACAGGTCTACTCTCACGTGGAAGGTGCCAGCCATGTGTAGAAACTCTTAAAGATATTTACTTTAAGACTAGCATTTTAGGTGATCCAAGGTTTCTGTTGACTTGTTGTCCACATGGGGGTAACCCATCAGTCGACCATATTGGCGACCTTCACTGAAATCGGTCTGCTCTCACATGGAAGGTGCCAGCCATGTGGTGGAACTCTTACTGATATTACTGTAGACTGGCTGTCCACATGGGGGTAACCCAACAGTCAACTCCATTGGCGACCTTCGCTGAAATGGTTGGGTGGCAACCAACTTTTATAGACATTACTGTAGACTGGTTGTTCACATGGGGGTAACCCAACAGTCAACTTCATTGGTGACCTTCACTGAAATCGGTCTGCTCTCGCATGGAAGGTGCCAGCCATGTGGTGGAACTCTTACAGATATTACTGTAGACTGGTTGTCCACATGGGGGTAACCCAACAGTCAACAGCATTGGCGACTTTCACCGAAATCGGTCTGCTCTCACATCGATAGTGTTAGACATGTGGTGGAACTCCTACAGATGTTACTGTAGACCGGTTGTCCATATGGGGTTACCCATTGGCGACCTTCACCGAAATCGGTCTGCTCTCACATGGAAGGTGCCAGCCATGAGGTTGAACTCTTACAGATATTACTGTAGACTGGTTGTCCACATGGAGGTAACCCAACAGTCAACTTCATTGGCGACCTTCGCTGAAATGGTTGGGTGGCAACCAACTCTTATGGATATTACTGTAGACTGGTTGTTCACATGGGGTTAACCCAACAGTCAACTTCATTGGTGACCTTCGCTGAAATGGTTGGGTGGCAACCAACTCTTATGGATATTACTGTAGACTGGTTGTTCACATGGGGTTAACCCATTGGCGATCTTCACCGAAATCGGTCTGCTCTCACATGGAAGGTGCCAGCCATGAGGTGGAACTCTTACAGATATTACTGTAGACTGGTTGTTCACATGGGGGTAACTCAACAGTCAACTTCATTGGCGACCTTCAAAACGCGTGCAAGGTTTGTGCGCTAATGTGGCATTTTCTCTACTAAATTCTACATTTTAGCATGGCTAGTTCTAAATCTCAGTAATTGGGTGCAGCTAATTAGAGATTGGTGGCCATGGGCCCCTACATTGTTGCACTTATGGAAGCAATTCCAGCTTTAGGCTATAACTGCTACTCCTTAATGATACTTCACCTACTGTATTCCAGAACGGGTAAGTTATAATCTTCCTCCTATCACCCAGTCTGGATCACTGCTAAGGGAGACAAGGTTTTCTTTTTTTTTTTTTTTTTTTCTTCAAAACGAGGGGGGAAGAAAAGCAAAATGCGTCGGCTCAAAGAGTCCTATCTGACAGTAATTAAAACAGCACTTAAGGCAGAAATTCAGGAGCTTCATCTGAAATACAAAAACACTGGTAAAATAATGAAGGTAAAAGCCTTTGCAGAGGGGAAAAATGCTAAAAAACACAGAGAAAGGTGCCTGGAAACGTGTTTTTTTTTGGCCCGTAACTAGAAAGGAAGACGAATCTGCGCAGTTGAGGTTTATTTGCCGCTCGTAGCGAATGACTCACTTGTGTTTTTTTGATGTTGACGATTTCCTTGCTGGAATCAAATCTTTTTACCCGTAATTGTTTCCCTTTGAAAGGAAGGAGTCATTTCTCTTTTTATCTCTGACCTAAAATTGTGTTCAGCTCCCATACCTTGTGCTTTCCCTTGGGAGAACGTTGATGTATAAATTATAACCTTGCTTTGAATGGGGAATGAGATGATGGGGCTGTGAGGTATTCGATATAAAGGGTGGAAATGTAATCATTTGATTTATTTCATAACAAGATATCCGCCATTATAAGGGTTAAAAGCCCTGAAACTCATATGCTCAATTAGTGTCCATCATTGTCCATCTGCTATCAGTGCGTTTCCTATTGGTCTTTATGGAGGATTTTGATAGCCAACATTTGCATGGTAGTACAGGTATCGGACCCCTTATCCGGAAACCCATTATCCAGAAAATTCCAAATTAAGAAAAGGTCATCTCCCATTGACTCCATTTTAATCAAATAATTCACATTTTTAAAAATGGTTTCCCTTTTCTCTGTAATAATAAAGCAGTACCTGTACTTGATCCCAACTAAGATATAATTACCCCTTATTGGGGCAGAACAGCCCTATTGGGTTTATTTCATGGTTAAATGATTCCCTTTTCTCTGTAATAATAAAACAGTACCTGTACTTGATCCCAACTAAGATATAATTACCCCTTATTGGGGCAGAACAGCCCTATTGGGTTTATTTAATGGTTAAATGATTCCCTTTTCTCTGTAATAATAAAGCAGTACCTGTACTTGATCTCAACTAAGATATAATTACCCCTTATTGGGGGCAGAACAGCCCTATTGGGTTTATTTAATGGTTAAATGATTCCCTTTTCTCTGTAATAATAAAACAGTACCTGTACTTGATCCCAACTAAGATATAATTACCCCTTATTGGGGCAGAACAGCCCTATTGGGTTTATTTAATGGTTAAATGATTCCCTTTTCTCTGTAATAATAAAGCAGTACCTGTACTTGATCTCAACTAAGATATAATTACCCCTTATTGGGGGCAGAACAGCCCTATTGGGTTTATTTCATGGTTAAATGATTCCCTTTTCTCTGTAATAATAAAAAAGTACCTGTACTTGATCCCAACTAAGATATAATTACCCCTTATTGGGGGCAGAACAGCCCTATTGGGTTTATTTAATGGTTAAATGATTCCCTTTTCTCTGTAATAATAAAAAAGTACCTGTACTTGATCCCATCTAAGATATAATTACCCCTTATTGGGGGCAGAACAGCCCTATTGGGTTTATTTCATGGTTAAATGATTCCCTTTTCTCTGTAATAATAAAACAGTACCTGTACTTGATCCCAACTAAGATATAATTACCCCTTATTGGGGGCAGAACAGCCCTATTGGGTTTATTTCATGGTTAAATGATTCCCTTTTCTCTGTAATAATAAAACAGTACCTGTACTTGATCCCAACTAAGATATAATTACCCCTTATTGGGGGAAGAACAGCCCTATTGGGTTTATTTCATGGTTAAATGATTCCCTTTTCTCTGTAATAATAAAACAGTACCTGTACTTGATCCCAACTAAGATATAATTACCCCTTATTGGGGCAGAACAGCCCTATTGGGTTTATTTAATTGTTAAATGATTCCCTTTTCTCTGTAATAATAAAACAGTACCTGTACTTGATCCCAACTAAGATATAATTACCCCTTAATGAAGCCAAAACAATCCTATTGGGTTTAATGTGTGTTTAAATAATTGTTTTAGCTGAGTTAAGGTAGGAGATTTATGGAATTACGGAAACACCCCTTATCTGGAAAACACCAGGTCCCGAGCATTCTGGATAATGAGTCCCATACCTGTACTGCCGTATCCTTTGCTGCTGTATCACTTGTTCATCATTCAGGAAGGTGCCCAGCAGATCTCATGAAGAAACACAATGAAGAGAATTTTTAATAAGGAATCCATGTAGATTGCTATCTTGAATCCCTGTATGCAGCTCCATGGATGCCTTTACCTTCTTGAGGGATCCATGGCTACATTGTAGTGAGGTCTTCAAACAAGAGAATCCTTACCTGATTTGGCACCAACTGGTTTGGTCCCTGGACCAATGATCAGACTATCATAGGAGACTCTTTAGGTAGGACCACATCAAGTACAGGTATATTAGAGGGGATTATAGGCAGATAGGGGGGTTCTTTTTTCCCAAAAAACCATCAGCGCACCAGCGTAGGTGGTTTTTCACTTTGAGGTTGAGGAATTCCCTTCCGAGTGATTTTATAATCTACTTGATGTCATCTACTTGGACTTTGCTAAAGCGTTTTATACAGTACCTCACAGAAGGTTAATGATCAAATTAAGGAATATTGGCCTAGAACATAATATTTGTAATTGGATAGAGAACTGGCTGAAGGATAGATTACAAAGAGTGGTGGTAAATAGGCCAGTGTGGTTAGTGGAGTACCGCAGGGGTCAGTCCTTGGGCCTTTGCTTTTTAACTTGTTTATTAATGACCTGGAGGGGGGCATAGACAGTACTGTTTCTATTTTTGCAAACTGGAAAATGAGGTTCAATGTTGATAAGTGCAAAGTTATGCACTTAGGTAGAAATAATATAAACACGAATTACAGTGGTGTGAAAAACTATTTGCCCCCTTCCTGATTTCTTATTCTTTTGCATGTTTGTCACACAATGTTTCTGATCATCAAACACATTTAACTATTAGTCAAAGATAACACAAGTAAACACAAAATGCAGTTTTTAAATGAGGGGTTTTATTATTTAGGGAGAAAAAAAATCCAAACCTACATGGCCCTGTGTGAAAAAGTAATTGCCCCCTGAACCTAATAACTGGTTGGGCCACCCTTAGCAGCAATAACTGCAATCAAGCGTTTGCGATAACTTGCAACGAGTCTTTTACAGCGCTCTGGAGGAATTTTGGCCCACTCATCTTTGCAGAATTGTTGTAATTCAGCTTTATTTGAGGGTTTTCTAGCTTGAACCGCCTTTTTAAGGTCATGCCACAACATTTCAATAGGATTCAGCTCAGGACTTTGACTAGGCCACTCCAAAGTCTTAATTTTGTTTTTCTTCAGCCATTCAGAGGTGGATTTGCTGGTGTGTTTTGGGTCATTGTCCTGCTGCAGCACCCAAGATCGCTTCAGCTTGAGTTGACGAACAGATGGCCGGACATTCTCCTTCAGGATTTTTTGGTAGACAGTAGAATTCATGGTTCCATCTATCACAGCAAGCCTTCCAGGTCCTGAAGCAGCAAAACAACCCCAGACCATCACACTACCACCACCATATTTTACTGTTGGTATGATGTTCTTTTTCTGAAATGCTGTGTTACTTTTACGCCAGATGTAACGGGACACACACGATTAGATTAGAGGAACGGAGCTTCCATTTGAAGCAGCGTAGGGGGTTCCTCACGGTGAGGGCAGTGAGGTTGGGGAATGCCCTGCCGGGGGATGTTGGGTAGGTGGTTTTTCACGGTGAGGGCAGTGAGGTTGGGGAATGCCCTTCCTAGTGATGGGGTAATGGCAGATTCTGTTAGTGCCTATAAGAGGGGTGTTACTAATATCTACAGTTAGTATTAGTGGGTGTATATATAGTTTATGTATGTGAGTGTATAGATAGGTAAGTATAGGTTGTGGGTGCTGGGTTTACCTGGAAGGGTTGAACTTGATGGACTTTTTTTTAACTCTATGGATGGGCCAAGTTGGCAGCTTTTATTTGCCCATTTATGGACACGCACCAGAGGCCCCCCCTTTAGATTAGAGGAACGGAACTTTCATTTTAATTTGACCAAGAGATTTAAGAAGGTGTATAGTGGGTGAAATTGGGTGCAAGTGCTGTAAGGAGACAGGTTTGCTGCACAACAGCCCACTTTTGTATAAGAGAAGCACATATGGCTGATGTTCTAACTGAAGGAGGAACCCACCATTCATTTAATTGCTTGTGGAAAGCTCTAAGTTAATGGTGCAATAAACCATTTTGGAAGAACGTAGGTCCTCAATGGAAAATTTAAGCTAACATCCCCATAAGGAAGAGCTTTTATAAATATTAATGCAAATGTTTCCTTTCCACCTACATTAAACTATAAAGTGCTGTTTTTGAACATTCTGACTTCCTGTTCCGTAGGCGGTGAGCGTTGTGTCAACTCAGCAGGAAGCACCAAGCTCAGGAAAGAGAGAACTACGGCCTCCAAAATGCTCTATAGATAGTGGTTATGTTTGCCTTCAGTGGCCGGTGTAGATCGTAGGGAGTTGTAGAACCTATAGAAGGGTGTAGGGTTAACGTCCCCGTGCCAAATGTGTGTATGGTTACCTACAAGTTCAACGTTGATGAAGGAGCCCTGGCTGGCAAGATGGAGGTCTGATTGCACACACAGACATTGCGGCTTGACAAGACAGCTTTTACTTCCCTTCGTGCATTATCTTTCCCCCCCCCCCCTCACTTTGCTGTATGCAGGGTAAGTCTCTCCGCTTTTGGAGAGATCAAGAGGCATTGCTGAGCAAGCATGCTAAGGGATTAGAAATGTCATTAATCTTACAGGCTGTGGAAAAACAATACATGTGTTGGGGGTACATCACAAGACGTGATCTCTCACAGCTATTGATCTTGTCCCTGTGGATGACAGTGCCTGCAACCTTTCATTTTTGTTGCACTTGCAGAAGACAAGAACAATCCGATAAATGCGACTTTATAGAGTGGGGACTGGTCCCTGTTAGCGTTAACAGTTTGTCACAGGGACTGTGATCATTTTAAATGAGATACACCCTCAGATCACTTGTAGTTAGATCAATAGCCCTACAAATTATACCCCTATAACCACAACTACTGCTCCTACTATATTTTTTTTATTGAGGGTTTGGGACCTTAAGTAGATGAGACCTAGAAACAGACATCGTCTTCTACCTCTTCTTCACTAAGCCCAAAACATTTTCCCTCCTTAATTTGACATCTTGGGCAGGGCAGCGTAGAAAATCCCATAAACCACTTAGATGCAGACCTTCATCAGTGGTTGCAAATTGCCCCTTCCTCTATTAACCTTCTTGGCCTGGCCAAGCAAATGAATATTGATAGCTTTTGTCTAGTCAAATGGAAGACCTCCCTTAGTATCGTTAGTTAAGCCACAGCCGTCATTGCCAACACAGATGTCAGAACATCACTAAATGACATTTTTGACCATTCTGTCCTGTTTCAGCAGGATAATTACTCGTGTACACGTCCATATATAATTGGATGGACATCAGTGGACAACCTCTGAAGTATGAATGGAAGTAGTGTTCCAACATCATCTTTCTAGAGTTATCATCAAAGATAGGACCAGCCTCAAAGTAATACTCTTGGATTTGGAATGAGATGTTGGACAGACTTGTGTGGACATAATTTTGGCCATATAGTTCAGTTCATATAAGCTAATAGGTTGGTGGGCATCCTGTGGTGTATATTTGACAGCCAACATTAACCTCACTTTTTAAGGAATGATCCATTTTTGGAATAAAGTAAGAAATCTATATTAGCCTACTACCAAAATATAGTGACTAGGGATGCACCAAATCCAAGATATTCAGTAGTAGGGACCAGGGAAACACCAAATCCAGTATTTGTTTTGGGATTTAGCTACTGCCTACTTGTTTAGCCAAATACTAACTGTTCGGCTGAATTGCATCCAAACCCTTAATGGAGAAGGAAAGGTAAAAACTAAGTAAGTTTTCTCAGATATTAATACAGTCATAAACACTTACAGAACTGCTGCTCTCGGTCCTCAGTGAAAAGAAGAAAAAGGAACACCACATTTCTTTCCTTCTATTCTGTATACATGATCTTGTGTGTCAGACTTCCTGCTCTCAGAAAAATCCTTCAGGGCACAGCATGAATCTGCTCAGTTTGCTCCTCTCTCCCCTTCCCTTCTACGCTCCCCCCTCTCATGTCTGCTGTAATCTAAGCTGAAAGTGCGCTGTCTGCATCCTGCTACCTGGAAGTGAAGTCAGACCAAACTAAAATGGCAGCTGCTATCTTAAACAGAGGGAGCTTCTAGGGCTGTTTACTCAAGTATAGTAAAGCATTCTGCAGAATAAATAGAGTTCTAGCTTGTACTATTGTGACTAATCTATTGGCAAATAGATTCTCCATTAGTCATCTAATGTTAAGGGTAATGTTCCATGGAGAGATTAGCCGGCTGCGATAGATCTCTGCTGCCACGGGCGATTTCGGAAAAGCAAAGTGTTATGTAGGCCTTTCCACCAACGATTCCCTTTGTTGCCAGTGGAAAGGCAAAGATTAGTGGCCCGTGTTAGCAGAGATCTATTGTGGGCAACTAATCTCTCTGTGGGACATTACCCTAAAGCTCTGGATGACCGAACAGAATATTTTGATGCAACCGTTTTACTTTACTCAAATATCTAAATTAGGGTTCTGATTGGGTTCGGTATTGGCCAGAACGTTCGTTGAGGTAGTTTCGGCCTTGGGAACCTGCCTTCAGGGGCCCACCAGATGCATAAGCCCAAAGGTGGGCTGCCCAGGGCAGGAACATACTGTCTGTAGGGTAATCAGCTACTGAGAAGGCCCATCTGCACTGCTGAATACCTAAACCCCCCAGACTGCTCATCAGTCAGATCCAGATGGTGTTTTCTGACAATGACAGCCCCTGCCTGACTCCACTCCATCCACTCTGTTCTTGAGATCAGATGGTTAACAGAGCAATTGACTTGGGGATGGGAGTGCATATTTTAGCAGCAGCTTATCTAGGGCCATTCTGGCAGCATTCCCTCACGCTCCTCTCCCACCACATAACGGACGCAACCAGACGGCGACATTGTTGATGGCTTAGTAGGCTCTGATTTCTTGACTTGGGCAGCTAGAGAGGTCAAGATCAAGTGACTCTTTAATTGGTGGCAGGAATGGAAGCATTCAAGCAAGTGGGTTGGTGGTGAATGTATGAGGTGCTTAGTTTGGTATTGGGGTGATAGTCCAAATGGGGAAAAAAATTAAACAGTGGATGGACAGTCTGGGACCCTCCAGGACTGGTGTACCCACAGCATGCCATTTCGATCCCACTTGGAGGATTTATTTTTTGGTCGAATTCAAAAATTCTGGATTTGGTGCCTCCCTAGTTTTATACTGCTTAGACCAGGGGTCCCCAACCACCGGGCCATGGACTGTGCTAAACTGGGCCACCTCTTGTCCCAATTAGCTGTGATTCCAACTCCATGACAACTGCTAAGTGAAGCCCAGGAAGCTTTCTACTCATCGTGAAAAGGACCAAAGTACTTAAAGCTCCATATTAAGCGTCAGGGGGTGTCACCACTTAGGGAGTAAGAAGAGCAAGGGGGCTGGGTGCATCTAGTTGCAGGGAAACCGGCTCAGGTCTATCCCCACTGCCCCTGGTCCTCAGAAAAATTGTCTTGCTTAAACCCGGATCCATGGTGCAAAAAAAGGTTGGAGACCACTGGCTTAAGGTGGCAATACATGGGCCGATTTTAGCTGCCGATGCCTTTGATCGATTCGGCAGCTAATCGGCCCGTGTAGGGGCAGAAACGACGGCCATGCCCGACCGATATCTGGCCTGAAATTGGGCCGATATCGATCGGCCATCTTAAAAGATTTAGTCGAATCGGGGACCGCATCAGCTCGTTGATGCGGCCCCTGAACCGACTCTGCCATTGCCGCCGTTAGAATTTGATCGTTTGGCCCCAGGGCCTACATTTGCCTGATATCGCCCACCCGTAGGTGGCGGATATCGGGAGAAGATCCGCTCGCTTGTCGACATCGCCAAGTAAGCGGATCTTAACGTGTATCAGGGCCGGAACTAGGGGTAGGCAGAAGAGGCAGCTGCCTAGGGCGCAACGACTGGGGGGCGCCAGACAGGAGCCTCTCCTGCCTACCCCTAGCTCCTTTTTCATTGCCCCCGCCGCTTGTCATTACGCGGTGGGGGCAATGAAGTATCGCGTAGCCGCCGCCCCAACTACGCATGCGCGCTGAAACGCGAGGGGGGGGGAAAGGTGCAGGGGGGCGAGGAGGCCGACCGGGTTGCCTAGGGCGCCCGGTTGGCTTGGTCCGCCCCTGACGTGTATGGGCACTTTTAGACAATTGTAATGTAGATAACGGAAAAACCTCTGATTTCTCCCAACTTTCTTTCTTCAGTAAGTTTGTTACTCTTCGTGCTAGGAAAAAAAATCATTTTACATATAAAGTATTTCCTCGCTGCATTTTGTCTGCCATATTTTGGATGCCGTTTAGGAGGTTATGCGTGTTCCTCCGGGAGTTAATCTTTTCTAGCTGATTGTAGAGCTCTGCCACATACTATATGTATGACTGATTGGTGTTTGTTCCACGGCAGATCCTTCTATACGACTGCAGTGCAACCCGGAGCCATTTGTTGGAAATTATTACCAAGAGGGCTATATTGGCCACCGCTGCCTGCTTTTTTTAATTCGTATATAAGGAGACAAGGTTTGTGGGTAATGTAAATTGAATTTTCAGGTCATCGTCTGTGTTCCTACGTTAATTAAAAGGTGCTGTGAGCTGACACGCGTGTTAACTCAGCTTGGGAAATGACATTGAATTAAGGGGAGATTATTCACACAAGCCCAAGTCGGCAGAAACTGTGGTGACATTTAGATGTCAACTGTGGTCTTTTTCTTGCAGAGTCTGTCAAAATATAACTGTTTTACACACAGCCTCTAAAAATATTTCTGCGCTTCGTTGTCTGAAATTCATGCACTTTCAGTGCCAGACCTCGGCGTCTTCTGGAATGGTTTATGGTTCTATGTATGTTTTGTGACAACAACAAAGGCTGTCCCACCTAACGTGATAAAGCCAGCCTTGGTCTTATTAATGGGGGAAGCAGATTGGACTACAAACTCTCTCTCTTCATCTCATTTTAATAACTTCATCTCAAACAGAAGCATCTCATTTTAGAAATGTACTGATTATATAACCCAATATATAAGGATTTTTATCCCATTTAGATATATGTCTGGTAATTAGGGCCTTCATGCCACTTCTAGTGTATTCTTTATTAGTTACCCATGTAGTTTTCCAGATAAGTGGAACAAAGCAACTGGCATTGAACTAGAACCAAGGTTATAAGTATATGTTAGGACTAAAATCTAAGGTCAGAAGGAACTGATAGTTGGCTAAGGTCCCCTAGGGTGCTTATGGTCATAACAATCTGACAACATGACGGAAGGAATGTCACAAGGAAGGTCATGATGACCTGATAAACGGGACTGAAGGAATGTGATGAGGAGCTGACAGTGGGACCGAAGGAAGGCAATCAGGAACTGACAGTGGGACTAAAGGAAGGTCACAAGGAACTGACAGTGGGACTGAAGAAGGTCATGAGGAACTGGCAAGTGGAGCGAAAGGTCATAAGGACCTGACAGTGGGCGTGAAGGAAGGTCCTAAGGACCTGACAGTGGGACTGAAAGAAGGTTATAAGGACCTGACAGTGGGACTGAAAGAAGGTCATAAGGACCTGACAGTGGGACTGAAAGAAGGTCATAAGTTCCTGACAGTGGGCCTGAAAGATGGTCATAAGTTCCTGACAGTGGGACTGAAGGAAATTCACAAGGAACTGACAGTGGGACTGAAGGAAGGTCATAAGGACTTGACAGTGGGACTGAAGGAAAGTCACAGGGAACTGACAGTGGGACTGAAGGAAAGTCACAAGGAACTGACAGTGGGACTGAAGGAACGTCACGAGGAACTGACAGTGGGACTGAAGGAACGTCACGAGGAACTGACACTGGGACTGAAGGAAGGTCACGAGGAACTGACAAGTGGACTGAAGGTCAAAAGGAACTAACAGTGGGACTGACAGAAGGTCTCAAGGAACTCAGTGGGACTGACAGAAGGTCTCAAGGAACTCAGTGGGACTGACAGAAGGTCTCAAGGAACTCAGTGGGACTGACAGAAGGTCTCAAGGAACTCAGTGGGACTGAAAGAAGGTCTCAAGGAACTCAGTGGGACTTAAAGAAGGTCACAAGGAATTGAGAGTGGGACTGAAGGAAGGTCACAAGGAACTGACCGTGAGACTGAAGAAGGTCATGAGGAACTGACAGTGGGACCGAAGAAGGTTATGAAGAACTGGCAGTGGGACTGAAAGAAGATCATGAAAAAACAACAGGGGCACTTAAAGTGAAGTTAAAGCAAAGTCATGAGGGACTGACTGTCTTAAAAAATGTATAGCTACAGTAAAACAGTAAAATTGCCTTGTGTAACAAAGACATTGGAGTTGACTTGTTTTAATAAGGGACTGACTATTATTGGCAGAGAAGGGCACAAGTAACTAATGGTAATGACTAATGAGATAGGATACTATAGGAAAATGACTCCGTATTATTAGGAAGTGACCTTTGCATTTGCAGGTCAAAGTGACAAATATAGCAGTAAAGATCAGTGGTAATGACCAAAAGGTTGCTAAGCAGTGGCGGTGGTCTTGACCCGGAAAACCACAAGCAACCGATAGGGGAAGGCAGAAGCATTAGACATCATTTTCAGCAGGAGATGGAGGTGCAAATGCATTTAAATGTGGAATAGTCTGTATTAGCATCAGGATGGTGCCCATTAGTTAGACCATTGGAGTAGGTGCATAGGGGCAGGTGGTGTTGACTATACCTTGTCACTGAGAGAGAGACTGTACAATAAAATTAATAATTGACACGGATACTTTGCATTGGAGAACAGATGCTTAATTTGGATATTATCGTTTTATATAAATAACCAGGGCACCCTATAATAGGTGCAGTCTTATTCACAAACCAGCCTTCTGGAGATCAAAGTAAGAATATTTTTCCTTCTCCGTGTCAGAAAGTTATTTTTTTAAATCCTACACCGACAAGCGTCTTTCTCTTGCCCTGTCTGCCTGTCGACATATTGAACAACCCCTATTACAGCATTAATCTAGGTGGGAATTATGTGATTAAAGAGTTGGCCGACCTAGCAGGTTGACTTTAGTAGACCATCATCCATCGACTGACAGTTTCTTGTTGAAGCCAAACTGGGAGACTATTACATTTTTTATGTTTTATTTGTTTTCTTGAAAAACCTAAAACAATAAACAGGGGCCCATTGTAGCTGGCGATATGGGTCCCTTGGGCCGTTTCGGCAGCTCATCGGCCCGTGTAGGGGCAGAAACGACGGCCATACCTGACCAATATCTGGCCTGAAATTGGCCAGATCTCGATCGGGCAGGTTAAAAGATTTAGTCGGATCGGGGACCGCATCGGCTCGTTGATGCAGTCCCCGAACCGACTGCCACATTTCCCAGGGCCAAACGATCGAATTAGCCTACACGTTCCCGGATATTGCCTTCCCATAGGTGGGGATATCGGGACAAGATCCGCTCGCTTGGCGACCTCGCCAATTGAGCGAATCTTCACGTGTATGGGGACCTTAACTCTTGTAGGTGGCAACCCAACCCAACTAGTTTTTCAAACAAAAAACTTGTGTATTGCCCTTGGGATTGGCTCGCTCGCTAACCGAAAGGAACTTGCCTTATCATCTACATTCCAGCGTGATTCTGTGTTTTCACTTTACCCCATACTGACAACGGTCTCCTCCCTCTGCCCGCTAAAGTCTGCCTAATGGCCACCTAATTGGAGCGGAGCAGGCCCCCGCTTTCCGCGCACCTCGGTTTCTTGCTAATTGAAAGACACAGAATCCAGTCCGAGCGGAGGAAGAAGAAGAAAAAGCAATAATAAAAAAAGATTCCAAAGCAAGTAAATAAATTGGAAGCGCGGTGCTTTTGCCTCATCGAGTGCGGCATTTGGCCACGGCACGGATTTGCTTTCCCCCGTTAGCGGATCAAACGCCGCTTACAAACCCAAACATTTCCAAACGGGCCTCATTAACCAGAGGAAATTTCTTTTAATCAATTAGAAGCGAGTAATTTCTATCTCGCCGGCTCGTATGAAAAACGAAGGCCAGCTCCGGCTTTGCCGACTTCTGACGCCGTTCAGAAAGCCACGCTGCATTTTTATTAGAATAGTTTAAAGGGAAAAAAGAAAAAAAAACCCTCATTAACGGGGAGAAAGAGAAGGATTTTAATGAGGGGAAACAAGGGCCTGTGTTTTAGTTAAAAGGAAGCAGGCGTTATGTCTGTGCCAAGCGCGCGTATAGGAGCAACAATGGCGATTAGGCCCAGGCATCTGCTAAATTATGCATCGCTTCCCCCGGGGAACGGAGAGATTCTGACACGACTTATTTACATCTGTTTGCCTTTCTGTTCTCAAACATGAAAATGTTTTTTGTTTTTTTCCCAAGTTATAATATTAAGTACATGATCATTATTGGGCTTGTGGGTGGCTGCAAACTGTCATATAGAATATACTGTTAAACTTCTGTAAAGTTGTGGTTGTTTTAGGGGGCGCGGGTGTCCTCAGAAGGACAAGCCTCATAAACTGTCAAGTTCTTGTTTTTCTAGGAATTTTCAGGTGAAAGGCACAGATTTATGGTATCTCTCTGTACAGGCTATGAGCAAACTTAGGGGGCTGTTCCTGCTGAATTGTGCTTAGTACAGGGGAATCCCTATGCTGCCATAGTTTTATGGTATCTCTCTGTACAGGCTATGAGCAAACTTAGGGGGCTGTTCCTGCTGAATTGTGCTTAGTACAGGGGAATCCCTATGTGCCATAGTTTTATGGTATCTCTCTGTACAGGCTATGAGCAAATTTAGGGGGCTGTTCCTGCTGAATTGTGCTTAGTACAGGGGAATCCCTATACTGCCATAGTTTTAAGGTATCTCTCTGTACAGGCTATGAGCAAACTTAGGGGGCTGTTCCTGCTGAATTGTGCTTAGTACAGGGGAATCCCTATACTGCCATAGTTTTAAGGTATCTCTCTGTACAGGCTATGAGCAAACTTAGTGGGCTGTTTCTTGCTGAATTGTGCTTAGTACAGGGGAATCCCTATGTGCCATAGTTTTATGGTATCTCTCTGTACAGGCTATGAGCAGACTTAGGGGGCTGTTCCTGCTGAATTGTGCTTAGTACAGGGGAATCCCTATGTGCCATAGTTTTATGGTATCTCTCTGTACAGGCTATGAGCAAACCTAGGGGGCTGTTCCTGCTGAATTGTGCTTAGTACAGGGGAATCCCTATGCTGCCATAGTTTTATGGTATCTCTCTGTACAGGCTATGGGAAAACTTAGGGGGCTGTTCCTGCTGAATTGTGCTTAGTACAGGGGAATCCCTATGCTGCCATAGTTTTATGGTATCTCTCTGTACAGGCTATGGGCAAACTTAGGGGGCTGTTCCTGCTGAATTGTGTTTAGTACAGGGGAAGCTTTAATGATTCATGGCTTCTGATGTGCTTTCTTTATTATGGCCCCATGTGCAGAGGAACAGCTGTCTCTCTTCGGATGTGATCTGCAAAGTAAGAGCTGCCCATGCCCATTTCCATGTTACTTCAACTCCAGAGACGTCCATATGTACTGAAGAAAAATGATTAATGAGAATGATTAAATCCAATACCCAGACATTCACTATACTAGCTGTGCATCCATTCCCAAACCCTCTCTATAAAACACACATCCCCCACGCTGTGACTTTAATTTACTAACACAGTTTATCTGCCCCCCCCCCAGAGGGACCAGTCAGACATTTGCATTCATTACTCTAACTGCAGTAGACTGATCTAAGCCAATTGTTGATTGGTTGCTAGGGGCTACCACTCATTTGCAGATGTTAAAATGGCCGCTCACTGCTGCTTGCTCTTAATCAGCCTAATCCAAGGTGTGACCCGTCGGCTCGGGGAGAGCTTTATCTCCAATCCCCTGATCAGAAGTGCTTTGGCTCCAGCGCTCTGCGCCACTGTTTAAATAATGTATAAATCGGGTTAGACAGGAGCAGCCTGTCAGATTTATTAACTTTGACCTTTTCTCCCATTAAAAAGACAGTTGGTTAAATATTTAATGTTTGCTTATAGAGTTTAGGCGGCTTTTGCTGCTGGGAGGGCGCCGAGCATGTGAGGAACATGAGTTATTTGAGGAGAAGGCCTCGTGCCCCCTAAGCACAGTTTAAGCATCGTTTTTATACAAATAACGGGAAAAATGCATTTTTATTTCTCTCTTTGTAGTTGGCCTTTACGTTGTAGGAGACACAAGGATTCTTTTCCCAATTAAAATCCCCGGCTATATAATCTAGAGACGGCCATCTAATCTAGAGACGGCCATCTAATCTAGAGACGGCCATCTAATCTAGCGACGGCCATCTAATCTAGCGACGGCCATCTAATCTAGAGACGGCCATCTAATCTAGAGACGGCCGTCTAATCTAGAGACGGCCGTCTAATCTAGAGACGGCCGTCTAATCTAGAGACGGCCGTCTAATCTAGAGACGGCCGTCTAATCTAGCGACGGCCGTCTAATCTAGCGACGGCCGTCTAATCTAGCGACGGCCGTCTAATCTAGCGACGGCCGTCTAATCTAGCGACGGCCGTCTAATCTAGCGACGGCCGTGTAATCTAGCGACGGCCGTGTAATCTAGAGACGGCCGTGTAATCTAGAGACGGCCGTGTAATCTAGAGACGGCCGTGTAATCTAGAGACGGCCGTGTAATCTAGAGACGGCCGTGTAATCTAGAGACGGCTATGTAATCTAGAGACCTGTGTTCTATTTCCTGACTATATGGGTGGTACATGGGTATACTGCCGAGGTACCTGGGTAAAGTGCAGTCTGTAAACTCCCCCCCCCCCCTCCCCACCACCACCAATCTGGTTGTTGCACCTCTTGACAGTGTGGGAGCATTGGGGGCCCACCGGGGCTGCAACCTCCTCCTGATGTCTGCCCCCACCCCTCTCCACGCCCAATCCCTTTACCTCCTGTAGCTTGCAGCTTTGATCGGGGGAGAGGGGGCAGCCTGGGTAGGGGAGCGGGCTTGGGGGAGAGACGGCATTCTGGGTAGGGGAGCAGGCTTGGGGGGGAGAGGGAATTCTGGGCAGGGGAGGGGGCTTGGGGGAGAGGGGGCATTCTGGGCAGGGGAGCGGGCTTGGGGGGAGAGGGCATTCTGGGTAGGGGAGTGGGCTTGGGGGAGAGAGGGCATTCTGGGTAGGGGAGTGGGCTGGGGGGGAGAGGGAATTCTGGGTAGGGGAGTGGGCTTGGGGGGAGAGGGAATTCTGGGCAGGGGAGGGGGCTTGGGGGAGAGGGGGCATTCTGGGCAGGGGAGCGGGCTTGGGGGGGAGAGGGCATTCTGGGTAGGGGAGTGGGCTGGGGGAGAGAGGGCATTCTGGGTAGGGGAGTGGGCTGGGGGGGAGAGGGCATTCTGGGTAGGGGAGTGGGCTTGGGGGAGAGAGGGCATTCTGGGTAGGGGAGTGGGCTTGGGGGAGAGAGGGCATTCTGGGTAGGGGAGTGGGCTTGGGGGAGAGAGGGCATTCTGGGTAGGGGAGTGGGCTTGGGGAGAGAGGCATTCTGGGTAGGGGAGTGGGCTTGGGGGGAGAGGGCATTCTGGGTAGGGGAGTGGGCTTGGGGGGAGAGGGCATTCTGGGTAGGGGAGTGGGCTTGGGGGGAGAGGGCATTCTGGGTAGGGGAGTGGGCTTGAGGGAGAGAGGGCATTCTGGGTAGGGGAGTGGGCTTGGGGGGGAGAGGGAATTCTGGGTAGGGGAGTGGGTAGCTTGGATAGGGGAGCAGGCTCTAAACGGGGGGTAGGGAGGAGGCAGGGCTGTGATGTAGTGGGGCAGGGAGTTGGCGGGGTTGGGGATGGTCCCGGGTTGGTAAATACAGTAACCCATTGCAGGATGGGTCTGGTATCAAATCTGGCACAGGGGCATAGTGGGGCCAGTTGGCCTGGGTCGGGCACGGGTCTGATATAGGATTCTAATACAATCCCCTTTTTTCATAATTAAATTGAATTCTGATTGCTTTCTGCGCAGTCAGTTCCCCCCAGTAGGTAATATAGTGTGGGGCAGCTGAATCAGTCTCTAATGGAAGCTCTGACACAGCACAGCAGGGCCTTAAACAGACATTAGACACTATGGATTTAGCCATAAAACCTTTAGTGGCTCTTCTCGTTCTTGCAATTGTTATAAAAGATATTGCTGTGTAAAGACAAGCAAGCATTCTGCTGCCGTTTATCCACGGGAGGGGGCAGGGTTGCCTATTTATATTGCCAGTGCCCCTTCGTTATCATTTGCTTTCCTTAAATGTTGGCTTATTTTGTTTGTATTAAAGCATAGCACTTTAACTTGCCCCTCCGGCAAGGGACCTTAGATTGTAAGCTCCACTGGGGCAGGGACTGATGGGAATGTGATAGGGACCTTAGATTGTAAGCTCCACTGGGGCAGGGACTGATGGGAATGTGATAGGGACCTTAGATTGTAAGCTCACTGGGGCAGGGACTGATGGGAATGTGATAGGGACCTTAGATTGTAAGCTCACTGGGGCAGGGACTGATGGGAATGTGATAGGGACCTTAGATTGTAAGCTCACTGGGACAGGGGCTGATGGGAATGTGATAGGGACCTTAGATTGTAAGCTCACTGGGACAGGGGCTGATGGGAATGTGATAGGGACCTTAGATTGTAAGCTCACTGGGGCAGGGACCGATGGGAATGTGATAGGGACCTTAGATTGTAAGCTCACTGGGGCAGGGACCGATGGGAATGTGATAGGGACCTTAGATTGTAAGCTCCACTGGGGCAGGGGCTGATGGGAATGTGATAGGGACCTTAGATTGTAAGCTCACTGGGGCAGGGGCTGATGGGAATGTGATAGGGACCTTAGATTGTAAGCTCACTGGGGCAGGGGCTGATGGGAATGTGATAGGGACCTTAGATTGTAAGCTCACTGGGGCAGGGACTGATGGGAATGTGATAGGGACCTTTGATTGTAAGCTCACTGGGGCAGGGGCTGATGGGAATGTGATAGGGACCTTAGATTGTAAGCTCACTGGGGCAGGGGCTGATGGGAATGGGATAGGGACCTTAGATTGTAAGCTCACTGGGGCAGGGGCTGATGGGAATGTGATAGGGACCTTTGATTGTAAGCTCACTGGGGCAGGGGCTGATGGGAATGGGATAGGGACCTTAGATTGTAAGCTCACTGGGGCAGGGGCTGATGGGAATGTGATAGGGACCTTAGAGCTCTGTAATGTGCTGGGGATATGTGTTGGATCTATATAAATACCAGGAAATAAATAAATAAAATAAAATAATGAATGTTCGGAATGTTCCTGCGCTCTGCACAAATAACCAATAGGAAGGCGACCATATTGTTTGTGGCCTGTCTGTCTCATTGACATGATGCTTCCGCATAAATGTATGTTTGTATGTACTGTATGTATGTATATGTATATATGTACAGTAGAATGTACAATCAACAAACCAACCAAAACCCATGGTATTATGATATTAATGGGCTCAAACACCCACACGGGGCACAAGTTGTATTTTGGATGAGTTTGGTGGGAAGTTTGTGGCCAGCTTAACCGAATCCAGCAGCCCCATCACTCACAAACATTCTTCTTTCTGTTCCTTTTCACTTATTGATTTACAATGTGAAGGAATCCTAACATAGATATAAATTTTATCTGGAGGGGGGGAAGCCTTCCCATCAGATGAGATTTACAATTGGGATTATATCTGAAGGATTTGTCGCTGTTTGTTTGATATGTTGGGGATAAATAGATGAAAGAGGCCCCTTTGTGCCAATGCCGCGTCCCTGCGGTTAGCCCTTTATGTAATGGCCATTCCGGCTCCAATGCAAACACACATAGGTGCTTGGAAATGCCTGTGGGGGCACGGTGCCCTTGTGCCATTGGCTTTAGGCATTTTACAGTTTTTCACAGTCAAATTGTTCATTAGAATGTGCGTCAGAAAAGCATTTAATAATGGAAAACACTTGAGAATAGATTTATTTCCCTGGCAGTGCCGCTTATTAAAACACAGTAATAACCAATCCTAAAGCCATGAATCATGCCCGTGTTTATTCAGGCACTTTCAGTTGGTTACATCTGAACTCCGTATGCTTATAATACATGAGAACCATGAATATATCCTGTAAATGCTATCCTTATAAACAGTGCTTAGTGATGTCACCTGTTATAATCACTGCTTAGTGAGGTAATATCTGTCACATGACTCGCTAAAACGTGCGTTAAACTCGTCTACCTACAATATATGTATTTTGGATGATAGTCCATGCCTCCCATAGTGTTATTTCCCAGCCACAGCTGGGCTCAACAAAGGTAGCCTCATCAGTGGTTATATAGTGTTTCTGGAGTCCACCCCCTTCTGACATCATCTCTGACTTCAGCTAGGGGGCGGGTTTAGGTCTTCAAGTCTCTTCAGAACTTTGGGACAGGTTAGGGTTGGTGAAGGTTAAAAAAATTTTCAACCTACATCACTGGAATCTCTAATATTTCTTTGATGGTAGCCTCTGGAATCTGGTCTTGGGTACATAGACCTGTACTTGAATATCTTCTAATAGACATTAGCCCAGCAGTACAGGAGGGAGTAATGTATATTGAAAGGGTTCCAGCTGGAATTTGTAGACAAAGAGCACATACTCAGTGAGCCACTGGTGGGGGTATTTATTCCCCCCAAAACATTTGCAATGGAAGGGTTCCCAGTAGCATCAATCGGGCATCTGGTGGCTCTTTAAGCATTTGCTGAACTGAAACTGAGTTTGCTTCTAGATAGATATATATTTTTTTATATACAAGTCAATTACTCGAATCAATTACTTAGTTTCTGCCTGAACTTGCCCGTACCTCAGCTTCTAGCTATCATTAAATCCTCCTTCTTCCAATCAGTCATTGCCGGGCTTGAGTTAATGAACGCCGGCTACAAAGAAAGGCCACCGGTGATAAAGACCTCTGAGGGTTTGATCTTCTCACAGTCAAGAGATTTCTTTTTTTTTTTCCCCAAACTGATCAGTTATGAGGCAGTTGGGTTTGTACCCTCCAGCAGTCTCATAACAACTCTGTTTCTTGCTTCTCCTCTGCCTGTAGCAAGGTTACAGATTGTTAGAGACAGGGTTTTTCCAGCCTTCAGGAAACCAGAATTGGCTACAAGCGGTTCCGGAATTACATTTGCAGTCGTAACAGGAACTTTTTCTTGGTTCTTCATGGAGAAACCTCATCCAACTTGTAAGGATGGTTTATATAAAACCACTATAAAGCTATCCATATTGTAGTTCCTAGCTCTCAAAAATTGACATTTTAGCCATTAAGTAAGGTGAGAACCTTGCCTCAGGTGGTCCTTTACCAGGGGCCAAACCTAGAAAGCTAGTGTTTCCAGCTAACTATTGAGTAGGGACCTGGAACTGTAGTATTTATGGTGCCGGCACAATGCTACTCTTAAGGTGGCCGTACACGTGTTGAATGTGTTTGCTGGGGCAACAGTCCTGATCTTCTTTCCTGAGAATTGCTCAGTTAGGCATATGATTCTTTTGGAATATTTAAGCTACCGGTATATGGTGCTTTGGTAGATAATTAATTGAAGAGGAGCCACATATTCTTTTCATATCTTGCAGTTCTGGACCTTCAACTGTGGGCCTGACCAAATTGAATTGAAGGAAACGTATCCTCTTCAGTCTGAGGGCTGATTGGTCAGATACCAACTACTATAAAGCAATGTATCACCAGCTTTTCTGGGGGTCAGAAAATAATTAAACCACACCCAACCCTAACCAGCAAAATGTTGCCATTGTAGGCACTATAAAGCTGTCCATATTGTAGTTTCTAGGTCTCCAAAGTTGACATTTTTGCCATGAAGTAAGGTGAGAACCTTGCCTCAGGTGGTCCTTTACCAGGGGCCATTCATCCAGCTAACTATTGAGTAGGGACCTGGAACTGTAGAATTGATGGTGTCGGCACAATGCCACTCTTAAGGTGGCCTTACATGTATTGAATGTGTTTGCTGGGGCAACAGTCCTGATGTTCTTTCCTGAGAATTGCTCAGTTAGGCATATGAACCTTTTGTAATATTTAAGCTACCGGTATATGGTGCTTTGGTAGATAATGAATTGAAGAGGAGACACGTATTCTGAACCTTCAACTGTGGGCCTGACCAAATTGAATTGAAGGAAAGGTATCCTCTTCAGTCTGAGGGATGATTGGTCAGGTAGCAACTACTATAAAGCAATATATCGCCAGCTTTATGCAGGTCAGAAAATAATTAACCCACACCCAACCCTAACCAGCAAATTGTTGCCGGTATAGGACCTCAACCAACACATATCCAGGTCTTTCTGCTCTGTATGCTACTTTTGCACCTGCTGTAGGTTCCAAGAACTTCTGGTGCAGAGGAAGAGTGTACAGTCTGACCCGCACTCAACCTGAATCCTCACTGGTTGCCCAAATTTCATCCCGAACCTGCCTGACCTATGAGTAAACTTGCATTTCCCGTAGCCCGCACATCACTAGCCAATACCGTAGATGCTCCAGTAGGTAACTAGACGGTTACGTTCTGAATGAAGGCAAAATGAGAAGTGTCTATTGACAAGACAGTCTCTAGTCCATCAAATGCTTTTACTGTCAGCTTTTCCAAGTGCCACTCTATTGGCTATTGATTGCAAAGTGATTTTGCTCTAATTTTATTCCTCCTCTCTTCTGTCTTGTAGTTGCAGTTCCACGCTGGCCTCGCGTCAGGTCTCCTGAACCAGCAGTCCTTGAAACGGTCGGCTAACCAGATGGGCGTGTCGGCAAAACGCAGACCCAAAGTACAGCCGACTACTCTAGCCCTTCCTCCGCAGTAAGTAATCGATTGTAAAGCAATGATGAGGTGGCCATACACGTTAAGATCTGCTCGCTTGGCAAGGTTGACAAGTGAGCAGATCTTCTCCCGATATTCCCACCTATGGGTGGGCAATATCGGGTGACTTCAGGCTAATTCGGTCTATTGACCCTGGGGCCAGAATTAGAACGCCAGTAATAGGCACAGTCGGTTCAGGGACCACATCAACGAGCCGATGCAGTCCCCGATCCGGCTAAATTTTTTAACCTGCCCCATCCATATCTGGCCGATTTCAGGCCAGATATCGGTCGGGCAGGCCGTAGTTTGTGCCCATACACGGGCCGATAAGCTGCCCATCCGGTCTAGGACCCATATCGGCAGCTAGAATCGGCCCGTGTATGGGGACCTTTATACACAAGTTATACCCCGTATACTCACCATAGGTAGGTAGCACATTATCCCTTTAGCATAAGAGTAACAATTGGAAGTTATATTTAGACTTTAATAGCACATATTCTTTGACTTCAGCTCTCATTCTATAATATAACAGGGACACCTCGAGCCATGACCAAAGCTTCTGCTCTTTCCACCAAGGGTACCTATGCTCACTTGACTGAGAAGCTAATAATTCTGAAGAACAAAAGTTTGCTTTTGCTTTTTGTTTTTATTAAAGCACAAAAGTGCCAAGAGACTTTACCAGCAGCTCTCGTCTCTTATTGCAGAGCATTAACTAGCAATATTCTGGGGATAGCCAGCAGATAACCTGTAATGAAGCCGTAATCCTCCCTTCCCCTCCACTGATTTGGAAGGCAGAGAGCCGACTAATTAAAAATTAAAATACTGTTTGCCTTCCCAGCGTACGACGACAGGTATTTGTACAAGTCTGGGATTGTGCTAATAAAGAGATCTATGTCCAATAAGTTTCATTTTCCAAAGGCTCATTCTGTATTCGCACAACCCACAAGAGCTTTGTACAAGTGGCAGGAAAAGTAAACTTCTCCTCCTTTGTCTTTTGCTGTTTTCCTTTTCACTTCACTGTACTTTTAGGCAGAGGGTCTGATGGTCAAAGGTAAAAGACCAGGTTCATTCTTTGGGGATCACCTGAACATCCTTATTATATAGTACAGTGCTGTCCAACTGGTGGCCCGAGACCCCCCTCTGTGTGGCCCCCCACCTGTCTGTCTGCTGTGATTGATTTCCTTTGTCTAAGCATTAAGTGGTATCATTGCAGAGATTAACTGGCCCCCTGCATTGTTCACACCTTAGATTCAGGCTGTTACCCCCTGCATTGTTTATATATGTAATCCCCTGTATTCTTCACACCTTTAAGTCCCTGTGTTGTTCACACCTTTTAGTGCCTGCATTGTTCATACCTCAGACTTAGACTGTAAACACCCTCATTGTTCACCTGTTCACAGGTAGGAGCATTGCCAGCATTGTACGGCACACACAGACAGCATAGGGCAGGCATAGTATGGCACACACAGGCAGCATAGGGCAGGGAGGGTATGGCACAAACAGGCAGCTTAGGGCAGGGAGTGTATGGCACACACAGGCAGCATAGGGCAGGCATAGTATGGCACACACAGGGAGGGTATGGCACACACAGGCAGCATAGGGCAGGCAGAGTATGGCACACACAGGCAGGGTAGGGCAGGCAGAGAATGACACACACGGGCAGCATAGGGGCAGGCAGTGTATGGCACACACAGGCAGCGTAGGCAGGGAGAGTATGGCACACACAGGCAGGGTAGGGCAGGCAGTGTATGGCACACACAGGCAGCATAGGGGCAGGCAGAGTATGGCACACACAGGCAGCATATGGCAGGCAGAGTATGGCACACACAGGCAGGGTAGGGCAGGCAGAGTATGGCACACACAGGCAGTGTAGGGCAGGCAGAGTATGGCACACACAGGCAGCATAGGGGCAGGCAGAGTGTGGCACACACAGGCAGCGTAGGCAGGGAGAGTATGGCGCACACACAGGCAGGGTAGGGCAGGCAGAGTATGGCACACACAGGCAGCATAGGGGCAGGCAGAGTATGGCACACACAGGCAGCATATGGCAGGCAGAGTATGGCACACACACACAGGCAGGGTAGGGCAGGCAGAGTATGGCGCACACACAGGCAGCGTAGGGCAGGCAGAGTATGGCACACACAGGCAGTGTAGGCAGGGAGAGTATGGAACACACAGGCAGGGTAGGGCAGGCAGAGTATGGCACACACAGGCAGCATAGGGGCAGGCAGAGCATGGCACACACAGGCAGCATATGGCAGGCAGAGTATGGCACACACAGGCAGGGTAGGGCAGGCAGAGTATGGCACACACAGGCAGTGTAGGGCAGGCAGAGTATGGCACACACAGGCAGCATAGGGGCAGGCAGAGTATGGCACACACAGGCAGCGTAGGCAGGGAGAGTATGGCACACACAGGCAGGGTAGGGCAGGCAGAGTATGGCACACACAGGCAGCATACGGGCAGGCAGAGTATGGCACACACAGGCAGCATATGGCAGGCAGAGTATGGCACACACACACAGGCAGGGTAGGGCAGGCAGAGTATGGCACACACAGGCAGCGTAGGGCAGGCAGAGTATGGCACACACAGGCAGCATAGGGGCAGGCAGAGTATGGCACACACAGGCAGTGTAGGCAGGGAGAGTATGGCACACACAGGCAGGGTAGGGCAGGCAGAGTATGGCACACACAGGCAGCATAGGGGCAGGCAGAGTATGGCACACACAGGCAGCATAGGGGCAGGCAGAGTATGGCACACACAGGCAGCATAGGGGCAGGCAGAGTATGGCACACACAGGCAGGGTAGGGCAGGCAGAGTATGGCACACACAGGCAGCGTAGGGGCAGGCAGAGTATGGCACACACAGGCAGTGTAGGGCAGGCAGAGTATGGCACACACAGGCAGTGTAGGCAGGCAGAGTATGGCACACACAGGCAGTGTAGGGCAGGCAGAGTATGGCACACACAGGCAGTGTAGGGCAGGCAGAGTATGGCACACACAGGCAGTGTAGGGCAGGCAGAGTATGGCACACACAGGCAGCGTAGGGCAGGCAGAGTATGGCACACACAGGCAGGGTAGGGCAGGCAGAGTATGGCACACACAGGCAGCGTAGGGCAGGCAGAGTATGACACAAACAGGCAGCGTAGGGCAGGGAGAGTATGGCACACACAGGCAGGGTAGGGCAGGCAGAGTATGGCACACAGGCAGCATAGGGCAGGCAGAGTATGGCACACACAGGCAGCGTAGGGCAGGCAGAGTATGGCACACACAGGCAGGGTAGGGCAGGCAGAGTATGGCACACACAGGCAGGGTAGGGCAGGCAGAGTATGGCACACACAGGCAGTGTAGGGCAGGCAGAGTATGGCACACACAGGCAGTGTAGGGCAGGCAGAGTATGGCACACACAGGCAGGGTAGGGCAGGCAGAGTATGGCACACAGGCAGCATAGGGCAGGCAGAGTATGGCACACACAGGCAGCGTAGGGCAGGCAGAGTATGGCACACACAGGCAGCGTAGGGCAGGCAGAGTATGGCACACACAGGCAGTGTAGGGCAGGCAGAGTATGGCACACACAGGCAGTGTAGGGCAGGCAGAGTATGGCACACACAGGCAGGGTAGGGCAGGCAGAGTATGGCACACACAGGCAGCATAGGGCAGGTAGACTATGGCACACACACCCTAAGGTGTGTAATTAATGCTGGGGGTTGCTATGCTACCCACAGGGGAGGAGGCATATGGATTTAAGGGTATGTCTTAATATGACATAATATAATTCTTTCACATATGAATGAAGGGGGATATCCCTACAGTGAGCACCAACCACTTGGGTGCAATTTAAAAAAAAGTGAGTGGTCAAAACTGGCTTCGTTTAGCAGCCCTCCACCATGTAGACCAGAACAAAATTCCGGCCCTTGGGACCTGCTATCTCTGTAAGATACTTCTGCTAAAAGTTACCCCAGATGAAATGTGTGCTATTGGGCTCCCTATCCTGTTGGGCCCTGGGCAAATGCCCCTTTTGCCCGTGTATTAAAACAGCCCTGAGTTGAGATCCTTTAACTGCCAGATGATCTGGATTGAAGTATATAGACTCTTGCCCGTCAGAATGAGAGAAGAGGAGTCACGCTGGCATTGGCCACTTGCTAGTGGAAGAAGGTTTGTAAGTGGAGAATAAGAAAGGTCGTTGGCAGAAAACTTGATAACAAGGGAGGCTTATTTACCCCACCATTGAAACGCTTGGAAAACAAAAAGATTTCAAAAACAGAGAGGCCCATTAAGCCTTGGAAGGTCATCTTACCGAACCAATTCATTTGTTAAAATTACCATAAGTGCAATTCAAAAAAGGACACTGTTCTTTTCACTTTTTATTTTAGAGAAGACAGAAGCAACAGATTCCCTCAAATGCTCATTTTAGACTTGTTAAGCTCCGTATAAAGGGAAGGGGACGATAATGAATAGTGAAAGTGTTTTCAATAAGGCCGCTCAGAGTAAGCTGTATTTACTGCCATTATTTTGGGCACGTTACAGCTCTGCTTGTATAATTTCATTTGTTAAACCTAATGAACCTAATGGGGGTTTGGACACAAGGAGATGAGGGTTATTATGGTTCTGAGAGGACACTGATAGATTCTAATAGGGGATCTTGTATTTGTGTTAAAGACCTAAATGCTTCTTGAAATAGTGGCTTGTAAGAGGCGCCACTAATTGGCCTTTTCGTGATGCTAGCACGCAGCTTCTGATGTTTCCAGCTAGATTTAGGCTTTTGACCTTCTTAAACCATAGCGTTAATCTTCTTACAAACATCACGTGAAACCGTGCTCTGCAGCCAACAGTTCCAAAAAGAAAAGTAAAAAGACACGTGGGTCCCCTAAGCTTCTTTACGTTCTTATTTCAAGACTGGCTTTTTTAATTAACGTATTAGATTAGTCAGTCTGCCATGTTTGAGCACGGGACCTAACCACCTGAAAATAAGGAGGAGAGCTAATGTGTTGAGGGGAAATGTGCAGACAGCGATTCAAAAATCATGAATTTATTAACAGACAAACTTGAAATGAAGGTCAGTCAAACTTGATTCATAGAAAAATCTGTATTGAGGGTCCCCCAAAGCAGACAGCTAAGAAAAGAGGTCTGTGGCGTGAAGGTCCATCTCAATCAAACAATAAAGGTTCCAATAAAGATTGATAAGAGCAGAGATATAGGAAATGATGATGATAATACATGAGTGATACTAAGTTCCCTGTATAACTCAGCCTGCAGCCTTGTGCCTTTATATGGGCACAGAACCCCTCAGTGACTGCTAATATCCTTATCATTTACAGTAGGGGGTACATTATCCCTTATAATCCATGAGTGATACTCAGAGTTCCCTGTATAACTCAGCCTGCAGCCTTGTGCCTTTATATGGGCACAGAACCCCTCAGTGACTGCTAATATCCTTATCATTTACAGTAGGGGGTACATTATCCCTTATAATCCATGAGTGATACTCAGAGTTCCCTGTATAACTCAGCCTGCAGCCTTGTGCCTTTATATGGGCACAGAACCCCTCAGTGACTGCTAATATCCTTATCATTTACAGTAGGGGGTACATTATCCCTTATAATACATGAGTGATACTCAGAGTTCCCTGTATAACTCAGCCTGCAGCCTTGTGCCTTTATATGGGCACAGAACCCCTCAGTGACTTCTAATATCCTTATCATTTACAGTAGGGGGTACATTATCCCTTATAATACATGAGTGATACTCAGAGTTCCCTGTATAACTCAGCCTGCAGCCTTGTGCCTTTATATGGGCACAGAACCCCTCAGTGACTGCTAATATCCTTATCATTTACAGTAGGGGGTACATTATCCCTTATAATCCATGAGTGATACTGAGTCCCAGTATGACTCATGTGCCTTAATGAAGACACTGAATTCTTTTTTATATCCCTTTGTTTTGGGGGTTGCTTTTTTTTCCCCCAGATAATTCTTTTTATTATTAACCGTATGATTATGATATGCTGGATGCAGAGAGCATGTATTCAGCCGCCATCGGAGTGCAATGCCCTTTCTCCCTCTCATTATGACAGACGCCTGTACCTCGTTGGCAGCCGATGTGCTGAGGAATAATCTCCGTTCCCGTGCAGCTAATGAAGCGTCGGAGCCCCACGTTTACATAAACAGCCACCAGTGAACTATGATTCTCACAACATGACTTTTATTGCCACTTACTCCGTTCTGCTCCTCGCCCGTTGGCAACATTAGGTTCCTTGAATCTCGCACCGTTACCGTACGTGTTTCTGGCTGGGAAATTTACAGCAGGAGGTCGGCTTGGCTCGGAGCAAAACTGTTAAATTGAGCGGAACGTTTAAGGACGGCTTGTTAATGTTCCGCGCGTCTTTGGGTTTAGGGAACCGTAGGGAATGGGATCACTGCCAGGGAAGGAGTAGGTTTTGGCACTGAAATACCCGACAGATTGATAGGGAGCAGCGGTGTTACTGCTACTGCGGGTGCTCGGCTATCCTGGGATCAACTATGCCCTATTTATCCTCTTATAAGGGGATTCTAGTAGAATCTAGAACAGGAGGAACTTGCAGGGGAACTCGCAATGAAACCAGTAACCACTTCTCAGAAATGATGGAGAAAAGGCAATAATTCTCTATTCAACTCTTAATATTTCCATAGACCATTATGAAGGGGAAGGAGAGGAAAGCGAAGGCATCATTGCCCTTTTAAGTAGGATTTAGAGCTTTTTATTAACTGTATCCATAAACCGTAGGGGAAATGCTTACAGGTAGGCCATCTCCCAGGTTCAATTTTAAGCAAATACTGGTATAGGACCTGTTAGCCAGAATGCTCGGGACCAAGAGTATTCTAGATAAGGGGTCTTTCCATAATTTGGATCTATACCTTAAGTCTACTAAAAAATCAATAAAGCATTAATTAAACCCAATAGGGCTGTTCTGCCCCAATAAGGGGTAATTATATCTTAGTTGGGATCAAGTACAGGTACTGTTTTATTATTACAGAGAAAAGGGAATCATTTAACCATTAAATAAACCCAATAGGGCTGTTCTGCCCCAATAAGGGGTAATTATATCTTAGTTGGGATCAAGTACAGGTACTGTTTTATTATTACAGAGAAAAGGGAATCATTTAACCATGAAATAAACCCAATAGGGCTGTTCTGCCCCCAATAAGGGGTAATTATATCTTAGTTGGGATCAAGTACAGGTACTGTTTTATTATTACAGAGAAAAGGGAATCATTTAACCATTAAATAAACCCAATAGGGCTGTTCTGCCCCCAATAAGGGGTAATTATATCTTAGTTGGGATCAAGTACAGGTACTGTTTTATTATTACAGAGAAAAGGGAATCATTTAACCATTAAATAAACCCAATAGGGCTGTTCTGCCCCCAATAAGGGGTAATTATATCTTAGTTGGGATCAAGTACAGGTACTGTTTTATTATTACAGAGAAAAGGGAATCATTTAACCATTAAATAAACCCAATAGGGCTGTTCTGCCCCCAATAAGGGGTAATTATATCTTAACACAAAAAGGGAAAGTTGTGCTCAACCACTAAATTGTAAACCATTAAGCGGGGGTGCAATGAGGCTGTGACCAAATGGAGCTAATAAAAGGGCAACCATATGGGAGTTTTAACCTTATACGCAAGCATGTTGCAGGTAAAACTTAGTCCCTTTGCTCAGTACTAATCTTAAATTACTTATATAGGTCAGTTAGGGTAGGACTGGCCAGAAGGGATGACTTTGACGTAGTTGGCCAGCTTGAAGTATATTGCAATGTACGGACAAACAATCCCTCTTTTTGAGGTGGGGAGGGAAGGCATTTCTTAGTAGTGAAATGCCCTAGTGTCCAATTTCTACATATTGATAATGGGTGAGTGCAGAGGATTTTTTGCGGTTGTTTATATGTATTTTATGGTCACAGCCTCATTGCACCCCCGCTTAATGGTTTACAATTTAGTGGTTGAGCACAACTTTCCCTTTTTGTGTTATTGTTTATACAGGAGCAGTGGCCAGCTCCATGTTGTAGCCCCCACTATTCCCAGCTACAGTCAGGTGATCCCAATGGAGCTAATAAAAGGGCAACCATATGGGAGTTTTAACCTTATACGCAAGCATGTTGCAGGTAAAACTTGGTCCCTTTGCTCAGTACTAATCTTAAATTACTTATATAGGTCAGTTAGGGTAGGACTGGCCAGAAGGGATGACTTTGACGTAGTTGGCCAGCTTGAAGTATATTGCAATGTACGGACAAACAATCCCTCTTTTTGAGGTGGGGAGGGAAGGCATTTCTTAGTAGTGAAATGCCCTAGTGTCCAATTTCTACATATTGATAATGGGTGAGTGCAGAGGATTTTTTGCGGTTGTTTATATGTAATTATATCTTAGTTGGGATCAAGTACAGGTACTGTTTTATTATTACAGAGAAAAGGGAATCATTTAACCATGAAATAAACCCAATAGGACTGTTCTGCCCCAATAAGGGGTAATTATATCTTAGTTGGGATCAAGTACAGGTACTGTTTTATTATTACAGAGAAAAGGGAATCATTTAACCATTAAATAAACCCAATAGGGCTGTTCTGCCCCCAATAAGGGGTAATTATATATTAGTTGGGATCAAGTACAGGTACTGTTTTATTGTTACAGAGAAAAGGGAATCATTTATACAAAATATACTTCACTAAAATTATAGTTATATAAATCTTGTTTCCTTCAGTCTTGGAATTACTTGGAATTAGTCGCAGCAAGCAGGGAGGTGCCATTATGTGGGCTCTGTTATTATAATGATGGGGATACAGGCCATCGGGACAACGAGTTGATGTGGTCATCAGTCCAACAAAAAATTTTAACCTGTCCAGTTGATATCTGGGCTACTCTGGCCCATCAGAGTGACCAGTACACTGGCAAATAAGTTGCCAACTCGGACCGAAGGAGCCAAATCAGCAACTAACATCTGTATTGCCACCTTAACTCAAAATTATATACCTGCTCTTCTGTGCCAATCACTGAAGAGGGCACAGTGGGCACACATAACAAGTACCAAGATGCTACAGCTGTCACTAAAGGAGGTTGGGGCAGGGTAGGGATGGATGGTAGGACTGGGCTGGCCTGATATCCAGTTTGGAAGCTGCTGGAGGGGCCGATAATCACATGAACTTGCCACATTTAACTTCTGATTGGAGGCAGAAGGGGATAACATCAGATCACCAGTTAGAAATCATATAGTAGACCATTTATCTGGCATCCCCTTATCCAGAGCACCCCTGAGCCAAGGACACCACCCTAAATCGGCCAAAATGGTGGCAAGTGTGCAGATGACCTCTGGGCACAAGAACGCTTTGGTTCAGTGTGAATGAGGCTTCTCCCTAGTTCCCAACCTATCACGTAAACACGGGGACGCTACAAACATTTGGGGGTTCACGACAAATAGACTGGTAACCTAGAATTCCGTTTTAGTCCTCGCTCGTCGGCCGGGTGTCTGGGAAGTGAAATTAGCCACCGGCCCATTCTTGTCAGTATATGTAATTACAGGAATCCTGTATGAAAGATCTATAATTAGATTTTCATTATCACAGCTGTCCTCGCGCTCGCGGGTTTCAAGCGAATACAAGCCGCTCTCTGCGTGGAGCGAAAGATATTTTTATTCCGCCGTGCCTCCCAGGAGCGGGCTAAAGTGTAACGCGTGCCGCCGATCCCTTCCCTGCCTTGTGCTTAATGGAGCGCTCCCGGTTTCCTGGCAGAGAAAGCTTTTTATAAGATCATTGGGCACAGGAAGAAAACATGTTTAAATTGGTTACAGAGCTTCAGTGACAGATCATTTATTTCTCTGTTGCTGTTAGTTCAACCTTTGGGAGCATCTGCCTGGCTCTCTCCAAACACTGACAGGCTGAATATACCCTTCTGCTCTATACTGTAACAGGTCCTTGCATTACAGCACTTTTACTTTTTATTTATACTTTTATTTAAGCCCCACTTTGGGACATATATACCCAAAGTGGGCCCCCTTAGCCCATAACAAGGTTACAGATATATAGAAACATTGGGGTAACAGTCACCCTGCTATAGTTCCAGGGGTACCCAGGGCACAAATAAGCACTCACCCCAAATGCCCCCCTAACTGGCCTTCAGGCTGGGCCCCCTTAGCCCATAACAAGGTAACAGATATATAGAAACATGGGGGTAACACTCACCCTGCTATAGTTCCAGGGGTACCCAGGGCACAAATAAGCACTCACCCCAAATCCCCCCTAACTGGCCTTCAGGCTGGGCCCCCTTAGCCCATAACAAGGTTACAGATATATAGAAACATTAGGGTAACAGTCACCCCGCTATAGTTCCAGGGGTACCCAGGGTACAAATAAGCACTCACCCCAAATCCCCCCTAACTGGCCTTCAGGCTGGGCCCCCTTAGCCCATAACAAGGTTACAGATATATAGAAACATTGGGGTAACAGTCACCCTGCTATAGTTCCAGGGGTACCCAGGGCACAAATAAGCACTCACCCCAAATCCCCCCCTAACTGGCCTTCAGGCTGGGCCCCCTTAGCCCATAACAAGGTTACAGATATATAGAAACATTGGGGTAACAGTCACCCTGCTATAGTTCCAGGGGTACCCAGGGCACAAATAAGCACTCACCCCAAATCTCCACCTAACTGGCCTTCAGGCTGGGCCCCCTTAGCCCATAACAAGGTTACAGATATATAGAAACATTGGGGTAACGGTCACCCTGCTATAGTTCCAGGGGTACCCAGGGCACACATAAGCACTCACCCCAAATCCCTCCCCCCCCTATCTGGCCTTCAGGCTGGGTCCTCTTAACTCTTTATAGGGTTACAAATATATATATATATCAATATTGGGGTAACAGTCACTTCCAGGACCAAAGTCCAAAGCGCCCCTATGCCTATAGAAACATTGGGGTATCAATCGCCCAGCTATATGGTGTGCTTGGGGAAATGGAAGGCTGCGGAAGAGAGTAGTGCCCGCTTTCACACTGTGGCTATTGGGAGTGGGGCCTTTGTTATTAAGGCACAGGTTGGATACATCCCTGTCAGTATTACGGCTGCATTTCAGGCTGTGAGTATTAATAAGGAGTTGGGATGTTCCGGTGCAGACTGCCACAGGCTGGGAAATTTATCATTTTGCCACAGATCCTATTCCTACAAAGCAGCCGAACCTCTGGGGGTTTATCATTGGGACAGCGTTTTCGCTGGATATTTGATTACCGCCATCATGTGCTGTTAGTAACTCTTGAAGAGTCTCTTGTGGCCAGAGAACAACGTTAACTCACACCGGCAATTGGTCCATTAGCCCGCCCGTCCCTGGGATGTTATGGGATAATTCACTTCCCAGCAATGCGAGCGGCTGGAAATACATTGGAATTGATGGAGGAAGATCGCTTAGCACTCCATTGAATCTGTGTCATGGCTGGCAGTGATACATGTAGTAGGAACCAGCAGTGCAGGGAGTAGCCATATACAGCACTTACATTTACAAATGATTTTTTAGGGTATGTGCCGTTTGTTGCTATGCACACTTGGCTGGGTTTCCTATGATGCTCAGTGATCATTTCTCAATGATTATCTCCTTGGAAGAAGCTGTATTTATAAATATCACGTATTAGACCAACACGGTGCATCTGAATGGGCTGCTTGCTAAGGATTCTGGGAGGCAGGAAGAGACTTCATGGGTAGGGGATTCTCTTAATAGGCCAGTTGGAGGGCCCCATACATGGGCTGATAAGCTGCCGACTGCACCCATGTATGGCCGCCTTTAGTTTACTTATAAACTGCTCAAAGAGGTGCCTTATAGGGGTTTTAGTGTGACATAGACATTGATTTTCTGAGACAATTTGCAATTGGTCATCATTTTTTTTCTTCATTTTTTGTGTTTTTGTTTTTTCAGTTATATAGCTTTTTGTTCAGCAGCTCTCCAGTGTGAACAGCAGCTATCTGGTTGCTAGGCTCTTGTTTTCCTTAGCAACCAGGCAGTGGTTTGAACGAGAGACTGGAATATGAATAGGAGAGGGACTGAATAGAAAAGTAAAGAATAAACTAAGAAGAAGAATAAAATTGTAGCCTCGCGGAGCAATAGTTTTTGGCTGTCGGGGGTCAGTGATGCCCATTTGAAAGCTGGGAGGATATAGAAGATAAAGGCAAATAATAAAAAAAGAAAAAATTGAAATATATAATTAAGACCAATTGCAAAGAGGCACTGTTGGTAGGGTGGTAGTGACCCTGCTCCCCCTCCCAGAATCCTTTGCCACCGCGGACATAGCTTTGCTTTATGTATTGGCCCACTATAAATAAGCAGGGGTCTGTAGATAACATTTATTAGAAAGAGAATATGGAATAATTTAGGGAGTTTTGCTGTCCCGGCTGTTCCTGCCTCCCATCTGTTATTCTAGACGACAATATGTTCTCCTTACTAACAAGCACGCATGGATTCTTTTATTTTTATTTCAGTCTCCCCCCGCTCCTCCGTGCAGCCTCCATACCCCCCCACGTTCTGGTTATTACATGGAGCGAAATCCCTTACGCAGCATTCTGGAGCCTATCAGCCTGTTAGGGAGTCACGTTGATTACCTGGGCCTTTTTATCTTGCGCTTTTCCCCAGTGCTGCAAACAGGTGCGCTCGGCACAAAGGCAGAAAAGTGTTGCTTCTCGTTATGGGCAGAAACCTACCGGGTAAAGAAATCATACAAATCATCAGATGTTCGGCTGTGCGTGCTAGTTCAGCAGTGCTGGGGGGCTCCAGGGATAGAGAAATATGGCACAAACTTACAGGCCTTCTAGATAAAGTCTTCAGCTACACTAGGCTATATAGGGTATGTATTCCCCTGTACTAAGCTCAGTTTAGCAGGAACAGCCCCTTACATTTAAACTGGCCATACATATATATACGCTGCAGACTCAACCCCTCCAGACTTGCCACCTATGATCCCAGGGGGCTGCCCTTAGTACTTAAAATGGCAATTTTCTATTTAGGATTACCCAATAGCACATACTACTAAAAAAAGTATATTTTTATGAATATGGTTTATTCAGAGTCCTACATTGTTTGGGGGTATAGTTTCCCTTTAATAACCAGATGGTGAGGCCCAGCTACATGACTTCCTATAGAGTAGAGAGGTAGATATAAGACCAAATCCAGTGAACTCATGTAAATCATTAATAAATGAAATATTCAAAAGTTCAGCTGGATTACGGATACACTGGGAATTATACAATGCTGAATGCTGCTAATGAATGAAAATGCCCCCATTCCATATCATTAATGCCCCATAATCTGCTAAGCATTGCGTCACTGTCTGCTTATCCCTCTTACTGCCCGGCTGATAAATGCCCCCTGCCAACTTTCACTGGGGGCCGATGTGTTTTCATTCATTTCTACTGCACTCCTGAGAAGTCTCTGCCTTCCCCGGCCCAGCCACAGCCCAATTATAGAGCTGCCCCCCCGCCCAAATGGCTTTGTAGGAAAGAATCATTCCAGCTTTTGTGGCTCTTCGGGCAGCTACAATTAAGAAATGGAAAATATTGATTGCTTGGCCGTATTCTAGGGCTGTTAGAGGGTGTATCGGATTGTCAGCCCGACATGACAGCGTTAAGTTATAGGGGTGTAGGGCCCCCGAAAAATGGGAGCAACGGAGAAACGCTTCTTCATATCTTAAACAAGCTGCTGCCAGGAACATGTATTATAAGGGATAATGTACCCCCTACAGTAAATGATAAGGATATTAGCAGTCACCGAGGGGTTCTGTGCCCATATAAAGGCACAAGGCTGCAGGCTGAGTTATACAGGGAACTCTGAGTATCACTCATGTATTATAAGGGATAATGTACCCCCTACTGTAAATGATAAGGATATTAGCAGTCACTGAGGGGTTCTGTGCCCATATAAAGGCACAAGGCTGCAGGCTGAGTTATACAGGGAACTCTGAGTATCACTCATGTATTATAAGGGATAATGTACCCCCTACTGTAAATGATAAGGATATTAGCAGTCACTGAGGGGTTCTGTGCCCATATAAAGGCACAAGGCTGCAGGCTGAGTTATACAGGGAACTCTGAGTATCACTCATGTATTATAAGGGATAATGTACCCCCTACTGTAAATGATAAGGATATTAGCAGTCACTGAGGGGTTCTGTGCCCATATAACGGCACAAGGCTGCAGGCTGAGTTATACAGGGAACTCTGAGTATCACTCATGTATTATAAGGGATAATGTACCCCCTACTGTAAATGATAAGGATATTAGCAGTCACTGAGGGGTTCTGTGCCCATATAAAGGCACAAGGCTGCAGGCTGAGTATCACTCACATATTATAAGGAATAATGTCCCCCCTACTATACATTACAAGGATATTAGATGTTGCTAAGGGGTTCTGTGACCATATAAAGGCTGGTAACCGCTGAACCAAACTTACTGTGGCTGTTACTGAATGCTGGGAGTTGTAGTTGTACAAGAGCAGAAGACATAAAACTTAATTCAGGAGCGACTGTACCATCAAGGACATGTCTATCCGTAGGCAAATGGACTGACAGGCTCAGGAAATCAATCTTTCGGAAGTTGCACATAAACAGGATTAGAAATTTTATGTGTCAATATCCAGCATGTTGCATTTATCCCAGTTTATCCCTCACAAGAGACGAGCTATTTCTGGACGGCCGTTTTGTTTTGTTTCGTGCCCTGCGTCTCCTGACACTCATACTTTGTGTTCCCAGAGATCCTGCTGACATTCTGCGGCTCGGGAAATATAACCGCCATTAAACGCACAGGATGTGCTCCGTAACCTTCTCCCCTCCGCTTCTCTAGTGTTTGGGAAATGGTTTAGGTCCAGCACTGGACTCAGCATCGGCTTCCAGATACGGACCTTTCCCTGCACCCTTTGCTGGACTCTTTGAGCCAAAAAAAAATTATAAAAAATAAAAATATGTGGGTGCTACAGGACAAGGAAAGCGTTATTCATTGAGGGGGCACATTTGTTATGCTCCCCCATTGAATAGAACTGCTTGCCTGGCACTTATAGTATGTAAACAGTGCTTTGGCATGGGGTGCAACACTGACCCCCCATCTTCATGGATTTCCCAGGGATCTTTTGCTTCAGGGGTACAGTACAGGTATAGGACCCGTTATCCAGAATGCTCGGGACCAAAGGTATTCCGGATAAGGGGTCTTTCCTTAATTTGCATCTCCATACCTTAAGTCTACTAAAAAATCAATAAAACATTAATTAACCCCAATAGGATTGTTTTGCATCCAATAAGGATTATTTATATCTTAGTTGGGATCAAGTACAGGTACTGTTTTATTATTACAGAGAAAAGGGAATCATTTAACCATGAAATAAACCCAATAGGGCTGTTCTGCCCCAATAAGGGGTAATTATATCTTAGTTGGGATCAAGTACAGGTACTGTTTTATTATTACAGAGAAAAGGGAATCATTTAACCATTAAATAAACCCAATAGGGCTGTTCTGCCCCAATAAGGGGTAATTATATCTTAGTTGGGATCAAGTACAGGTACTGTTTTATTATTACAGAGAAAAGGGAATCATTTAACCATTAAATAAACCCAATAGGGCTGTTCTGCCCCCAATAAGGGGTAATTATATCTTAGTTGGGATCAAGTACAGGTACTGTTTTATTATTACAGAGAAAAGGGAATCAGTTTTAAAATTCTGAATTATTAGATTAAAATGGAGTCTATGGGAGACGGGCTTTCCGTTATTTTGGAGCTTTCTCCGGATAAGGGGTCCCGTACCTGTATGACATAACTGGTGACATGTTAGTGGTCCTGGGCAGCTGCAAGTGGTCCATGGGAAAACTCTGAAGATGGCGGCTCTAAGAGGTGTGTGATTTTACAGATGAGGAATACTCATCCCCTCCGCACTGACTTATGCTTCAGCAAAGCAATATTGCCCCTTTCCAGCCTCCCACATTCTCGTCACCCCCCCCCCCCCCCCAAAGGTGGCCATATATGGGCTTATTTCAGCTGCCGATTCAGATTATTCTATTCTGCCCGTGTATGGGGCCCTCCGACAGGCCTCCCTGACCGATATCTGGGCAAAAATTGTCCAAATGTCGATCGGACAGGCCTGATCTTCTGTCAGGTCGGGGACCACATCGGCTTATTGATGCAATCCTTTTTTTTACTTTTCCTATCCCCTTCATTGCACGATATCGGCCACACAAGGTGGGTAAATTGGGGGAAAGATTCATACCTATCCCACCCCATTTCCTATCCCGCTCTTTAATTCATTCTCTTCCTTTCTTGCTCTTTCTGCCTCCAGCTTAGCTCTGGACTACCCCACCCTCAAACTGTGCCCTGCGTATGTGCCTACCCTTCTTACGCCAACTTCAAGCTCTGCATGTATGTATATATATATAATATATGGGGTTGCTGGGTTATTTCTGCTTATCTACACCCTGAGAAATGTTAAATTCAAGCCCTCTTGTCTATAGTATTCAGTCTGCCATTCCTGCCTCTGCCTGGTTGCCAGGGAATGTCAGCCTCTGGTAACTACATAAAAGAAAGCCTGCATTCAGCCCGAATCCGGAACCGAATCCGGGATTCGGTGCATGCCTATACAGAATATATTCTTTTCAAATAGTACAGAACAAATGTATATTTTTTTTACATTAGATGTTAATAGAGTGAAAGTAGTATAATGGATCCTGCGTTCTTGGCCTGGGGGCCAAATGATTGGATCAGCCCAATATTGCCCACCACAAGGCAACCTCGCCAAACAGGAGTGTGTTAAAATTAGTGATACGCGGGCCGACCCAATACCCGTGTGTTTGGCCGCAGGTCGGGGGGTTCGGGCTGACTTCGGCACACCATTTGAGGGTCTTGGGCAGTTTCGGTTGATTAAAAAAAAAAAGCAAAAGGCAGTAACTAACATTATGCGTTTGTATAATTTCAAAACCCGCCCATTGTAAAGGGGAACTACACCATTAAACTCCAAGTTTGAAACCTGCAGAACAGAAAGGTGAATAGTATAAAGGGTCTGTATCATAGGGTCAGTTCTGTATTTATTTCCACAAAGGGCAGTATCTGGCTATTGACTGAAACATTTTCTAAGCGCTTTCAGCTAGAGTAGGGGGTTCATGAGTCCCACGGCACCTGTGTGTGTTCCTGAACTGCCTTTTGTCTGCTGAACAGCTCAATCCAATACAGGTTTTATAGGAAGAGCGATGAACACAAAGGTACGTGTCTGTGTAAGTGCCGGTCCTTAGGGAACTTTGATTTTTCCTGCTTTTATAAAATGCATTAGAAATCACAGGGAATTTAGCCAAAATTCTGTACTGCAGGGCATAGTCATGTACAGTATGGGGGTACAGCTTATTGTGTGCCCAGAACATTCCTTCTCTGTATATTTGTATTTATACATATGGGAGGGAGGTGCCATAGTGTTTCCCTTAGACAGTACAGTATGGGGGTACAGCTTATTGTGTGCCCAGAACATTCCTTCTCTGTATATTTGTATTTATACATATGGGAGGGAGGTGCCATAGTGTTTCCCTTAGACAGTACAGTATGGGGGTACAGCTTATTGTGTGCCCAGAACATTCCTTCTCTGTATATTTGTATTTATACATATGGGTAGGGGGTGCCATAGTGTTTCCCTTAGACAGTACAGTATGGGGGTACAGCTTATTGTGTGCCCAGAACATTCCTTCTCTGTATATTTGTATTTATACATATGGGAGGGAGGTGCCATTGTGTTTCCTTTAGATAGTACAGTATGGGGGTACAGCTTATTGTGTGCCCAGAACATTCCTTCTCTGTATATTTGTATTTATACATATGGGAGGGAGGTGCCATAGTGTTTCCCTTAGATAGTACAGTATGGGGGTACAGCTTATTGTGTGCCCAGAACATTCCTTCTCTGTATATTTGTATTTATACATATGGGAGGGAGGTGCCATAGTGTTTCCCTTAGACAGTACAGTATGGGGGTACAGCTTATTGTGTGCCCAGAACATTCCTTCTCTGTATATTTGTATTTATACATATGGGAGGGAGGTGCCATAGTGTTTCCCTTAGACAGTACAGTATGGGGGTACAGCTTATTGTGTGCCCAGAACATTCCTTCTCTGTATATCTGTTTTATACATATGGGAGGGAGGTGCCATAGTGTTTCCCTTAGACAGTACAGTATGGGGGTACAGCTTATTGTGTGCCCAGAACATTCCTTCTCTGTATATTTGTATTTATACATATGGGAGGGTGGTGCCATAGTGTTTCCCTTAGACAGTACAGTATGAGGGTACAGCTTATTGTGTGCCCAGAACATTCCTTCTCTGTATATTTGTATTTATACATATGGGAGGGAGGTGCCATAGTTTTTCCCTTAGACAGTACAGTATGGGGCTACAGCTTATTGTGTGCCCAGAACATTCCTTCTCTGTATATTTGTATTTATACATATGGGAGGGAGGTGCCATAGTGTTTCCCTTAGACAGTACAGTATGGGGGTACAGCTTATTGTGTGCCCAGAACATTCCTTCTCTGTATATTTGTATTTATACATATGGGAGGGAGGTGCCATAGTGTTTCCCTTAGACAGTACAGTATGGGGGTACAGCTTATTGTGTGCCCAGAACATTCCTTCTCTGTATATCTGTTTTATACATATGGGAGGGAGGTGCCATAGTGTTTCCCTTAGACAGTACAGTATGGGGGTACAGCTTATTGTGTGCCCAGAACATTCCTTCTCTGTATATCTGTTTTATACATATGGGAGGGAGGTGCCATAGTGTTTCCCTTAGACAGTACAGTATGGGGGTACAGCTTATTGTGTGCCCAGAACATTCCTTCTCTGTATATTTGTATTTATACATGTAGGTGAGAGTTTCCATGCTGCTCCTTTGAGCTCATGTAGTTTCAGTGAATACCCCGCGTGGGTAACTGCGCACATTCAGCCCCACGCTGACACTGGATGCGTAAGAGAACAACAGCACTTGACATCTTTTCTGTTTGACTGTAACACCCAGGATCTCAGGATGCATCTTTTTATGTTCTTGTTGCTTTTGTCTCCCCCCCCATCTCCTTTCTCTGATAGCCCCTAACATGGGATAGAATGTGCCCCTATAAGTGTATCGCTATGACCTCGGCCCGCGCTGTGCAGTGATCTAATCTGCTGCTTTTTGCGAGTGTGACAGCCGACAGCCTAGTTGGGCTAGTGACAGTCTCATGTGGGCCTCCCCGCTGGGAATTAAATGATTGTGAATTTCTCCCCTCCCCGTCCCTACCAACAAGCCCGCTCATCCGTGCCCGGCAAATCCTACGCGCGGGCCATGCATATTCCTATTGCGCCCCTTTAAATATTAAACATTGCCATGCAAGTCTGACGCTCTGATTTCTGCCTGTCTGTCTCCTTCCTTCAACTGACACTGCTGTGTAGTAATATGACTTAGCAAAGTCCAACCTGCAGCCCTCCTTCTGCTGAACTACATCTCTCAGCATCTCCAGCTGCCCCCCCCCCCCCCCACCCTGCACTTAAGGTGGCCATACATGGGCCGATTGTAGCTGCCCTTAGACCGTTTCGGCAGCTTATCGGCCCGTGTATGGGCACTACCGATGGGCCTGCCCGACCGATATCTGGCCTAAAATCGTCCACATCTCGATCGGGCAGGTTAGAAATTCTAGTCGGATTGGGGACCGCATCGGCTTGTTGATACGGTCGCCAAACGGACTGCGCCTATTATCGTCCCAATTCGATCGTTTGGCCCCAGGGCCAAACAACCAAATTAGCCTAAATTCACCCGATATCGCCCACCCATAGGTGGGGATATTGGGAGAAAATCCGCTCGCTTGGCGAGCTCGCCAAGTGAGCAGATCTTAATGTGTATGGCCACCTTTAGAGTAAGCAACAATTGACTTAGCATCCCTTTATTATAGGTACTCAGGGTCGGACTGGGGTAGGGTTGCCATCTCTGCTGGCATATTTCAGCGGGCAGGGGGCGAGCCATAATGTCACGGGGGTGGGGGAGAGGCGGGGCTGGGATGTCACAGGCGAGGAACAGGGGGGACATCACTGGGCAGGACCAAGACGCAGTGATTGGCCAATTACTACGTCAATCTCAGTCCTAGACGGACTGTCTGGGTCAAAACCGGACAGGTGGCGACCCTAGACTGGGGTTCCGGGCCCATTGGTGTTGCTGTCCCCGTTGCAAATATTAAAAAAAAAAAAATACCCTAAGCCCCGCCCCATGTTCCCCTGCTGATCTGGCTGACTACTTTGCTACCCTAATAAAATGTAACAGTAGTCACCTGTCCTCAGCCTGCATCCTCCCAATCCCACAATTCCCTGCACACGTGATGTCAATAAGGAAAGGAACATCCCAGTGCAATGCATTGTGGGTTATGCAGTTCCTGCATGCTGTCTGTATCTGGTTTGAAGTTATTACAATTTGTAACATCAGTGTTTCAGTCCCTCCTCCCCTCCATTTCACATGATGCAGAAAGAGATGAACTGTTTTGCAGTTTACGGTTAAAGGAACAGATGGGGGACAGGTATATTAGTGTGGGGCTCTTTAACAAATTTTGGTTTTGAAGCCGGAGTTTTCATTTAATTGATATAAAATGTAATATTGAACCTTTATTCACCGCGGTATCAATGACAGCCGGAGCACTATAATGTCCTGAGAGCTGTGAATGTTCCCAGTGAAAGTTTTTCCTCATCCCCCCCCCCCCCCAGGATCCAAGCCTCGCGCAGACTGAAACGTGTTTAATACGGTTGGACAGAGACAGAAAAGTCAGCTCAAGTTCATTTTTGAAGTTGACATCAAAGCTACGATGTTGCTGCTCTGGTTCCAATTAGCACTTTTGTTATGGCGAAGGGGGGAATTTGGAAGCGCAACAAAGCGGCGCTGATGATCGGCTTGTCAATCAGATGAAGCATTTTCTTATCATTCTGTCTGGCGCTTTTGTACCGCCACATTCCATATTCATGCTTAGCTGCTAATGATAATGGGAGCAGAAAGAAGAGCCTGGGACCGGGGAATATTGAATATTTTGGCCTTTTCTCTTATTCTCTAATCCAAGGTGCCTCTAATGCAGGAGACTGGTAATGGCCATAGCCGCCCGAACGTTTCCTCCTTGGCTCCCATGGGTTAAGTTCATCTTCCAAAAAGGAGAATTAAAAATGAAGCCATTTCAAGGGGAAGTAGTATCCTCTGTGCTTATCTGTGTATATATTTTCTCTAATTATCAGAATATTGGGAACTGTGTATAAATTACACATTTTAAATCATGATTTATTTTTAAATGTACCCAACAGGGGAGTAACATCTGCATCCCTCGCCCTCGAGCAAAGTCTATTTCTGTGCCCCACCATCACCCTGTGTGTTAGAGCACCCTTAGGTTCCCAGTGGGGAAGGTAACAGGGGAATAGTGAGACCTTAATGGGCCCCTTGGCAACTGCAAAGTCTGCTTTAGGCCTGGGCTGGATTCAAACTAGGCCCTGGCAAGTACACAGAGGCCCAAGCAGCCCCCCCAGCCTAATTTATAGTGACTGTCTGTGGCACCTTACAGCCCCCCTGGCATTCCCAGTACCCAGAGGCACAAACAGCCCCCCCCAGCCCAATAAATAGTGACTGTCTGTGGCACCTTACAGCCCCCCTGGCATTCCCAGTACCCAGAGGCACAAACAGCCCCCCCAGCCCAATAAATAGTGACTGTCTGTGGCACCTTACAGCCCCCTGGCATTCCCAGTACCCAGAGGCACAAACAGCCCCCCTAGCCCAATAAATAGTGACTGACTGTGGCACCTTACAGTCCCCCTGGCATTCCCAGTACCCAGAGGCACAAACAGCCCCCCCCCAGCCCAATTAATAGTGACTGTCTGTGGCACCTTACAGCCCCCTGGCATTCCCAGTACCCAGAGGCACAAACAGCCCCCCCCAGCCCAATAAATAGTGACTGTCTGTGGCACCTTACAGCCCCCTGGCATTCCCAGTAGCCAGAGGCACAAACAGCCCCAGCCCAATAAATAGTGACCGTTTGTGGCACCTTACAGCCCCCCTGGCATTCCCAGTACCCAGAGGCACAAACAGCCCCCCCCAGCCCAATAAATAGTGACTGTCTGTGGCACCTTACAGCCCCCCTGGCATTCCCAGTACCCAGAGGCACAAACAGCCCCCCCCCAGCCCAATAAATAGTGACTGTCTGTGGCACCTTACAGCCCCCCTGGCATTCCCAGTACCCAGAGGCACAAACAGCCCCCCCACAGGCCCAATAAATAGTGACTGTCTAGTGTCTATGGCATCTTACAGCAGCCCCTCTGGCATTTGCCTGAACCCACAGATTGCCAGTCCGGACCTGTAGTAAACCTTAGCCAGGTTATGGACTCCATAGACCAGGTCTTGACTTGGCTTTAAAATAGGCCCTGGCATTCCCAGTACACAGAGGCCCAAACAGCCCCCACAGGCCCAATAAATAGTGACCCACAGTTTGCCACCCAGGCCTGCTCTGCTTTGCCTTTAGTTATGGCACTGCTCCTGATCTGCTAATTGCCAATGGGACTCAATCCCACCTGTAGCACCGCGGCAGCCAAGCTTGTCATTGGCTGCTTTCAATGCTTATCCAGCCAGTCAGCTTCACTAGCTTGAGATATTTGCTGAGCAAGGTGCTAAAATGAGTTTCTGTTATACCCATTGCATCCAATCCGCTTTTGGCTTCAATCGGAATACTGCAGATCAAACAATGAAATAATGTAACCGATTGGCTGCTGTGATGCCACTTAGCACCTATGTTATTAAGTGAGCTTCGGCGACTAAATTTGCACCAAGGCCTTTATGTATGTATAACTTTATTTATAAAGCACCACAAGGGTACGCAGCGCTGTACAGTCTTACATAATACAAAATTACACACAGGGAGGACAAGTGTTTTAACACTTCCTATATATTGTATTTATTAGAACACTTCCCTGTGCATTTATATATATTTACTGTATTTATTTATTATAATAAATACAATAAATATAAATGCACAGGGATTAAGTGCCGTGTGGTATGAGACACAGTAGGGTCCCTGCCCCGTAGAGCTTACAATCTAAGTCTTTATAAATAACTCCCTGCAAGGATTCCCATGTCTCCATTCAGACAGGAAGGCATGTATCTCCTCCATCTCGTACTTTTCGGATTTTGTTGGCCGATTCCTACACGCCTGATGCACTCATGAAAGTCACGGCTTATTTGTATTTTTATTTTATTTCTGGGCCAGCTGTTTGTATTCTACAGACAGAAAATCAATGCAGAAATTGTGCTAGTTTGGCTAAAAATAATATCTCCCACTGCTAATTTATTCCTATTGTTGCCTCCTCTCAGAATCCTCTTTCTTCTCTTCATAGAAAGGGTTGTTTGTTGTCCTAATTTTAGATGGAATGGGAAAATATTCTGCAATGTTTCCAGGAAAACGCAATCTTGAGGGTCTACAGTACTGTCTTTGTTTGCCTTTTGGGTTTGTATAATAGGCAGATTGTAGTAAGTGTGTAACTCTTGTGCCTTTAAATGGTCACAGAACCCCTCAGTGACTGCTAATATCCTTATCATTTACAGTAGGGGGTACATTATCCCTTATAATACATGAGTGATACTCAGAGTTCCCTGTATAACTCAGCCTGCAGCCTTGTGCCTTTATATGGGCACAGAACCCCTCAGTGACTGCTAATATCCTTATCATTTACAGTAGGGGGTACATTATCCCTTATAATACATGAGTGATACTCAGAGTTCCCTGTATAACTCAGCCTGCAGCCTTGTGCCTTTATATGGGCACAGAACCCCTCAGTGACTGCTAATATCCTTATCATTTACAGTAGGGGGTACATTATCCCTTATAATACATGAGTGATACTCAGAGTTCCCTGTATAACTCAGCCTGCAGCCTTGTGCCTTTATATGGGGGGCACAGAACCCCTCAGTGACTGCTAATATCCTTATCATTTACAGTAGGGGGTACATTATCCCTTATAATACATGAGTGATACTCAAAGTTCCCTGTATAACTCAGCCTGCAGCCTTGTGCCTTTATATGGGCACAGAACCCCTCAGTGACTGCTAATATCCTTATCATTTACAGTAGGGGGTACATTATCCCTTATAATACATGAGTGATACTCAGAGTTCCCTGTATAACTCAGCCTGCAGCCTTGTGCCTTTATATGGGCACAGAACCCCTCAGTGACTGCTAATATCCTTATCATTTACAGTAGGGGGTACATTATCCCTTATAATACATGAGTGATACTCAGAGTTCCCTGTATAACTCAGCTTTGTGCCTTTATATGGTTACAAAATGTGGGTGCCCAGCCGACAGCCCTCCAACCGCAGGTGACGATTGGTATCCCAGCATGCCCTTCTCTAGTTCTAAATGCTTTCAGCCCTCCCCACATGGTATTGGCTCAGTGCAGACTCCACGGCCCAGGTTAGTTATCCCCAGAGGGAGTCCCAGTTTAAGGGCAGCTCTCACCATTCCTGGAAGTCTTTCTGCCCCGTTTGTGACCCGTATGGCTGATTTCCCTCCTACCGGTACAATAGCTAGAGGGAGATTCTTCCCTTGTTTCGGGTCAGAAGGCTTCGGCTAGAATGACTCCCGCTCAGGCCCGGATTTGTGGAGAGGCCACAAAGGCCCGGGCCTAGGGCGGCAGAAGTTTAGGGGCGGCATGCCGCCCCGCCGCAAGAACATTTTTTAATTTTGCTCCCATACGGAGCAGTCGGGACCTCTCCCCACTGCTCCGTATGGGAGTTAAAAAGAGCGTTCGCGCATGCGCTGGCGCTTTGCGCATGCGCAATGGGGAGCTGGCGCTTTGCGCATGCGCACTGGGGGCGCGCTTGCGCATGCGCACCGGGGGCGCATTTGCGCATGCGCACTGGGGTGCGCGTTCGCGCATGCGCATGGGGGACTCCCACAGGGGCGGCCTCGGGGCGCACCAAAGAGAAATCCGGCCCTGCTCCCGCTCCCATTGCATAAACTATTCTTTTGCTTCAGTGCCGGTGCCTTGTTCATCCAGCAGGCAGGGAAGGCTGTAGGGCGTGTATATTTGTCTATGAATATGTGATTTATAGAATATTACCCCCATAGTGTCCTGTACTCATATGTACATGGCTGATTAGTAATTAATTTACACTCGCATTACTTGGCAGTACAGAAACCAGTGCAGTCTGCATTAGATGAACAGTTATTGCTGTAGCATCAGCTTTTATGACAGCTGAACCTCACTTTCTGTTGGTTTCCCATATGACAGCTGAACCTCACTTTCTGTTGGTTTCCCATATGACAGCTGAACCTCACTTTCTGTTGGTTTCCCATATGACAGCTGAACCTCACTTTCTGTTGGTTTCCCATATGACAGCTGAACCTCACTTTCTGTTGGTTTCCCATATGACAGCTGATCCTCATTCTGGCCCAGAGCCCACTGAGCATGTGCAGTGCCACTGACACACAAAAGATGGCCAAGATGGGGAGCTGCTGGCCTGGATCATTGCTTTTATAGGGCTGCTGGACCTCTTGGCTGGTACAGTTCCGTAACATACTGTATATAATATTTCCGTTCCATAACATCACCGTGGAAAAGTGAAAGCTTTACCATGTCCTCAGCAGCACGTGTGGCACTGTGTGGCACTCATTCTGCCCAGAGCCCACTGAGCATGTGCAGTGCCACTGACACACAAAAGATGGCCAAGATTGGGAGCTGCTGGCCTGGATCATTGCTGTTATAGGGCTGCTGAACCTCTGGGCTGGTACAGTTCCGTAACATACTGTATATAATATTTCCGTGTATATACTGTATATAACATCACCGTGGGTAAGTGACAGCTTTACCGCGTCCTCGGCAGCACGTGTGGCACTGTTTGTGCTGTTCCGACTGTCAGTGCCGTGTAGGTGAATGTACCCAGACAGAAACATTCGCTGCTCTTTGCCCCTTTGTGCGCACGTTGTCATTAATAGAAAGGAAGGTAAGAGCAGCTGGCAGGCAAGGCTGTCTCACTGGCGGCTAATTGATTCAGTGAGTGCTGAGAGGATGTCTCGCTCCGGTTTTACATTGCCAGGTATGTGTGTACCTGATTATATTATTTTATTATTTTACTTTTCTATTCTTGGAACAGCCACACCAGCTAGGGGTAGGCAGGCAAGGTATGTTTATTGGGCACAGAGTGGATAGGGGTCAGAAGGGACCAGGGAGTAAGCAAACCTAAGTTTGCTCATAGCCTGTACAGAGAGATACCATAAAACTATGGCAGCATAGGGATTCCCCTGTACTAAGCACAATTCAGCAGGAACAGCCCCCTAAGTTTGCTCATAGCCTGTACAGAGAGATACCATAAAACTATGGCAGCATAGGGATTCCCCTGTACTAAGCACAATTCAGCAGGAACAGCCCCCTAAGTTTGCTCATAGCCTGTACAGAGAGATACCATAAAACTATGGCAGCATAGGGATTCCCCTGTACTAAGCACAATTCAGCAGGAACAGCCCCCTAAGTTTGCTCATAGCCTGTACAGAGAGATACCATAAAACTATGGCAGCATAGGGATTCTCCTGTACTAAGCACAATTCAGCAGGAACAGCCCCCTAAGTTTGCTCATAGCCTGTACAGAGAGATACCATAAAACTATGGCAGCATAGGGATTCCCCTGTACTAAGCACAATTCAGCAGGAACAGCCCCCTAAGTTTGCTCATAACCTGTACAGAGAGATACCATAAAACTATGGCAGCATAGGGATTCCCCTGTACTAAGCACAATTCAGCATAAACAGCCCCCTAAGTTTGCTCATAGCCTGTACAGAGAGATACCATAAAACTATGGCAGCATAGGGATTCTCCTGTACTAAGCACAATTCAGCAGGAACAGCCCCCTAAGTTTGCTCATAGCCTGTACAGAGAGATACCATAAAACTATGGCACATAGGGATTCCCCTGTACTAAGCACAATTCAGCAGGAACAGCCCCCTAAGTTTGCTCATAGCCTGTACAGAGAGATACCATAAAACTATGGCAGCATAGGGATTCCCCTGTACTAAGCACAATTCAGCAGGAACAGCCCCCTAAGTTTGCTCATAACCTGTACAGAGAGATACCATAAAACTATGGCAGCATAGGGATTCCCCTGTACTAAGCACAATTCAGCAGGAACAGCCCCCTAAGTTTGCTCATAGCCTGTACAGAGAGATTCCATAAAACTATGGCAGCATAGGGATTCCCCTGTACTAAGCAAAATTCAGCAGGAACAGCCCCCTAAGTTTGCTCATAGCCTGTACAGAGAGATACCATAAAACTATGGCACATAGGGATTCCCCTGTACTAAGTACAATTCAGCAGGAACAGCCCCCTAAGTTTGCTCATAGCCTGTACAGAGAGATACCATAAAACTATGGCAGCATAGGGATTCCCCTGTACTAAGCACAATTCAGCAGGAACATCCCTCCATATGGTTTCATAGCTTAAATAAAAAAGATTAAATAAAGGGAGCAGCTTGCCTGTAGAGCTTATCTTACCCTTTGTTTCCCAGAAGGCTTAGTTTTCCTGCTACTACAGTGACATTTGATAGCCGACAATCTCTTAAGCAGCAGCCCTTGTGCAACGAGACAGTATTTTCTTGGAATAACTTATGCGCGGCAAGTAAGCTCCTGTTGCAAGGAGAGCGAGAAGGATAGAGCTTGTAACTGTCAGTGGCGTGCAGCCGCCCAGGCATCAGCCGGCCCGGGCCTTGCCTTACTCCTATCAAGGTGTCAGTAACCTTGCAGCTTAGTATCTCCTGTCAGTCATATGCACATGTAAAAACCTGTCATCAGCAACTTCATCCCCAGGCTTAATTGCAGGCCCTTTATTTCCTTCTGTTGTATTCATAAGCCCCCCCCCCCCCCCCCCCCCCCCCCCACCACCGTATTGCGGGGAGGAGTGAATTCTGTATTTGGAGAGAAATATCTCTGCTACCAGGAGAGAATACAGGGAACATGTATCAAAAGGGATAATGTACCCCCTACTGTAAATGATAAGGATATTAGCAGTCACTGAGGGGTTCTGTGCCCATATAAAGGCACAAGGCTGCAGGCTGAGTTATACAGGGAACTCTGAGTATCACTCATGTATTATAAGGGATAATGTACCCCCCTACTGTAAATGATAAGGATATTAGCAGTCACTGAGGGGTTCTGTGCCCATATAAAGGCACAAGGCTGCAGGCTGAGTTATACAGGGAACTCTGTGTATCTCTCATGTATTATAAGGGATAATGTACCCCCTACTGTAAATGATAAGGATATTAGCAGTCACTGAGGGGTTCTGTGCCCATATAAAGGCACAAGGCTGCAGGCTGAGTTATACAGGGAACTCTATGTATCTCTCATGTATTATAAGGGATAATGTACCCCCTACTGTAAATGATAAGGATATTAGCAGTCACTGAGGGGTTCTGTGCCCATATAAAGGCACAAGGCTGCAGGCTGAGTTATACAGGGAACTCTGAGTATCACTCATGTATTATAAGGGATAATGTACCCCCTACTGTAAATGATAAGGATATTAGCAGTCACTGAGGGGTTCTGTGCCCATATAAAGGCACAAGGCTGCAGGCTGAGTTATACAGGGAACTCTGAGTATCACTCATGTATTATAAGGGATAATGTACCCCCTACTGTAAATGATAAGGATATTAGAAGTCACTGAGGGGTTCTGTGCCCATATAAAGGCACAAGGCTGCAGGCTGAGTTATACAGGGAACTCTATGTATCTCTCATGTATTATAAGGGATAATGTACCCCCTACTGTAAATGATAAGGATATTAGCAGTCACTGAGGGGTTCTGTGCCCATATAAAGGCACAAGGCTGCAGGCTGAGTTATACAGGGAACTCTGAGTATCACTCATGTATTATAAGGGATACTGTACCCCCTACTGTAAATGATAAGGATATTAGCAGTCACTGAGGGGTTCTGTGCCCATATAAAGGCACAAGGCTGCAGGCTGAGTTATACAGGGAACTCTGAGTATCACTCATGTATTATAAGGGATAATGTACCCCCCTACTGTAAATGATAAGGATATTAGCAGTCACTGAGGGGTTCTGTGCCCATATAAAGGCACAAGGCTGCAGGCTGAGTTATACAGGGAACTCTGAGTATCACTCATGTATTATAAGGGATAATGTACCCCCTACTGTAAATGATAAGGATATTAGCAGTCACTGAGGGGTTCTGTGCCCATATAAAGGCACAAGGCTGCAGGCTGAGTTATACAGGGAACTCTGAGTATCACTCATGTATTATAAGGGATACTGTACCCCCTACTGTAAATGATAAGGATATTAGCAGTCACTGAGGGGTTCTGTGCCCATATAAAGGCACAAGGCTGCAGGCTGAGTTATACAGGGAACTCTATGTATCTCTCATGTATTATAAGGGATAATGTACCCCCTACTGTAAATGATAAGGATATTAGCAGTCACTGAGGGGTTCTGTGCCCATATAAAGGCACAAGGCTGCAGGCTGAGTTATACAGGGAACTCTGAGTATCACTCATGTATTATAAGGGATAATGTACCCCCTACTGTAAATGATAAGGATATTAGCAGTCACTGAGGGGTTCTGTGCCCATATAAAGGCACAAGGCTGCAGGCTGAGTTATACAGGGAACTCTGAGTATCACTCATGTATTATAAGGGATAATGTACCCCCTACTGTAAATGATAAGGATATTAGAAGTCACTGAGGGGTTCTGATACAGCAGTGTTCTCCTACATCTGTAACCAGGGGCCCTGACCAAATAGGCTATGATTTCAGACAACTTAACCTTAAAAAACACTAAGATGCCTTTGGATATCCTTTCGTTGCCTTACCAGAACCCTGCTGTCTTCCTGTATCTTCAGAATTGCTGAAATCTAATATTTAACTCTTTACTTCTTTAACACTTAACTTTGACAGCTGATCATTTCCTCTTATTTTCCCCCTAAATTATGTTGTTTTTTTTAAATATCATACTCCTGACTGTCAGGTTAGTGTATTTTATTCCTGTATTTAGGCTGGAGATATGTGGGTGATTAAGCCAATCAGCCTGTGGTGTTTGGGTGTTGAACCTGCAGGGATATGGCCCCTATAGCACGTCTGTGACTGTGTCCATCCAGATGGGGGCGCTAGTAGGGAAACCCTGGGAAGGTCACAGCTCCCATGGGGCAGTATTGGTGGTGACTCTGTCCTCTGTGAGTTATAAAACCTGTTGTACTACACTCAAGGGGAACTCCACCCAAACATAACTTTTTAAAACATAATTTTAAGCAACTTCGCAATATACATCCGTTAAACAATATGCAGCCTTTTAGTAATTAATGCAATAATATGGTTTGGAACAGTTCCCTAAGCCCCGCCCTCCGTTCCCCTGCTGATCTGGCTGACTACTTTGTGACCCAAATAAACCGTAATAGTAGTCGCCACCCTGCCTTCAGCCCTCATCCTCCCAATGCCATAATTCCCTACACACGTGATGTCAATAAGGAAAGGAACATCACAGTGCAATGCATTGTGGGTTATGTAGTTCCTGCATGTTGTCTGCAAGCTGTGGGGAAGTTGTTACAATTTGTAACATCAGTGTTTTAGTCCCTCCTCCCCTGCCAGGATTGATGCAGGGGAGGAGAGACTAAAGACTAAGAACTATTTTGCAGCTGGATTTCAGCATTTTTTTTGAAGGAACAGATTGCAGTGAGTATATTAGCGGTTTTTGTGTTGTGTGGGGCTCTTTAAAGGGGAACTGTCACCCGCAGATAAAACTCTGTTTAATAAAAGTCCTTTAAGAATTAAACATGAAATCCAAATTCTTTTTTTAATTAAATCATCCATACCTGTTAGAAATGTGTTTAAAAATCTGAGCTGTCAATCATATATTGCCTGCCCCGCCTCTATGCCGCAGGCATAGAGGCGGGGCAGGCAATATGTGATTGACAGCTCAGATTTTTAATTATTATTACTTTTTATTTTCCATTTAGCACTACCTAGATGGCAAATGCATAAGATTTGGGGGTTAAACACAGCTTGCCTCAATAACAGTGCACACAAAATGGCGCCGGCCTTTTTGCTGCGATTATAAATTCCAAGCCTGAAGGCAGCAATATATAAATAATGTATACAGTGTAAGTGAAGTTTATTTTGCTCAACTAACCTGATAGAAATAAATTTGGAATCATTTCTTAGCGTGACTGGTCCCCTTTAACATATTTTGGCTCGGACGCCAGAGTTCCCCCTTAAGAAATGCCTTTTGCACTTCATCAGCACCTCGGCTTTGCCAAAGCTTTCTGTCTCTTCCGTAAAAAGCCAATAATTGTGTTTGCCCACTACCATCAGCCTATCCATCACCGAGCTAGAGTCGTGCATTAGCGCCTGCAAGTCTCCAGCCCCTAACCTTCCAGCTCTTCAATATCCTCTGGGCAGCAGCCTTCCCAGGGAAGCTTACTCAGGGCTTTGCTACATTGCAAAACTCTTCATACATTATCCTCTTTGTTGATTTAAAGTGGCCACCCACCCTATAATTAATAGTACGCTCAATTCATTCACTTAGAAATTGCGTTTCCATTTGGTGTAGCGAAGGGATATTGTGAGACAATTTACAATTGGTTTTTAGTTGTGGTTTTTGAGTTATTTCTAATTTTTATAGCTATCTGGTTGCTAGGTTCCAAATTACCCTAGCAACCAGGACCACCAAAACGGTTTAGGTATAGGATCCCTTATCCCAACTAAGATATAATTACCCCTTATTGGGGGCAGAACAGCCCTATTGGGTTTATTTAATGGTTAAATGATTCCCTTTTCTCTGTAATAATAAAACAGTACCTGTACTTGATCCCAACTAAGATATAATTACCCCTTATTGGGGGGCAGAACAGCCCTATTGGGTTTATTTAATGGTTAAATGATTCCCTTTTCTCTGTAATAATAAAACAGTAGCTGTACTTGATCCCAACTAAGATATAATTACCCCTTATTGGGGGCAGAACAGCCCTATTGGGTTTATTTAATGGTTAAATGATTCCCTTTTCTCTGTAATAATAAAACAGTACCTGTACTTGATCCCAACTAAGATATAATTACCCCTTATTGGGGGCAGAACAGCCCTATTGGGTTTATTTAATGGTTAAATGATTCCCTTTTCTCTGTAATAATAAAACAGTAGCTGTACTTGATCCCAACTAAGATATAATTACCCCTTATTGGGGCAGAATAGCCCTATTGGGTTTATTTAATGGTTAAATGATTCCCTTTTCTCTGTAATAATAAAACAGTACCTGTACTTGATCCCAACTAAGATATAATTACCCCTTATTGGGGGCAGAACAGCCCTATTGGGTTTATTTAATGGTTAAATGATTCCCTTTTCTCTGTAATAATAAAACAGTACCTGTACTTGATCCCAACTAAGATATAATTACCCCTTATTGGGGCAGAACAGCCCTATTGGGTTTATTTAATGGTTAAATGATTCCCTTTTCTCTGTAATAATAAAACAGTACCTGTACTTGATCCCAACTAAGATATAATTACCCCTTATTGGGGCAGAACAGCCCTATTGGGTTTATTTAATGGTTAAATGATTCCCTTTTCTCTGTAATAATAAAACAGTACCTGTACTTGATCCCAACTAAGATATAATTACCCCTTATTGGGGGCAGAACAGCCCCCCCTTGTGTTCTCTGATGCTTTAATATATAAATAACAGTTGTTGTTTCTCCTTAATCAGCTGGCTTGCAACCTTGTTTCATTAGAGCCAGAAGGGTAGAGTATATAGAGAATATAGATAGGTAGAAAGTGCTTTCAACAGAAGTAGAATTTTGAAATAACTACAAACCAGTAAATATGATTAACAGATATTTTTTGTAGAGTTGCTAAAAATTTTCTTTCACCCCTTTAAGATCTTCAGACTTTTGAGGTCAGGCCTCTCCATCATTATTTTTCTTATTTTTTTTCTTAATAAGGCTACTTATTATAAGGGATACTTATTTCTCAAGCAATACCCCAGATTTCCCCCTAACTGGCATTTAGGTTGGGCCCCCTTAGCCCATAACAAGGTTACAGATATATAGAAACATTGGGGTAACAGTCACCCTGCTATAGTCCCAGGGGTACCCAGGGCACAAATAAGCACTCACCCCAAATCCCCCCCATAACTGGCCTTCAGGCTGGGCCCCCTTAGCCCATAACAAGGTTACAGATATATAGAAACATTGGGGTAACAGTCACCCTGCTATAGTTCCAGGGGTACCCAGGGCACAAATAAGCACTCACCCCAAATCCCCCCTAACTGACCTTCAGGCTGAGCCCCCTTAGCCCATAACAAGGTTACAGATATATAGAAACATTGGGGTAACAGTCACCCTGCTATAGTTCCAGGGGTACCCAGGGCACAAATAAGCACTCACCCCAAATCCCCCCTAACTGGCCTTCAGGCTGGGCCCCCTTAGCCCATAACAAGGTTACAGATATATAGAAACATTGGGGTAACAGTCACCCCGCTATAGTTCCAGGGGTACCCAGGGTACAAATAAGCACTCACCCCAAATCCCCCCCCAACCGGCCTTCAGGCTTGGCCCCCTTAGCCCATAACAAGGTTACAGATATATAGAAACATTGGGGTAACAGTCACCCTGCTATAGTTCCAGGGGTACCCAGGGCACAAATAAGCACTCACCCCAAATCCCCCCCTAACTGGCCTTCAGGCTGGGCCCCCTTAGCCCATAACAAGGTTACAGATATATAGAAACATTGGGGTAACAGTCACCCTGCTATAGTTCCAGGGGTACCCAGGGCACAAATAAGCACTCACCCCAAATCCCCCCCTAACTGGCCTTCAGGCTGGGCCCCCTTAGCCCATAACAAGGTTACAGATATATAGAAACATTGGGGTAACAGTCACCCCGCTATAGTTCCAGGGGTACCCAGGGCACAAATAAGCACTCACCCCAAATCCCCCCCTAACTGGCCTTCAGGCTGGGCCCCCTTAGCCCATAACAAGGTTACAGATATATAGAAACATTGGGGTAACAGTCACCCTGCTATAGTTCCAGGGGTACCCAGGGCACAAATAAGCACTCACCCCAAATCCCCCCCTAACTGGCCTTCAGGCTGGGCCCCCTTAGCCCATAACAAGGTTACAGATATATAGAAACATTGGGGTAACAGTCACCCTGCTATAGTTCCAGGGGTACCCAGGGCACAAATAAGCACTCACCCCAAATCTCCCCCTAACTGGCCTTCAGGCTGGGCCCCCTTAGCCCATAACAAGGTTACAGATATATAGAAACATTGGGGTAACAGTCACCCAGGTATTATAATAAAATTGTGCCAATGTGATTGGATTCCTGGGGCCACAGACCTGTTGGGAAGTTACAGTACCTGTAGGTGAGCCCGGTGATACTTGCTCTTTGACTTAAATTGTAAGATATTTCCCATATTACTCGGGATTATCAGCAGACACATTATGAGCAGTGAGTAATGATTACATTTCTAGGGAGCCTGCACATTTACTTTTATAGAAAGAAGACATTTAGATTATTCTCTGGGAATGACAAATGTGCCCATTAAATGTACTGCTAATAAAGAGAATTCCCATCCTACCTGTGGCTGCGTGCAGCATGTGTCCGACGCTGGGTGTCCAATTAATCTTAACATACATGGTGCCCTCCTTTAACACAAAACTCATTATCTATTTTGACTTTCTTTGCCATGAAATCTTTCTACACATATTGAAAGAAAAATACTGATAGATATTGTGACATATTGTTAAGTTAATTTTTTTCATTTGATAGTATGCCCATAACATTTCTTCTCTGTATATTTAAATTTATAAGTATTGTAGGGAGGTGCCATAGTGTTTCCCTTAGACAGTACAGTATGAGGGTACAGCTTATTGTGTGCCCAGAACATTCCTTCTCTGTATATCTGTATTTATACATATGGGAGGGAGGTGCCATAGTGTTTCCCTTAGACAGTACAGTATGGGGGTACAGCTTATTGTGTGCCCAGAACATTCCTTCTCTGTATATTTGTATTTATACATATGGGAGGGAGGTGCCATATTGTTTCCCTTAGACAGTACAGTATGAGGGTACAGCTTATTGTGTGCCCAGAACATTCCTTCTTTGTATATTTGTATTTATACATATGGGAGGGAGGTGCCATAGTGTTTCCCTTAGACAGTACAGTATGGGGGTACAGCTTATTGTGTGCCCAGAACATTCCTTTTCTGTATATTTGTATTTATACATATGGGTAGGAGGTGCCATAGTGTTTCCCTTAGACAATACATTATGGGGGTACAGCTTATTGTGTGCCCAGAACATTCCTTCTCTGTATATTTGTATTTATACATATGGGAGGGAGGTGCCATAGTGTTTCCCTTAGACAGTACAGTATGGGGGTACAGCTTATTGTGTGCCCAGAACATTCCTTCTCTGTATATTTGTATTTATACATATGGGAGGGAGGTGCCATGGTGTTTCCCTTAGACAGTACAGTATGGGGGTACAGCTTATTGTGTGCCCAGAACATTCCTTCTCTGTATATTTGTATTTATACATATGGGAGGGAGGTGCCATAGTGTTTCCCTTAGACAGTACAGTATGGGGGTACAGCTTATTGTGTGCCCAGAACATTCCTTCTCTGTATATTTGTATTTATACATATGGGTAGGAGGTGCCATAGTGTTTCCCTTAGACAATACAGTATGGGGGTACAGCTTATTGTGTAAGGGAACCCAGCCAGTTTCCCTGCACATTCAGTCCTGCCCCAGTATAGAGGGGAAAGAGTTAACACAGACAGGCTGCCTCCCTGCCAAGGGCACCTACTCCTCTTTTTGCAGTCACAAAGTGTATCCGATGCTTTTTAATTTCCAAGTCCCTAATAAATAATTCAGCGTTCTGCCCTATATCTTACTTTGCAGCCTTTAGGAATGTGCTTAATGCCCTAATCGTTCTCTCTGCTGTTGAACGTGTTGCATTTGTAGCTGCGTTCCAACGTCTGACGCGCATTAAATGAGCAGCGGAGCAACCCTGACACGGTGCTTGCGTTCTGCCCGGGGGCTTCATTCCTTTACTGATGCCGAGACCCCCCTTCTTCCCTCTTTTCATAGGAAAGATAATGATTGGCTTCAAACACCATTTTGATTTATTTTGGGTGGAAAAGGATATTCCTGTTCAGTTTCCGGCATTGACTCTTTAATAGATCTGTGAAGGAGAATTAGGGACAAGGCACTAAAACTTGTTTAATGAGACTCAAGTCTTAGTTATTCTTTCTCGGGACTGAAATTTAAGGGTCTGAAATTAATCTGGCTGGAAATGCTGCATTTTACATATGGAACGTAAGCAGCAGTCCTGCCCTGCTTTATGGCTGAGATTCTAGCTATCTGTATAACAGAGCATTCTGTCACAGTGGCACAGATCCTATCTGATCCCCCCATTGTAAGCAGCAGTCCTGCCCTGCTTTATGGCTGAGATTCTAGCTATCTGTATAACAGAGCATTCTGTCACAGTGGCACAGATCCTATCTGATCCCCCCCATTGTAAGCAGCAGTCCTGCCCTGCTTTATGGCTGAGATTCTAGCTATCTGTATAACAGAGCATTCTGTCACAGTGGCACAAATCCTATCTGATCCCCCCATTGTAAGCAGCAGTCCTGCCCTGCTTTATGGCTGAGATTCTAGCTATCTGTATAACAGAGCATTCTGTCACAGTGGCACAGATCCTATCTGATCCCCCCCCATTTTAAGCAGCAGTCCTGCCCTGCTTTATGGCTGAGATTCTAGCTATCTGTATAACAGAGCATTCTGTCACAGTGGCACAGATCCTATCTGATCCCCCCCCATTGTAAGCAGCAGTCCTGCCCTGCTTTATGGCTGAGATTCTAGCTATCTGTATAACAGAGCATTCTGTCACAGTGGCACAGATCCTATCTGATCCCCCATTGTAAGCAGCAGTCCTGCCCTGCTTTATGGCTGAGATTCTAGCTATCTGTATAACAGAGCATTCTGTCACAGTGGCACAGATCCTATCTGATCCCCCCATTGTAAGCAGCAGTCCTGCCCTGCTTTATGGCTGAGATTCTAGCTATCTGTATAACAGAGCATTCTGTCACAGTGGCACAGATCCAATCTGATCCCCCCATTGTAAGCAGCAGTCCTGCCCTGCTTTATGGCTGAGATTCTAGCTATCTGTATAACAGAGCATTCTGTCACAGTGGCACAGATCCTATCTGATCCCCCCCCATTTTAAGCAGCAGTCCTGCCCTGCTTTATGGCTGAGATTCTAGCTATCTGTATAACAGAGCATTCTGTCACAGTGGCACAGATCCTATCTGATCCCCCCCCATTGTAAGCAGCAGTCCTGCCCTGCTTTATGGCTGAGATTCTAGCTATCTGTATAACAGAGCATTCTGTCACAGTGGCACAGATCCTATCTGACCCCCCCCCATTGTAAGCAGCAGTCCTGCCCTGCTTTATGGCTGAGATTCTAGCTATCTGTATAACAGAGCATTCTGTCACAGTGGCACAGATCCAATCTGATCCCCCCCATTGTAAGCAGCAGTCCTGCCCTGCTTTATGGCTGAGATTCTAGCTATCTGTATAACAGAGCATTCTGTCACAGTGGCACAGATCCTATCTGATCCCCCCATTGTAAGCAGCAGTCCTGCCCTGCTTTATGGCTGAGATTCTAGCTATCTGTATAACAGAGCATTCTGTCACAGTGGCACAGATCCTATCTGATCCCCCCCCATTTTAAGCAGCAGTCCTGCCCTGCTTTATGGCTGAGATTCTAGCTATCTGTATAACAGAGCATTCTGTCACAGTGGCACAGATCCAATCTGATCCCCCCCATTGTAAGCAGCAGTCCTGCCCTGCTTTATGGCTGAGATTCTAGCTATCTGTATAACAGAGCATTCTGTCACAGTGGCACAGATCCTATCTGATCCCCCCATTGTAAGCAGCAGTCCTGCCCTGCTTTATGGCTGAGATTCTAGCTATCTGTATAACAGAGCATTCTGTCACAGTGGCACAGATCCTATCTGATCCCCCCATTGTAAGCAGCAGTCCTGCCCTGCTTTATGGCTGAGATTCTAGCTATCTGTATAACAGAGCATTCTGTCACAGTGGCACAGATCCTATCTGATCCCACCCATTGTAAGCAGCAGTCCTGCCCTGCTTTATGGCTGAGATTCTAGCTATCTGTATAACAGAGCATTCTGTCACAGTGGCACAGATCCTATCTGATCCCCCCCATTGTAAGCAGCAGTCCTGCCCTGCTTTATGGCTGAGATTCTAGCTATCTGTATAACAGAGCATTCTGTCACAGTGGCACAGATCCTATCTGATCCCCCATTGTAAGCAGCAGTCCTGCCCTGCTTTATGGCTGAGATTCTAGCTATCTGTATAACAGAGCATTCTGTCACAGTGGCACAGATCCTATCTGATCCCCCATTGTAAGCAGCAGTCCTGCCCTGCTTTATGGCTGAGATTCTAGCTATCTGTATAACAGAGCATTCTGTCACAGTGGCACCGATCCTATCTGATCCCCATTGTATGCAGCAGTCCTGCCCTGCTTTATGGCTGAGATTCTAGCTATCTGTATAACAGAGCATTCTGTCACAGTGGCACAGATCCTATCTGATCCCCCCATTGTAAGCAGCAGTCCTGCCCTGCTTTATGGCTGAGATTCTAGCTATCTGTACAACAGGGCATTCTGTGACAGTGGCACGGGGGAGGACAAGCTGTACAAGTTGAGCGCTGGAAGGAAATGGGTTAATGATAAAGCCATTAAGATCAAGATCCAACCTCGCCATCAATTTCTATGCCTCAGCGCTGCCGGCCCTAATTAAATTGATGCACGCCTCTGAAAACTTGCGGTTTGCCACATTCTTTGGACTTTGTTTACTGAGCATGTTTCAGCCCCGCTGTGCTTCTGTTCCGCTCTCCCTGTAAACAAGCCGCGCTGCGCCTGATTCCGTGCCATCACAGCTCCTAATTAAGGCACCGGCGCAGGGTGTCAGGGAGCATTTCATTAGGCGGTGGGCGGACGCGCTGCTACTCATTTGTTCTTCCTTGGCCTACACGGCCCCTCTCAGCCTCCCTCCCTCCTTGCCCAGGGAGCTGCCACTCACTCTACCTGTTTGATATCCTTCTAATGGGAATGTGGAAGTGGCTTGAATGTCAGCAACAGTTAGTCACATCCTTATTTTAATGAAAATACCCCGAAATTATTAAATATCTGGAAACAGCGTCTGTATAAAATTAATTGTTTTATTAAATATTCACTCTGCTTTTGAAAATGGTGGCTGCCGCCATGACCAGTGTTTTACGGCATGCACAAGTTCCTCCATTGCAACTGGCAGCGTCAAAGTCGCAACTGACTAGTTCCAGTGAGTAGGCTCGCATTTATTACAAGTACTGGCAAGGGTAATAGCACACACTGGGACATTTTTAGTGCTCTTCAAAATTGGTTCTACGCAGAACTCTAATCTGATCTGCCCCATTTTGCCCAGCAAGCGAATTGCCAAATTACGCAGAGATCTGCTTGGTTAGGTGACCCAGCCAAATGCAAGAATTTCCATGTGTGTGGCCAGCTTGAGTGACTGGTGGCAACTGAATGAGTTCAGACTTAAGGGGCCCATACACAGGCCAATTCTAGCTGCCGATATCAGTCCCTTAGACCGTTTCGGCAGCTAATCGGCCCGTGTATGGGCACTACCGACAGGCCTGCCCGACCGATATCTGGCCTGAAATCGGGCAGATCTCGATCGGGCAGGTTAGAAAATCTAGTTGGATCGGGGACCGCATTGGTGCGTTGAGGTGGTCCCCGGACCAACTTTTCCTATACCCATCGTTATAATTTGATCGTTTGGCCCAAGGAATTAACCTGTATTCTCCCAATATCGCCCACCCGTAGGTGGGGATATCAGGAGAACATCCGCTCGCTTGGCGACATCACCAAGCGAGCGGATCGGTCCGTGTATGGGGACCTTTACTGTAGTTTCCCTTCAGCACAACAATGAACTTAATCCTATAAGTCAGGGAACCCCAACCTTTTTTTTTACTCATGAGCTACACACAGATGTAAAAAGTGTTGGGGAGCCATACAAGCATGAAAAAAGTTCTTTGGGGGTGCCAAATATGGCCTGTGATTGGATATTTGGTAGCCCCATGTGGCCTGCTGAAGGCTCTGCTTGGAGTTAAACTGTGTCTCTTGGCTTCCAAAACTTGTCCCCAAGCCAGGAGTTTAAAAATGGCACCTACTTTGAGGCCACTGAGAGTAACATTAAATGGGTGGTGAGCAACTTGTTGTCCCCGAGCCACGGGTTGCACTATAAGTACTGTTAAAGGACAAGGAAAGGCTAAGTCACTTGGGGGTGCCAACATGTTAGGCACCCCAACGTGACTGTTTTTCCTTGTCATCTAAAGGCAATTGCAAATGAGTAGGTTTCTGGAGTTTGGGCCATTCACCTCTACAGCAGTTGTCTGAAAGGGATCTAGCCATTTCTTGCCCCGGCCTGCCATGTTTCCAAGTGCCTGTATTTAGGGAGATGCTGGGAAGATACTCTTAATGTGGATGGAGGATAACAATGGAGTGAATAGAGGTTACTCAGGGTCGGACTTGGGGCTTCTGCCTCAGGGGCCCGTGCACCCCCCTCAATGGCCCCAACACCCTCCGACTCCCACCCCCCCTCCAGAGGCCCCCAACACCCTCCAACACCCTCTCCGAGTTCTCCTAAAAGAAACTTACCTGCGGCACGTCGGGTGAGGGAGACAGTGGATCACGGGAGCGCCTGGGGGAGATCAGATCTGGGCCCGCCGGGGCCCAGTCTGATGCTGGAGTTACTAGAGGACAACAGTGGTGTAAAGGCTGGAGGATAAGGATAGAGTGAAAGGAAGATGAAGGAAGATGGCAGTTGGGTGAATAGGGGCTACTAGAGGACAATAGTGGTGTAAATGCTGGAGGATAAGGATAGAGCATAAGAAAGATGAAGGAGGATGGCAGTTGGGTGAATAGGGATTACTAGAAGACAACAGTGGTGTCAATGCTGGAGGATAAAGCGTAAGAAAGATGAAGGAAGATGGCAGTTGGGTGAATAGGGGCTACTAGAGGACAATAGTGGTGTAAATGCTGGAGGATAAGGATAGAGCGTAAGAAAGATGAAGGAAGATGGCAGTTGGGTGAATAGGGGCTACTAGAGGACAACAGTGGTGTAAATGCTGGAGGATAAGGATAGAGCGTAAGAAAGATGAAGGAAGATGGCAGTTGGGTGAATAGGGGCTACTAGAGGACAACAGTGGTGTCAATGCTGGAGGATACTGATAGAGTGGAAGGAAGATGAAGGAGGATGGCAATGGGGTGAAGAGGAGTGACTAGAGGACAGCAGTGGTGCAAGAAGACAAGTAAGGTAAGATGTCAGTAAGGCTGAAGGCTGGTGAGTGGAATATAAATGGGGAAGGCAATAGAATGAAGATGAGATACTAGAGGTAAGAACAAGGAAAAGGAAGGTGAGTATTCAGTGGAGCAGAAGAGAGATGCTGGAGGAACCAGAGGTGGCAGAGAAAGTCAGTTGAGCGGAAGGAAGACATGGCAGGAAGGCAGTAGTGCAGAAGGCAGGTGAGGAGGATGGGGGCACCCTGGGAATGGAGATCCCATGGAGCAGAATGAAGGTTACGTGGTGAAACAGGAGATGTTGGAGGAAGCAGTAGAGTGGAAGGGACTTGCTGGATTTTATATGCTGATTGTAAGTTTATCGTTAACATTTTCCCTTTCATTTTATATTAATAGCAAGTACCTCCCTGTTCTCCGCTCCAGCATGTCCCCCAGCCCCCGTGTCCCTGGAGCCCCGGCAGTGCTACCCTGCCCACTATACACCCATAAGCAGCAACCGCCTCCCCGTTGGATCCCCCTACAGCCAGGCTCTTTCCCACTATACACCCATAAGCAGCAACCGCCTCCCCGTTGGATCCCCCTACAGCCAGGCTCTTTCCCACTATACACCCATAAGCAGCAACCTCCTCCCCGTTGGATCCCCCTACAGCCAGGCTCTTTCCCACTATACACCCATAAGCAGCAACTGCCTCCCCGTTGGATCCCCCTACAGCCAGGCTCTTTCCCACTATACACCCATAAGCAGCAACCTCCTCCCCGTTGGATCCCCCTACAGCCAGGCTCTTTCCCACTATACACCCATAAGCAGCAACTGCCTCCCCGTTGGATCCCCCTACAGCCAGGCTCTTTCCCACTATACACCCATAAGCAGCAACTGCCTCCCCGTTGGATCCCCCTACAGCCAGGCTCTTTCCCACTATACACCCATAAGCAGCAACCTCCTCCCCGTTGGATCCCCCTACAGCCAGGCTCTTTCCCACTATACACCGATAAGCAGCAACCTCCTCCCCGTTGGATCCCCCTGCAGCCAGGCTCTTTCCCACTATACACCCATAAGCAGCAACCTCCTCCCCGTTGGATCCCCCTGCAGCCAGGCTCTTTCCTACTATACACCCATAAGCAGCAACTGCCTCCCCGTTGGATCCCCCTGCAGCCAGGCTCTTTCCTACTATACACCCATAAGCAGCAACTGCCTCCCCGTTGGATCCCCCTACAGCCAGGCTCTTTCCCACTATACACCCATAAGCAGCAACTGCCTCCCCGTTGGATCCCCCTACAGCCAGGCTCTTTCCCACTATACACCCATAAGCAGCAACTGCCTCCCCGTTGGATCCCCCTACAGCCAGGCTCTTTCCCACTATACACCCATAAGCAGCAACCGCCTCCCCGTTGGATCCCCCTACAGCCAGGCTCTTTCCCACTATACACCCATAAGCAGCAACTGCCTCCCCGTTGGATCCCCCTGCAGCCAGGCTCTTTCCCACTATACACCCATAAGCAGCAACTGCCTCCCTGTTGGATCCCCCTACAGCCAGGCTCTTTCCCACTATACACCCATAAGCAGCAACTGCCTCCCCGTTGGATCCCCCTGCGTCCATGCTCCTGCCCACTATACACCCATAAGCAGCAACCTCCTCCCCGTTGGATCCCCCTGCGTCCATGCTCCTGCCCACTATACACCCATAAGCAGCAACCTCCTCCCCGTTGGATCCCCCTACAGCCAGGCTCTTTCCCACTATACACCCATAAGCAGCAACCTCCTCCCCGTTGGATCCCCCTGCAGCCAGGCGCTTTCCCAGCCTTATTCCTGGTGGATTAGATATCACTCTTCCTTTCCCCCACTGAGTGCCTAGTAATCTGTATGCATGTTCTGTTGTTCTTTTAATTTTCCCACACAAATGTGCTGCGCTGCGGAATATTTTTCCACGTTATAAATAAATTATAGCTACAGTGTGCGCGGCATATTAAGCCCCAGATCACAACAACTGGAGGAACAATTCACACTGGCAGCAGCTGGAAACTTCTCCTGCTCAAACTTTTTGCCTTTATTTCTTGATAAATCGGAATACAAAATTGGGCAATGCCCTCAGGGCGGAATTTAAACTTTTTGCGCCCCTAGGCGTCTCTGTTGCTCACAGCCTCCCCCTTTCTACTCGCACCGCCCAGCTACTTTCACCCATCTACCCACTGCTCTCACCTCCTCTCAGCCACCTGCTGGTCCCTTCTGCCGCCACTGTTCCGGCATAAACACTTCCACTGGGGACTGGGTGGGAGATTCAAACTGCTGCCAAAATCTCCCACCCAGTCCCCAATAAAGATGTGGCCAGTGGGCGGCATGCAGCCACTAATATTTGCCACCCTGGGCCTTTGTAACCACCAACAAATCCAGGCCTAAGTGCTGTGCTAGGCACATTCGTTCTAGCTGATCTCTAAATGCCTGAATCTGCAACCAATTGCCCTGGCGACTAGGAGCTAGAAGGTGCCACATTTGCACATAAATGGACATTTCGACAGTTGTATGAACCACATGATCAAAGTCTTGGAAGACTATGATCTTTTCATTGGGCCAGCAATCCTTTGAGATCTGTCTGAACTAACATTAACAGAATTTCCCAGATTGCAGCTTTCAATATGGGACTTCTTCAGGCATTTTGACCCTAGTGCCATGACCACCATAGTAGGTAGGCTGATGCCCTTTCTTGACTTCTGGATGGGGCACCAGCTGATGTGGAAATAAGAAGAACCACAACTCTGCCTTGCCTTTTAGACCTGTTCATTTAGCATGAATGAATGGGAAACTGGGAATGGGACACACTATAGCAGCAGTCCTCAAACTACGACCTCCCCAGTGGAATTTACCCGCCCCCCCCCTGCTGCGTCCTTACCCCTGGCATCGGGGAGAGAGGACTCAGCGGGGAGCGGGACGGGGAAACTGAGAGGGAGGATGGACGGCAGGTAGGAGGGAGGGGGGGGGAGCAGTTGGGGGGAAATGCGACCTGTTTGGGCCATGTTTCGCCGCCGCCAACGGGGAATGGGTGCTGTTGATGGCAGTCCGACCCCCCCAACAGGCCCTTGATACGGTCCCTTGGGTCAGAAGTTTGAGGACCCCTGCACTATAGTATAAGGCTACCCAAAGATAGCCAGTGGCACAATATCCAACAGTACAGCCTGTTTGCCAATACTAGGTTGACCCATATATGCCTTTCTTAACTCAAGCTCTAACACGGCTGTTGATGTCCACTGGAAGGTAGCCAGTGAAGAACGTGCACCCTTAAAAGCTCAGAGTTTGTGTTGACTTCGCCTATGCACCTATAGAGTTTTTTTGTCCATGCCCTACCCCTGGACGTTGCCACGTTGGCATCTATGAACATTTGTTATACAACATTGCTTGTGGAGGATACCATGTGTGGGTAGACACCAAGTTGACCACTAACGGGCCTCTTAAGCAAGGTTTGTTGCTAGAATATTCTGATGTCAGCATATGGGGCATTAGTGAGCAAGTCATACCAACGATTGTTGAGGTTGGTTTTGACCCCATCTTTGGCTAATTGTGGATAACTGTAGATTTGATGTTTGTATTGATGTCCGTTGGAAGGTAGCCAGTGAGTAAAGTGCATCTATAAAAGCTTATAATGACTACTCCTACGCACCTAGAGATTTCATGTCCACCTCTCTGTCTACCTCTGATTAAACATGGTCGCTACCACGTTGGCATCTGTAAACATCTATTATGCAACACAGAATCTCTCCGTGCCGTGTAATCTGGTGTTCCAACAATTTGCTACAAAACGCTGGTATTTTTAACATCGCAACATATGTGACCATATGCCGGCATTTCCAAGATACGGTTTCTATTCAGAGATAGGCAGCCATAAGGACTCCAGGCTTTCAACACATCGAAACGCATAGGGAATTGAACAGACTTGCTGAACGCGCCACATTTTAGCAAATTTTCCCACGTTCTCTCTGTCTCTTTCCCCCTCCGGAGCGGCAACGTCACGTGCAGACAAAACTTTTACTTTGCACACTTAAAGTCAACACGATTGAGTGACAGATCTGAGATAACTTTCATTTGATTGACTTCCTCCATCAGGTGACGGGAATGGGCTTAGGAAATCGTTGTGCTTTGTAGCTGTGATATTGTCATATTAATTAGGCTTGACGATAATGAGTCATGTTGTTTAAATTAGTGTGATTTTGGGGAAAAACAAACATTATCACACAAAAAAACAGCTAAAACTGTCCATACATGCCCAGATTTGGTCAACCACTTTGTCCGATTTTGACCATAGTCTTAGGCATATAGGCAAGGGGGTTCATTAAACCCTGCGATCCCCAGCTTTATTTATTTTAAAGAGTTTTGGTGAGCAAGCATGGAAAAAGTTCTTTAGGCCAAATAAGGCCTGTGATTGGCTGTTTGGTAGCCCCAAATGGACTGTTAGCCTACAGGAGGCTCTCCTTGGAGTAAAATGGTGTCTCCGGGCTTCCAAAACTTGTCTCCAAACCAGAAATTTAAAAATGGACACCTACATAGAGGCCTCTGGGAGCAACATCAAAGGGGGTGGTGAGCAACATGTTGCCCCTGGGCCACTGGTTGGACATCACTGATCTTGAGAAAAAATCCTTTGACCCTAGAGGATTATCTGTTGTGATTGTGAATTTCCATTGGTTGGCCCCGTTGGTTCTGCTGTTCTGGTCATTCAGATGTAGTGATGCACGGGGAGAGAAAATCTTGACCTACGTCCAACCTTAACCCACCCGTTTACAACATTAAACCCTCCCAATTCAGCACCCCACCCTTATTTTTATACTCATGGTCACCCCTTTCTGATGTCGCTGGTGAGGTGGGTATATAAACAAGTGGGGCCTTCTAGAAGAAGTTGGTATTCAATGAGTGTTGATATCTACCTGCTCACTAATCAAAATATACCCCCAATCTGAGGTATTAGCCGTTGTCGAATATTCCAAACCAAGAGAAATCGGTTGAATCCAACACTGAACTGTTTCCTAGACGTGAATAGTAAAGCAATTTATGAATTCTCCCCAATGTTTTATAATTCTCTAGCACAGGGATCCCCAACTTTTTTTTTTTCCTCATGAGCCACAGTCAAATGTAAAAAGAGTTGGGGAGCAACACAAGCATGAAAAATGTACTTGGGGGTACCCAATAAGGGCTGTGATTAGCTATTTAGTAGCCTCTTTGGGTTGGTTTTTTTGCAGCTAAAACTTGACTCCAAGACAGAAATTCAAAAATAAGCACCTGCTTTGAGGCCACTGGGAGCAACATCCAAGGGGTTGGGGAGCAACTTGCTGCCCCTGAGCCACTGGTTGGGGATCACTGGCCTAGCAAGATTGTCATTCAGATAAACCATTGGATTGAATGGATGTTAGTCGGCTGAGCTCCCATATTTTAGTGCAAAAATCTAGATGTGGAAATGGGAAAAAAAAAAAATGTTTACATGGAGATAATTCATTATTGGAGAAATATAGGGGAGATAAGTCCCTATCCCAACCTTTGATAAACCAACCCCTTAGATTGTTGGTTCCACTGTGATTACATTACTAATATCGATGGTAAACACATTTCTGAAAAGCAGAGATGGACATCTGTAGGGTTAGTTGGGTGGCAGGTCAGAATTAGAGCAGGTTCCCTCCCATAAGGTGGCAAAGTGGCGCCAACCATATTGCCTCGGGGGCATCACCATGCCAATGATCACTATTTGAGACGTTGGAGCAGTTCAGTCCGGTGCAATGTTAAGAAATGGATTAGGACTTCCAGTGTGGATTGGGCATTGGTTGGAAACAAAGAAAGTTAACCCAGTGCACCCTTACCTCCTCCAACAATTCTTACTCGGTGCACAGCCCAGAGAGTCGGCACTCCCAGCACAGTCCAGCAAAATATAGTTGACCAGCACAACGAAAATAGTGGACCGGCACGGGTCAACAATTTTTTGCATTGGTTTGAAAGCCACTAATGGATTAGGGCCAGATGCAGATCCTGCTCATTAATACTGATAAATCATTGGCCGATGCAACCCTGGAGCGTAAGCAGCAGAAGGATATTGGCTCATCCAATCTGTTGTACCCATTAAAAACAGGCACCTGATGTGTTTCTTATCCATAGAGATACCTACGCATGTGGCCAAGAGAAGTTGTGCCCGTGATGACTTGTACATGTAACCCTTGGGCAATGGTTTTGGTATCGCTTATAGCACAGGGTCCTTGGCATCCAAACCATTGCAGTCAATTCAAACCTCCCACCCTACCCAACCTACAATACAATATATCTTTTTAGGACTTTTAAGGAGCATAAGCTTTACCTGGGACACAGTGATTCATTGTTTATATGGCCCAGCTGAGCGCCTGGGATACGTATTAGCGCATCCGTCAGTACTGTAACGTGTCCATAAACCTGTTGGCGCTATAACAAAAAGAGGATGAGGATAATATAAGGCTCCTTTGCTTGGTGCAGTAGGCATAGATATATATATTTGTAATCCTGAACTTTAAGAACAATACTCGGCCTAATTGGGTCCTTCTTGGTGAAAAATTAGATCTGAGAACATCATAAAATCCAAATGATCCACCAGGGAAACCTATTTGTTAAAGAAAATGCCCCCTTTTTGCACTGCATCAATATCCAGCCAATGGCTTGCTAGATTGCTGCATCTTGTATGATCCTTACATGGCAATGGCGCAGGTTAATATCTTATCTGTATTCAGGGAAAATACTGCAAACACACACAAAAAGAGGATTGATCGGCATAGAATCCCTGGCCCCCGTGGTTTACAGTTGTAAAACAGCCAACATTGCTATTTCAACTTAAACCCATATGTTAGCTCCTAACTGTTCCTATGTTTGTATGCGAGCCCGGCCGTAGTATTGGCGCCCAAGGCAGTACTAAAGGTGGCCAAGCGAGCGGGTCTTCTCCCAATATCCCCACCTACGGGTGGGTGACATCGGGCTCATACAAATTAGAGCTACAAGTATAGGCGTCCGTCGGTTCAGGGACCACATCAATGAGCCAATGCGGTCCCCGATCCGACTAATTTTCAAACCTGCCCGATCGAGATCTGGCCATTTTCAGGCCAGATGTCTGTCGGGCAGACCCATCGTTAGTGCCCGGGCCGATAAGCTGCCAAATTGGTCTAAGGGACCAATATATGCAGCTAGGCTGCATAAAAGACCACTGCTTGGTATCCAGCCCCCTTGCATTTTGGCTTATAAGACCCTGCTGTCTTTTTCCCCATCTATCTGGTTGCTAGGGTCCAAATGACCTTAGTAACCAGGATGTGGTTTGAATGAGAGACGGGTGTATGAATAGGAGAAGGTCCAAATAGAGATATAGGCTATACAAAGTGACAATAACAAGAAAACTGGAGCCTCACGGAGCAATAGTTATTTGGCTGCGGGGGTCAGTGACCCCCCATTTGAAAGCTGGGAAGGGTCAGAAGAAGAAGGTATTTACCTTCTTCTGACGCTTCCCAGGTTTCCAATGCGGGTCCCTTATCAAAAATAAATAATGAAAAGCTGTTGGTCTTCTACATGATCTCAGCAAGTCTTAGCGGTTTTTAGTTCTAAAAAATCCAAACATGAAAAAAAAAGATTCCAAGTGTCGGACTAGGATGCCCGGGGCCCACCTGAAACCCTTAGACCCTAAGCCCACATTTTCCTTTACTCTCACTTCCTGCTTCTATTCATTGTTCTGTCCGTCTCTTCTTGTCTTCCCCTACTATTAGCTAAGCCTTCTCTCCATTTACCCTATTTGTTCTCATATAGGAAAATGAATGACTGAGACCGAGGAATAGAAGGCAGAATTGTTGCATGGGCAGGAGGGCCCCCTGGTATCCTGGGCCCAGCAGGACTTTGCCTGGTTCCATCCGATCCTTGCAGTTCTTCTGTCTCTCAGATCCTCCCCGCGCCGCGTATAAGGGCCACGTATCCCACTTTATTAAACATCGTTAATTGGTGTTACAAAACAAGTCGAAGGCAATTTATTTGCTGACATGTAAAGACTCGCGCTCCAACCAGCGTCACCAGAGATGGAATTATCAGGTTTTTTTTTTTTTTTTTTTAATGCCTTCAGAGGTTAATAAATAAATCACAAATCCAACCTCAAAGAAAGGGGGGAGATCGCAGATGTATATTTTATGCATTTGATAGAATAAATTGGGTTCGGTTGCATCTCCCTAGCGTGGCGTGTAAGATTTGATTTGCTAATTACATCCATAATAGGCCCCTTTCTACTTAGTATTCTGGCTTGATTTGTGGGAGAAGTGATGGAAACCAATATTTTATGCATTTTTGTCCCAAAATTAGAATTGTGATGTTAGATTTTAGTAATAGAATTTTTCATATCCTAAAGCAGGGCAGGACTGCTGTTACAATGGGGATCAGATAGGATCTGTGCCACTGTGACAGAATGCTCTGTTATACAGATAGCTAGAATCTCAGCCATAAAGCAGGGCAGGACTGCTGCTTACAATGGGGGGATCAGATAGGATCTGTGCCACTGTGACAGAATGCTCTGTTATACAGATAGCTAGAATCTCAGCCATAAAGCAGGGCAGGACTGCTGCTTACAATGGGGGGATCAGATAGGATCTGTGCCACTGTGACAGAATGCTCTGTTATACAGATAGCTAGAATCTCAGCCATAAAGCAGGGCAGGACTGCTGCTTACAATGGGGGGATCAGATAGGATCTGTGCCACTGACAGAATGCTCTGTTATACAGATAGCTAGAATCTCAGCCATAAAGCAGGGCAGGACTGCTGTTACAATGGGGGGATCAGATAGGATCTGTGCCACTGTGACAGAATGCTCTGTTATACAGATAGCTAGAATCTCAGCCATAAAGCAGGGCAGGACTGCTGTTACAATGGGGGGATCAGATAGAATCTGTGCCACTGTGACAGAATGCTCTGTTATACAGATAGCTAGAATCTCAGCCATAAAGCAGGGCAGGACTGCTGTTACAATGGGGGGATCAGATAGGATCTGTGCCACTGTGACAGAATGCTCTGTTATACAGATAGCTAGAATCTCAGCCATAAAGCAGGGCAGGACTGCTGTTACAATGGGTGGATCAGATAGAATCTGTGCCACTGTGACAGAATGCTCTGTTATACAGATAGCTAGAATCTCAGCCATAAAGCAGGGCAGGACTGCTGCTTACAATGGGGGGATCAGATAGGATCTGTGCCACTGTGACAGAATGCTCTGTTATACAGATAGCTAGAATCTCAGCCATAAAGCAGGGCAGGACTGCTGCTTACAATGGGGGGATCAGATAGGATCTGTGCCACTGTGACAGAATGCTCTGTTATACAGATAGCTAGAATCTCAGCCATAAAGCAGGGCAGGACTGCTGCTTACAATGGGGGGATCAGATAGGATCTGTGCCACTGTGACAGAATGCTCTGTTATACAGATAGCTAGAATCTCAGCCATAAAGCAGGGCAGGACTGCTGCTTACAATGGGGGGATCAGATAGGATCTGTGCCACTGACAGAATGCTCTGTTATACAGATAGCTAGAATCTCAGCCATAAAGCAGGGCAGGACTGCTGTTACAATGGGGGGATCAGATAGGATCTGTGCCACTGTGACAGAATGCTCTGTTATACAGATAGCTAGAATCTCAGCCATAAAGCAGGGCAGGACTGCTGTTACAATGGGGGGATCAGATAGAATCTGTGCCACTGTGACAGAATGCTCTGTTATACAGATAGCTAGAATCTCAGCCATAAAGCAGGGCAGGACTGCTGTTACAATGGGGGGATCAGATAGGATCTGTGCCACTGTGACAGAATGCTCTGTTATACAGATAGCTAGAATCTCAGCCATAAAGCAGGGCAGGACTGCTGTTACAATGGGTGGATCAGATAGAATCTGTGCCACTGTGACAGAATGCTCTGTTATACAGATAGCTAGAATCTCAGCCATAAAGCAGGGCAGGACTGCTGCTTACAATGGGGGGATCAGATAGGATCTGTGCCATTGTGACAGAATGCTCTGTTATACAGATAGCTAGAATCTCAGCCATAAAGCAGGGCAGGACTGCTGTTACAATGGGGGGATCAGATAGGATCGGTGCCACTGTGACAGAATGCTCTGTTATACAGATAGCTAGAATCTCAGCCATAAAGCAGGGCAGGACTGCTGTTACAATGGGGGGATCAGATAGGATCGGTGCCACTGTGACAGAATGCTCTGTTATACAGATAGCTAGAATCTCAGCCATAAAGCAGGGCAGGACTGCTGCTTACAATGGGGGGGATCAGATAGAATCTGTGCCACTGTGACAGAATGCTCTGTTATACAGATAGCTAGAATCTCAGCCATAAAGCAGGGCAGGACTGCTGCTTACAATGGGGGGGATCAGATAGGATCTGTGCCACTGTGACAGAATGCTCTGTTATACAGATAGCTAGAATCTCAGCCATAAAGCAGGGCAGGACTGCTGCTTACAATGGGGGGATCAGATAGGATCTGTGCCACTGTGACAGAATGCTTTGTTATACAGATAGCTAGAATCTCAGCCATAAAGCAGGGCAGGACTGCTGCTTACAATGGGGCTTATATAGGATCTGTAACTCCCAGCATGCTCAGCCAGCTACAGGCACCGCAGTCTCTGTTCATCAGAGTTGAACATTCAGAAAGTGCTGAGAAGGACATTCCGCCACTCCATTCTCGGGACTTCAGCAATGTGTCTAGCTCAGCCCGGGAGATTGCATTGGCAGGGAATAGTTCATTATATTCTGCAGACTGCAGGGAGCGCCCAGGCCTGAGAGCTTTATTGATTGTGGTTTGGCAGCAACGAAATTCCTTATGTCTTTATTAGCATATAGTTAGCAGTGACCTTTGTTCTCCGGCAAGCGACAGCGCAATTGTGCTGAGCTCGGGAACACCGAAGCGCCGTCTGCGCTCCAACGGCAACAACGCCACCGCCTGTCACTCACTCGGAAATGAAGAGTAAAACTGGCGATAACATGTCCCCGCGTCTGGCTTAGAACAGAGTAAAGTTGGGGAGAGAACTTTGTGACAAAACACCATGTTGCCCCACAACTGTGATATATACATAGAATTAACCATATTGTCCTCTGGGGCACCGGGAGCAACCCTGGTCCTGTTGGGGCCCCAACTCCACTGGCACGTTGGTGGAATTCATCTGCTGGTAATGGCGCGGTGTTTGGAGGAGTATGACGAGGCGGGCCCTAAACTCAGACCTGTCTTTAGATACCTATAATAGGGCTGTTCTGCCCCCAATAAGGGGTAATTATATCTTAGTTGGGATCAAGTACAGGTACTGTTTTATTATTACAGAGAAAAGGGAATCATTTAACCATTAAATAAACCCAATAGGGCTGTTCTGCCCCAATAAGGGGTAATTATATCTTAGTTGGGATCAAGTACAGGTACTGTTTTATTATTACAGAGAAAAGGGAATCATTTAACCATTAAATAAACCCAATAGGGCTGTTCTGCCCCAATAAGGGGTAATTATATCTTAGTTGGGATCAAGTACAGGTACTGTTTTATTATTACAGAGAAAAGGGAATCATTTAACCATTAAATAAACCCAATAGGGCTGTTCTGCCCCAATAAGGGGTAATTATATCTTAGTTGGGATCAAGTACAGGTACTGTTTTATTATTACAGAGAAAAGGGAATCATTTAACCATTAAATAAACCCAATAGGGCTGTTCTGCCCCAATAAGGGGTAATTATATCTTAGTTGGGATCAAGTACAGGTACTGTTTTATTATTACAGAGAAAAGGGAATCATTTAACCATTAAATAAACCCAATAGGGCTGTTCTGCCCCCAATAAGGGGTAATTATATCTTAGTTGGGATCAAGTACAGGTACTGTTTTATTATTACAGAGAAAAGGGAATCATTTAACCATTAAATAAACCCAATAGGGCTGTTCTGCCCAATAAGGGGTAATTATATCTTAGTTGGGATCAAGTACAGGTACTGTTTTATTATTACAGAGAAAAGGGAATCATTTAACCATTAAATAAACCCAATAGGGCTGTTCTGCCCCAATAAGGGGTAATTATATCTTAGTTGGGATCAAGTACAGGTACTGTTTTATTATTACAGAGAAAAGGGAATCATTTAACCATTAAATAAACCCAATAGGGCTGTTCTGCCCCAATAAGGGGTAATTATATCTTAGTTGGGATCAAGTACAGGTACTGTTTTATTATTACAGAGAAAAGGGAATCATTTAACCATTAAATAAACCCAATAGGGCTGTTCTGCCCCCAATAAGGGGTAATTATATCTTAGTTGGGATCAAGTACAGGTACTGTTTTATTATTACAGAGAAAAGGGAATCATTTAACCATTAAATAAACCCAATAGGGCTGTTCTGCCCCAATAAGGGGTAATTATATCTTAGTTGGGATCAAGTACAGGTACTGTTTTATTATTACAGAGAAAAGGGAAATCATTTTTAAAAATTAGAATTATTTGCTTATAATGAAGTCTATGGGAGATGGCCTTTCTTTAATTTGGAACTTCCTGGATAACGGGTTTCCGGATAAGGGATCCCATACCTGTATTGGCTTTTCTTGATCTAATATTTCTTTTCCTTGTACAGGTATGGGATCCCTTATCTGGAAACCCGTTATCCAGAAAGCTCCGAATTACAGAAAGCCTGTCTCCCATAGACTCCATTTTAATCAAGTAATTCAGAATTTTAAAACTGATTTCCTTTTTCTCTGTAATAATAAAACAGTACGTTGCAATTGATCCCAACTAAGATGTAAATAATCCTTACTGGATGCAAAACCATCCTATTGGGTTTAATTAATGTTTTATTGATTTTTTACTAGACTTAAGGTATGGAGATCCAAATTACGGAAAGACCCCTTATCCGGAATACCCTTGGTCCCGAGCATTCTGGATAACGGGTCCTATACCTGTACTAGAGGTATAATTGGTCAATTTGTTGCTCCAGGAGGAACATGAGAAAAGGTGGCCATGCATGGTCATGCCAATTCAACAGCTTGATTGGTCCATCTATGGGACGTTCTTGATGGCCTGTCCCATCAATAGCTGGCAAGGATTGGCATAGTATTGGGCTAGGTACCAGGAAAACTTCTGGTAAGCCAAGGTGTGAGTAGACTCTCCGGCTTAAGGTCCCTATACACGGGCCGATTCTAGCTGTGGATATGGGTCCCTTAGACAGATTCGGCAGCTAATTGGCCTATGTATGGGCACTACTGACGGGTAGTCGGCCAGATCTCGATCGGGCAGGTTAGAAAATGTAGTCGGATCGGGGCCACATCGGCTCGTTGATGCGGTCCCCGGACTGACTTTGCCTATACCTGCCATTATAATTCGATCGTTTGAACCTGGGTTTAGCCTGGATTCTCCCAATATCGCCCACCCGTAGGTGGGGGATATCGGGAGAAGATCCACACGCTTGGCGACATTGCCAAGTGAGCGGATCTGAAGGTGTATGGGCACCTTTACTCAACCAACCACATGGCCTTTTCCTTCTATTCCATGGCCACTGGCAGTTTCACAGAGCAGGTCTCTGGTCCAAGGTTTGTTGGTTGCCCCTGATTCCCCAGTCCGACACTTCAGAGCAAACTAATACCATACTAATAAAGGTAGTGAAGTTGCTGTTCTTACGCTGTGCATTGTAGAATGCTATTGAGTATGGTGCTCACCCCAAGGACAAATGCATTATGAAAGTCATGTTGAGTCAATACAGAAGGAAGCCCTGAAATGTCTTCATTTATTTTTCTAGATACATTGATGATGTAATCAGCCGGATCGATAGAATGTTCCCTGAAATGACCATCCAGTTATCAAGGCCTAACGGGAGCTCGGCCATGTTGCTGGTAAGTCTGTTATCTTCGTTTTGTTTAGCCCCATGGATCCAAATGCTTTGATAGAAGAAACACCTAGATGGTCTGAGACCTACATGGCATGAAGTCTTGGCTTCCACTGACCTTGTACAAGGAAACCAAGGGGCGCTGTGGCTCCTCTTCACTTCCTCAGCACACTATGGCACATATAGTACATTGGCAAATTACCAACGTGTCCAACTGACGAACCCACTGGTGTCCATGGTATAAAGACATTGGCCTGGAGTAGATCTAATGAGATAATTTACTATTTTAGTGTTATTTGTCCTTTAATGGAGAATGCCGCCCTAACACGAGCTTTTTGAAAATTAAACATAACTTTTACGTTTGCAATATACATTAATGAAATAATATGGTTTGGAACCTAAGCCCCGCCCCCTGTTCCCCTGCTGATCTGACTACTTTGAGACTCAAATAAATGTAACAGTAGTCGCCTGTCCTCAGCCTGCCTTCTGCCTGCCCCCTCCCAATCCCACAATCCTCTGCACACTTGACTCCCAGTCCCACAATCCCCTGCACACTTGACTCCCAATCCCACAATCCCCTGCACACTTGACTCCCAATCCCACAATCCCCTGCACACTTGACCTAGTGCAATGCATTGTGGGTAATGTAGTTCCTGCATGCTGTCTGTAAGCTGTGGAGAAGTTGTTACAATTTGTAACATCAGTGTTTTAGTCCCCCCTCCCCTGCCTGATGCAGAAAGATAAGAACTGTTTTGCAGATCAATTTCAGCATATAGAAATGGTATTTATTCCTGCTTTTTAAAGTGATAGGTATATTAGGGGTTTCTGTGTTGCGTGGGGCTCTTAAACAAATTTTTATTCCAAAGCTGGAGTTTCCCTTTAAGACCTTTACTTTCCCGAGGCTGCTGAATAGGCCTGAGCCGGATTGGCACGTTTCTGGACGTGGGGCGTTTAATTAACAGCGGGGCTGCATTTTGGGGTACCTTGATACTAATGCTGCCTGACACTTTCTTTATTGTGGGTTTCCTTCTGCCGACTGGCAGCTCTTAATTAGAAAGTGGCCTTTGCGGGCGCTGCATTGTCTGCTAATTCAATTCCAGCCGTCCCTTCCTTCCCCGCGCAGGTGTTCTCTTCTTTTCTTAATTAGACGCCCTGCTCTTGGCCTCCCCTCCTTTATTCTATCCATGGGGAGAATATCAGCCTCCCCAGGCCCCCATCTTCCCGTCTGGTCAGTTTTCCTTCATTAGCATCGGTACCTGCGCAGTTAGAATGGGAAATTGCATGCGCTTACAGAAAGCAGCGCGATTCATAAATTAGCTGCAATCAGGAATTCTGCATAGTAGTAATTGTCTTGTGTCCTTATAAAGAGCCGTTAGGCATTATTATTTTATTTCTCTTTATCTAATGGAAATATTGAAAAATATGGGTATCATGGTATTCCTAATGCAGGGCTTTCCATAGATTCTATAAAGGTGATACCTCCCTCCCATATGTATAAATACAAATATACAGAAAAGGAATGTTCTGGGCACACAATAAGCTGTACCCTCATACTGTACTGTCTAAGGGAAACACTATGGCACCTCCCTCCCATATGTATAAATACAAATATACAGAAAAGGAATGTTCTGGGCACACAATAAGCTGTACCCCCATACTGTACTGTCTAAGGGAAACACTATGGCACCTCCCTCCCATATGTATAAATACAAATATACAGAAAAGGAATGTTCTGGGCACACAATAAGCTGTACCCTCATACTGTACTGTCTAAGGGAAACACTATGGCACCTCCCTCCCATATGTATAAATACAAATATACAGAGAAGGAATGTTCTGGGCACACAATAAGCTGTACCCTCATACTGTACTGTCTAAGGGAAACACTATGGCACCTCCCTCCCATATGTATAAATACAAATATACAGAGAAGGAATGTTCTGGGCACACAATAAGCTGTACCCCCATACTGTACTGTCTAAGGGAAACACTATGGCACCTCCCTCCCATATGTATAAATACAAATATACAGAGAAGGAATGTTCTGGGCACACAATAAGCTGTACCCCCATACTGTACTGTCTAAGGGAAACACTATGGCACCTCCCTCCCATATGTATAAATACAAATATACAGAGAAGGAATGTTCTGGGCTTACTATAAACTATATCTTCACACTGTACTGTTTGTTCAAAGTTCAGAAATGTAAAAATGTTACTTTCTTTAAATATAAAGGTCAACTTGAGTCTCACACCCCACATTCAAATGAGTTAAATTGATTAAAGGGGAGGTTTCCCAGATAAGGCCTTCAGACTGCGGGTCATTGAGCATTTTTTACACATGAACAGGCGCCAACGAGCAGCGGAGGATTGGGCCGGTGTTATCCATAAATAGGCTTTGTATTAGCCACGTTTCTGCCTGACAAAGCAGCTCTTCGCTCCTCTGGGACACACAAATGCTTCCTGCTGTCCAGATGCTAATGGAACGTATTAGATGGCTCTGGAGTTAAAGTGCCTCAACTCATGGAGGAAATTCCGTATCCACTAAGTGTGCTGCTTGGCTTCCAGTAGGGGCGCAACTGCCCAGGGACCAAATGTATATTGGGGCACCACATATAGTGAGTACAGTAGGGTCAGAATGGCAGCAGTAGAGGAGCATGGTGGCAGTAGGGCAAGTCAATGGCAATAGGTGAGGATGGTGATGGTAGGGTAAGAGGGGGGCAGTATGATAATGATGACAGTGGGGCAAGACAATGGCAGTAGGTGAGGATGGTGATGGTAGGGTTAGAAGGGGGCAGTATGATAATGATGACAGAGGGGCAAGTCAATGGCAATAGGTGAGGATGGTGATGGTAGGGTAAGAGGGGGGTGGGTATGATAATGATGACAGCGAAGCAAGTCAATGGCAATAGGTGAGGATGGTGATGGTAGGGTAAGAGGGGGGCATTATGATAATGATGACAGAGGGGCAAGACAATGGCAATAGGTGAGGATGGTGATGGTAGGGTAAGAGGGGGGCAGTATGATAATGATGACAGAGGGGCAAGACAATGGCAATAGGTGAGGATGGTGATGGTAGGGTAAGAGGGGGGCAGTATGATAATGATGACAGAGGGGCAAGACAATGGCAATAGGTGAGGATGGTGATCGTAGGGTAAGAGGGGGGCAGTATGATAATGATGACAGAGGGGCAAGACAATGGCAATAGGTGAGGATGGTGATGGTAGGGTAAGATGGGGGCAGTATGATAATGATGACAGTGGGGGAAGACAATGGCAATAGGTGAGGATGGTGATGGTAGGGTAAGAGGGGGGCAGTATGATAATGATGACAGTGGGGGAAGACAATGGCAATAGGTGAGGATGGTGATGGTAGGGTAAGATGGGAGCGGGTATGATAATGATGACAGGGGACAAAGGACAAATTGATTACGGTAGGGCAAGATGGCAGTGATAGGGTAAGATATGTAGATCTTACAACTCCCTACTGCTGCCTGGGGCCCCACCACTACTAAAGGCACCTCTGGGCTTTTACCCCATGTGTTGGCAGGACAGGTAGGAGAAACTGCCCATTCACACCAATCAGAAAGGCTGGCATTATTCTGACTACTGGCCGATTAGAATAAACTGATGTGTATCCCCTCCTATCCAGAGCCAGGCTTCCCCCCGTATCACATCTATCTGCGGCGCCTGATGGATAGCACGCAATCTGCCATTCTTAATCGGACAGCACGCCGCGCTCCCCTTCCATCTATTACCTTGATAGATTGCAATCTCGGGCAATTTATAAACAAATTGAGATGCTGCCCTTCTTTCCCCGCTATCGCCGATCCTTTTTTCCCTACCCGCAGGAAATTGGACTCGACTTTTCTATTTTTTTTTGGGTTCAGTTCTGGTTCTGGTATAAATAGACATTTGACAGGACCTTATTAGAGGGGTAACGTTAGGCCTCCACATTGTTGGTATTTAGCTGCAGTTGAATTTAGTGACCTCTCATACGGGGCATAAATAAATGAAATATGGGGCTTTTCAGATATTTTGGGGGATTTAACCCTTCTCTAGCCATGCTGTGGGTTGCCACTAACCATGTGAGATAGCATAGATCAGAGAATCCCAAGACTGTACTATCTAGTGTTGACTTTTACTGCCAATCTAGTGGCGTTATATATGGCCTTTGAGCTTACCCCCCCCCCCCCCCCAAATCCTATTATAGTTGCCCCCTGTCTGGACAGCTCTGTCCGGGTCAAAAATGCCTGCCCAGTTATCCAAATTATGAAATCAGGACAGGAGTTCCCTTGGTGTCAAGATCCCCACCACCTGGCGTCACTCATTCCACCCACTGTGATGTAACTTCCTCTCCACGGTGACATCACTGCTCCCTGCCCAATGACATCACTGCCTGGCCCCTTCCTGGCAGCCATAAATCCCATTCACTAAAGGCACTTGCCTCACCATACACTTCTCGTACTTATATATAGTTGGGATATTCCCCATCATCAATGTACAAATAATAGTCCTGTAGCACAGGCTCTATAGATTATGAGCTGCCATATTGTTTCCCTACAGACTATGAGTATAAAGATTCCTGTTTGCTTGGCCAGTTGGCTTATCTATACAAACACATTGTTGACCGCTAGTAGAAACTGAGGAATAATTCTCACTGGAACTCTGGGCCTTAAATATTACATCACGGCTGTTCTATGGGCTCCTGGGACCTGTTTTGCAATAGAGAACCCTAGAATTTATTATTACTATGTGCTCCTTCCCAGTGTCGGACTGGCCGACCAGGATACTAGGAAAACTCCCGGTGGGCCCAGGTGTCAGTGGGCCCTCTTGCTTCTGACTATTTGGCCAATTGCACGGTCATACCCTATGTCTATATGGGAAAAAGAGATGGAAGGATAGAGAAGAGAGGCTTGGATAATAAAGAAGTTAAGGGAGGAGAGTAGGAGTAGTAGTTTAGAGAGTGGGCCTATGGTCCAAGGTTTTCTGATGGGCCCCTGGCATCTCAGTCCGACCCTGCTCCTTCCCAATCATTTTAGCATCAATACCGTTTATCATTAGATTTCCCAGCATTCCTCTGAATCAGTCTGTCCCAACTGGCTAAAGTTTTGATGTTCTTCAATAAATCTGAAGGTCCAGAACTTAATGTGGTTCACATTAAAGTTAACTGTTAGTATGCTGTAGAACGTCTTATTCTAAGCAACTTTTTAAATGGTTTTCATTTTTTATTTGTTACAGTTTCTGAGTTAGTTGCCGTCCTTGTCTGCCTCTTTCCAGCTTTCAAATGGGGGTCAGTGACCCCGGCAGCCAAAAAACCATTGCTCTACGAGGCTCCAGTTTTATTGTTACTGTTTATTGCTTTCATTTCTAATTAGGCCCTCTCCTGTTCATCTTCCAATATCTCATTCAAGCCACTGTCTGGTTCCTAAGGTAACTTGGACCCTAGCAACAAGATTACTGCTAAAATTCCAAACTGAAGAGCTCCTGAAGTAAAACCTAAATAATTCAAAAACCACCAAAAAATAATAATTCCAATAGCAGGTTGTCTTCTATCACTGTCTATACCAGCGGTTCTCAACCTCTGGGTCGGGACCCCTTTCACAGGGGTCACCTAAGACCATCGGAAAACACATATTTCCGATGTTCTTAGGAATAATTTTATGGTTGGGGGTCACCACAACATGAGGAACTGTATTAAAGGGTCGCGGCATTAGGAAGGTCTATATCATACTATAAACCCACTCCTAACCTGACCTGGCAAGCCGCTCTATTCATGACCCTCCCATCTCTGATGTCATAAAAAGGGGGTGTGGCACACCTATAAATAGAGGCTACCGGAGACAGAAGCCGGCAGATATCTCGTGTTGGCCCAAACCCACCCAACCCATAGGTTTTGTGCCGGCCCGCTCATCACACATAACTTTTATTGATTCCTATTGGTTCCTAACCTGGCTTTGGAGCAATAAAATAACCCACCCCTGCATAGGAAGAAGCTGTCTGACTCTGGGGAAGCTGAATTTGCTATATATATATTATAATATATACATTTCTGTTCTATAACCGGCTGACCTTCTACTCCGCAAAGAAAGTTGAAGTTCCCTTAATTGCAAACTGGCGGCCGGGAGGGGCATAAATATAAACTGGCGTCTAAACGCACATCAAAGTGGGGACCCAGGGCATGCAGCAAGCTGCTAACTGCTCCCCTAACGTGCACGAGGGGCGGCTATGGATAAACAGACACCCTCTGGCTTAATACATTTCTGCAGATGTATATTTTATTACATATCTTTATTTCTAGTGTCAACAGTTAGGAGCTAGAAGTCCAGAAGATCGTGTTTGGATCGCGGAAATGTCAGGGGGTTGGGTAACTGTATTAGAGGTTCTCTACCTGTGTTTGGAAGAAAAAAATAACCTATATTTTTTAGGTTTACTTCCATTGGCTGCCCATAAACATACTAATATAATCATACAGTCCTCTGTACGTTAGATATTGGTTAGATGGTTGGACATCTGCCAGTGCGCCATGTTGTCCGGTTTATGGTCTATCTCAGAAGGCTGAAGAGGAGTAGGGTTGCCACCCGGTCAGTATTTCACCAGCCTAGCTACTAAAATACCAGCCAGGGCTGGTAAATTTGCAAAAACTTGTCCTCTTCCTGCCCGCCATGGATCCGCTCTTGGGCCACCTCCTATGCCCAATCCCAGCTCTTTTTCAAGCCCGTCCTGCTCAGTATTTCCCCCACCTGCCCTGGATGGTAAAAAGAGAGCCAAATTGTGACAACCCCAAAGAGGGGCCACAACTCCTCTTGACGTGCTACAGTTTCAATACTATCCAATAGGAAGGTGGCCATACCATGAATGGTCCCTACGTTATTGGTGAGATCCCAACAGCCTTCAAGACCAAGGACATGGCTTATTCCTTCTGTGCACAGAACATGTCTTTGAACTGTGTCCCCGATCTTGTTAATCAGCAAAAGCCATAAATTGGTTATTTCCATCCTCTTCCTTTACATTTCATTACATTCTGTGTGTTTGTAGCACCATTGAATTTTCAGTATATTATATAAGCATGACTTGGGCAGGACCAGTTGGTGAAGCAAGGTCAGACATTAATATAGTGCTAGTTGACACAAGGAAATATGGCCGTTGGGTTTTATTATAATGAGGAACCTGTTTGAAGGCTGGGAGGGTTGGACCTTATTACTTAGAATAAAAGGATTAGGCCGAAAAGGCCATAAATTAGAGGCGATGCGGCTCTCCTAAATTATCGATGAAGATGAGATGTTTCGGGAAATCTCCAGCTCAGAGCTGCTAAAATATGGCTCCACAGCTCATCTGTGCCCTGACACCCGTCCCCTGAACATGATGGATCTTTCAGTCTTGATGGCACTGGCTGTGCTTGCGCCAGGCTGGGTGGGATATTTCTTCTCACAGATGGGTGGGTGTTCTGCGACGCTGAGTTCTCAATATTAATTTGGCATCTTGTGCAACTGTAGCCATGGTTTGCCTTAATAAACCACAATGCCTCCCCTCACCCCTGCTACCCTCCCCACATTTATGCTAGCCTCTTCCTCCCTACACTAGCCTGATGCCCCCTCTTCTGTACTATTCCCAAGCACCCTACACCCATAACCTTTGGCAGGGTTTTCTGGTGGTGAACTGGGCCTCCTATACCCATGGGAGTCCTACACACGCACTCCTGATAGACTACTACACTTTCTTTCAACTAGATTGGCATTATTACAGTAGATTTTACTCCCATATTGCACCCTGTGGCTAGTGTTCCTTCCATTTGGGTCTTTTGGCTCTTCAATGGCATGTTCATGAAGCTTCTTTACCTTTGCCAATCATTCATCTGCTGCACCATATCTCTTTTGCCCCTGCCAGTCATATTAGCATGAGATCAATATTATCTCTATATTAATTTAAGCTATATTGGCATGATCATCAACAATATACCACTTCATACGGGTCATGTCTTTTGCTGAATGGTCAACTTAGTGGTGCTCTCTTATCAGTGGATGCTATTCTACTACAACCCATGTCTTCTGCTGAGTGGCCAACTGAGTAGTGCCCTCTTATCAGTGGATCCCATTCTTTCCAACCCATGTCTTCTGCTTAGTGGCCAACTGAGTAGTGCCCTCTTATCAGTGGATCCCATGCTTTCCAACCCATGTCTTCTGCTGAGTGGCCAACTGAGAGGGGCCCTCTTATGAGTGGGTCCCATTCTTCTCCTACCCATGTCTTCTGCTGAGTGGCCAACTGAGAGGGGCCCTCTTATGAGTGGGTCCCATTCTTCTCCAACCCATGTCTTCTGCTGAGTGGCCAACTGAGAGGGGCCCTCTTATGAGTGGGTCCCATTCTCCTCCTACCCATGTCTTCTGCTGAGTGGCCAACTGAGAGGGGCCCTCTTATCAGTGGGTCCCATTCTTCTTCAACCCATGTCTTCTGCTGAGTGGCCATCTGAGAGGGGCCCTCTTATCAGTGGATCCCATTCTTCTCCAACCCATGTCTTCTGCTGAGTGGCCAACTGAGTGGTGCTCTCTTATCATTGGATCCCATGCTTTCCAACCCATGTCTTCTGCTGAGTGGCCAACTGAGTGGTGCTCTCTTATCATTGGATCCCATGCTTTCCAACCCATGTCTTCTGCTGAGTGGCCAACTGAGTGGTGCTCTCTTATCATTGGATCCCATGCTTTCCAACCCATGTCTTCTGCTGAGTGGGACCTTCTTATCAGTGGATCCCATTCCTCTCCCATCAGATTCCTAAACTGCTTTGGGAATCCCTGTTGAGATATAGACTACACTTGTTACCCAGCTCTCATGCTGGAAGCCTGGCGGAAACATATCTTTATTTATATTAGAAAGAAAAATGGCTCCAGAGGGTGATCGATGTCAAGTGCGTAATGTGATACTCCTCTCACACCCAGATTTAATTAAAACTGTGAAGACACTTGCTCCGATCTCGCTAATGGAGTCTAATGAGACTCACACTGAGGCATGCACCTATAATTAAATCATTCAGCTTCCCTCTCGTCCCCCTCCCCTCGAGCAGCCCTTCCAGCTCACAGCATAGAACCGCCGCTCGGCTGCTGCTCTTATTCCTGGTAATAGGTGGCTTACATGGTGTTCACTACATGGCTACCGTTGTGTAAATACAGATGTGGCCAGAATTTTGCACTAGCCTGCTTTACTGCACTGCAGAACTGCTGCTTACAGTGGGGATCAGATAGGATCTGTGCCACTGTGACAGAATGCTCTGTTATACAGATAGCTAGAATCTCAGCCATAAAGCAGGGCAGGACTGCTGCTTACAATGGGGGGGATCAGATAGGATCTGTGCCACTGTGACAGAATGCTCTGTTATACAGATAGCTAGAATCTCAGCCATAAAGCAGGGCAGGACTGCTGCTTACAATGGGGGGATCAGATAGGATCTGTGCCACTGTGACAGAATGCTCTGTTATACAGATAGCTAGAATCTCAGCCATAAAGCAGGGTAGGACTGCTGCTTACAATGGGGGGATCAGATAGGATCTGTGCCACTGTGACAGAATGTTCTGTTATACAGATAGCTAGAATCTCAGCCATAAATCAGGGCAGGACTGCTGCTTACAATGGGGGAATCAGATAGGATCTGTGCCACTGTGACAGAATGCTCTGTTATACAGATAGCTAGAATCTCAGCCATAAAGCAGGGCAGGACTGCTGCTTACAATGGGGGGATCAGATAGGATCTGTGCCACTGTGACAGAATGCTCTGTTATACAGATAGCTAGAATCTCAGCCATAAAGCAGGGCAGGACTGCTGCTTACAATGGGGGGGATCAGATAGGATCTGTGCCACTGTGACAGAATGCTCTGTTATACAGATAGCTAGAATCTCAGCCATAAAGCAGGGCAGGACTGCTGCTTACAGTGGGGATCAGATAGGATCTGTGCCACTGTGACAGAATGCTCTGTTATACAGATAGCTAGAATCTCAGCCATAAAGCAGGGCAGGACTGCTGCTTACAATGGGGGGGATCAGATAGGATCTGTGCCACTGTGACAGAATGCTCTGTTATACAGATAGCTAGAATCTCAGCCATAAAGCAGGGCAGGACTGCTGCTTACAATGGGGGGATCAGATAGGATCTGTGCCACTGTGACAGAATGCTCTGTTATACAGATAGCTAGAATCTCAGCCATAAAGCAGGGTAGGACTGCTGCTTACAATGGGGGGATCAGATAGGATCTGTGCCACTGTGACAGAATGTTCTGTTATACAGATAGCTAGAATCTCAGCCATAAATCAGGGCAGGACTGCTGCTTACAATGGGGGAATCAGATAGGATCTGTGCCACTGTGACAGAATGCTCTGTTATACAGATAGCTAGAATCTCAGCCATAAAGCAGGGCAGGACTGCTGCTTACAATGGGGGGATCAGATAGGATCTGTGCCACTGTGACAGAATGCTCTGTTATACAGATAGCTAGAATCTCAGCCATAAAGCAGGGCAGGACTGCTGCTTACAATGGGGGGGATCAGATAGGATCTGTGCCACTGTGACAGAATGCTCTGTTATACAGATAGCTAGAATCTCAGCCATAAAGCAGGGCAGGACTGCTGCTTACAATGGGGGGGATCAGATAGGATCTGTGCCACTGTGACAGAATGCTCTGTTATACAGATAGCTAGAATCTCAGCCATAAAGCAGGACAGGACTGCTGCTTACAATGGGGGGATCAGATAGGATCGGTGCCACTGTGACAGAATGCTCTGTTATACAGATAGCTAGAATCTCAGCCATAAAGCAGGGCAGGACTGCTGCTTACAATGGGGGGATCAGATAGGATCTGTGCCACTGTGACAGAATGCTCTGTTATACAGATAGCTAGAATCTCAGCCATAAAGCAGGGCAGGACTGCTGCTTACAATGGGGGGGTCAGATAGGATCTGTGCCACTGTGACAGAATGTTCTGTTATACAGATAGCTAGAATCTCAGCCATAAAGCAGGGCAGGGCTGCTGCTTACAATGGGGGGGGGGATCAGATAGGATCTGTGCCACTGTGACAGAATGCTCTGTTATACAGATAGTTAGAATCTCAGCCATAAAGCAGGGCAGGACTGCTGCTTACAATGGGGGGGGATCAGATAGGATCTGTGCCACTGTGACAGAATGCTCTGTTATACAGATAGCTAGAATCTCAGCCATAAAGCAGGGCAGGACTGCTGCTTACATGGGTTACTTACTTACCACAACACATTACTTTTACTAGGCGTATGACCCCTCAAGAATAATGTGCTTGTAGCCTCCTCGGGATGTACACAAAATACATTTGATTGGTGGAAATCTTCCTCGAGGACCAATAATCCTTGCTCCACTAGGCATACATAGAAATAAAGTTGGCCATACATGCCCAGATGGTCAGGCTGTAGAGTCAGCTATATCTGGGCATATATGGCCAAATTAATTCCTTACATATTTATTGTAGCGTTGTGAGGTACCCTTCTATCTCCCCGCATACGTCACCCCAGGTTTCCTTCACTATCATTCGCTCTCGCAATTAACTCAGATTAATGAAATGTAAATAACATCTTTCAGCAGGAGCAGCCTGGTAAGGGAACCCATTAACACGTGTCCAATAACGAGTGGTTTCTTGGCACCTCCATGGCACCGGGGTCCTGGATCAGTTCCTATTAGATTGGAGTCTGCTACTAGTTGGAGTGTATTGCTTAAGGTCTTGTAACCCATAGCAACCAGCCCTTTGTTATGCCTGGAACCAACGGATGCTCCCTACTGATTGGTTACTGGGACTGTCTTCACCTGGAGCAAAGTTTTGTATATAGATTCCCAGTGTTCACGTGGGAAATCTGTCTCCATGCCGAACCAAGCTACCTTTTATTTTTTTGGATATATCGTTTAGTACGTGCCGAGACTCCATAGCAGATACAGGCGGGAGAGATGCTCTCCTTGAATATTGATTGAAATATCTCCCTCTGCCAACCTGAAATTAATTCTCTGCCTAAATTCACCCATCAGTCTCCCCTATTTGTTTCTCCACATTTCATCCAATCTCAGTTTAAAGGGCAAGATGAAAGAAGCCAAAGAGACTGATTTTGGTAGTAATGTTGGCAGAACCTTGGTAGGAAGTCTGGGCAGGGGGCGGTCAGGGTGTAGGGCGGGTGTTAGGGGGCGTGGCTATGCATTCGCCATTGGTGATAGGCTGATTTCTGCGTCATTTAAGGAGATTACGAGTCCAAGTCACAACTAGACAAACAAGCCTAATTGGCCATGTGTGAAAATACTTTATATATTACTTTTATTTGGTATTTCTCAGTCATATCTCGCTAGGCCTACAGTATGCTCTGGTTGTTGGCCTGTGGACCCACTTTCAGATCAGCCTGGTTTGGCCTAGTGTGTGGGTGGCCAATTTGGCCAAAGATCCACTTGCATGGCAACCTTGTCAAGGGGCATATGGTGCCTTTTTCGTTGCACGCCATTGGCCATTGGCCTGCCATTGACCTCCCTTTCCCTATGGGAAAGGGAGGTGGGCAAATTCATTGCCGCTGTAGGAAGAAGCTGATTCTATGTCAATTTAGGTGGGAAGGTGTGGACCCTAGGTTCTTCTACATTGTCCTAAGCCAAGGTGACCAAACACAACTCGTTTTGGGTAAAATTAGGGGGATCTGATCATTGGCTCTAGGATCTTCCTTTGGGGCATATGGAGACCCATTGGATGAGGTATCAAAATGTGGCCAACTGATGGGCTTCTTCTTTGATGGACAGATAAGCTGCTGACTGGGCCATATGTAGAAGACCTTCTTCAGCCACCATCCCCTTCATCCCTGGAACACCAAGGCGTGCGTTTCCCTTCATAGGAATTGAACTGTAGAATTGACCTTGTGTGTATTGTGTATTGATCGGCATTAATATTTCCTACTCTGGCTCTTGCCCTACAGGGGAATATTATCCAGCAAAAGGCTGCCGGGTATGGACAGAGAAAGTTTAGGGCATCATGGGAATATTTCTGCCTTTTTGGGGTTCTATTGCAGGATTCTATCGGGAATGGGACACTGTTTATTCACACTTAACTGCAGAATTTCACATATTATGCACCTAGGCCTGTGGGACTTTCGTGAAAATGATATCCTATTTTATATAAATATGGCTTAGCACTTGTTTTATAGATAACAGCATACCCTATAACTTATACTACACGTGTATATTTATCTGCACTTGAACAGCGTACTACAAGAGACCTATTGAGTATAGCGGCTTTAAAGCTTTGCATCACCATCTTCTGGTAAGAAATGGTATTGCAGAAAATGTGCTGTCCACACACTTTTAAAGGGGAACTCCAACTCCTCGCTCAACAAAAGAAAATCTAATTCTACACAGCTTCCCAATATCCATTCATCCCTCATTCTCACTGGGTTTATAGTTATGTATAACTGTCACTGTGTCTGTCCCTTTCCCTTCTCTGCACTGCTGGTTCTGACTCCTGATACAACTCCCCAATATCCATTCATTCCTCATTCTCACTGGGTTTATAGTTATGTGTAACTGTCACTGTGTCTGTCCCTTTCCCTTCTCTGCACTGCTGGTTCTGACTCCTGATACAACTCCCCAATATCCATTCATTCCTCATTCTCACTGGGTTTATAGTTATGTGTAACTGTCAGCTACTAAAAGCAAACGTCTGTCTGCCTTTTTATATTCTTTGCACTTGAGGTTCTTATTCACAACACTCATAGGCAATAGCAATCCTTGTATAATTAACTATAAACCCAGTGAGAATGAGGAACGAATGGATATTGGGGAGTTGTATCAGGAGTCAGAACCACCAGTGCAGAGAAGGGAAAGGGACAGACACAGTGACAGTTACACATAACTATAAACCCAGTGAGAATGAGGAATGAATGGATATTGGGGAGTTGTATCAGGAGTCAGAACCAGCAGTGCAGAGAAGGGAAAGGGACAGACACAGTGACAGTTACACAGAACTATAAACCCAGTGAGAATGAGGAATGAATGGATATTGGGGAGTTGTATCAGGAGTCAGAACCAGCAGTGCAGGGAAGGGAAAGGGACAGACACAGTGACAGTTACACATAACTATAAACCCAGTGAGAATGAGGAATGAATGGATATTGGGGAGTTGTATCAGGAGTCAGAACCACCAGTGCAGAGAAGGGAAAGGGACAGACACAGTGACAGTTACACATAACTATAAACCCAGTGAGAATGAGGGATGAATGGATATTGGGGAGTTGTATCAGGAGTCAGAACCAGCAGTGCAGAGAAGAGAAAGGGACAGACACAGTGACAGTTACACATAACTATAAACCCAGTGAGAATGAGGAATGAATGGGTATTGAGAAGCTGCGTAGAATTATAATTTCTTTCATTATGCACAAAAACAGTGTTTGGGTTGAGTTCCCCTTTAACAACCTTGATACCTGAAATCACCACGGCCCTCCCAGAATTCCCAGCCAGCCATTCAGACAAGGTATATAGACACTACAGGAGAGTCAGTGTTGCTATTTATCCCCATGGGGGTAACCAAGCCAGCGGCTACACCCCCCCTACCTTAATCTGCTTGCCGGTGAGCGATTGCTCTCTGTTAATTAGGACATTTAGCGACCAGAAAAAAAAAAAAAACCAAGAAAAGAAATAATAAACTCCCGAAAGGCTGACTAAAACTTTTACCCTGATCTAAAAAGTGTTCTCTCTCCAAAGAGATGTATTGTAATGTGCGGCTAATTAATATTTCAGCACCTCGCAGATTCGCAACTTCAAAGCGCCTCCTAAGGCTGCGAGTGCTCCTTCGATCCTGCTCGAGTCTGTTTAGTGCTTTTCATGCCGGAGCAGCTGTCTGTCTAACAAGAGCCCTCTCCCAGCTCGCTCGTCCTTGCTTGATATTGGGGAATGGTAATGCAGCTACAGTGTGAATAGGAGGCCAAGTGCAAGGGATTCTGGGGGGTTACATTGCCTGCGGCGGGGGGGGGGGGTTCAAAGTAATGACCTCTCCATCCTGCCAGATGCTTTTATTCAAAGAAAAGTGATTAGAAAGTGCTTCTTAGAAAGGAAGGGTTGGGGGAATGGAAGCAAAGTTATCCGTTTCTGCTTGACCGCGATAAGTCGGTAAGAACGGCACCGCAGTCTTGCTTTATGGCAGAATAAATGGCATTACCAATAGCTGGTCATTTCAGCAATGCGTTTTTAGTCTTATAAGGATTGGCCGTTGTCGTGCAGCAACGGCCACGAGGCATGTAAAGGTCCCTATAACACATGTGGCATTGTGGTCACGGGAGCTTACAGCCGGAGGCACACTTGCCAAATTGAGGCTTTCTTGGTAAAGCGTTTTCATTTGAAAATCAGGCCCAGGTATGGGACCTGTTATCCAGAATGCTCAGGTTTTCCAGGTAAAGGGGTCTTTCTGTCATTTGGATCTCCATATAGGGTTGCCACCTCTGCCGGCATTTGTAGCTGAGCGAGGGGTGGGCAGTGATGTTACGGGGTGGGGCCAGGACATCAGGGGGCAGGGAAGAGGTGGTCCATGTTGCCACTGGGAGGGGCTATGCGGTGGCCAATCGCCACGTCAATCTCGGTGATACCTGCCCCTTCCAAAAACGGGGCCAAAAACGGACAGGTGGCAACCCTATCTCCATACCTTAAGTCTACTCAATGTTTCATTATTAAATAAACCCAATAGGGCTGTTCTGCCCCAATAAGGGGTAATTATATCTTAGTTGGGATCATGTACAGGTACTGTTTTATTATTACAGAGAAAAGGGAATCATTTAACCATTAAATAAACCCAATAGGGCTGTTCTGCCCCCAATAAGGGGTAATTATATCTTAGTTGGGATCATGTACAGGTACTGTTTTATTATTACAGAGAAAAGGGAATCATATAACCATCAAATAAACCCAATAGGATTATTCTGCCCCCAATAAGGGGTAATTATATCTTAGTTGGGATCAAGTACAGGTACTGTTTTATTATTACAGAGAAAAGGGAATCATATAACCATGAAATAAACCCAATAGGGCTGTTCTGCCCCAATAAGGGGTAATTATATCTTAGTTGGGATCAAGTACAGGTACTGTTTTATTATTACAGAGAAAAGGGAATCATATAACCATGAAATAAACCCAATAGGGCTGTTCTGCCCCCAATAAGGGGTAATTATATCTTAGTTGGGATCAAGTACAGGTACTGTTTTATTATTACAGAGAAAAGGGAATCATTTAACCATGAAATAAACCCAATAGGGCTGTTCTGCCCCAATAAGGGGTAATTATATCTTAGTTGGGATCAAGTACAGGTACTGTTTTATTATTACAGAGAAAAGGGAATCATTTAACCATTAAATAAACCCAATAGGGCTGTTCTGCCCCAATAAGGGGTAATTATATCTTAGTTGGGATCAAGTACAGGTACTGTTTTATTATTACAGAGAAAAGGGAATCATTTAACCATTAAATAAACCCAATAGGGCTGTTCTGCCCCCAATAAGGGGTAATTATATCTTAGTTGGGATCCCCAGTGCTGTGCCCCTGGTATTTACCCGGTCGAGCGGAAGCAGCAGAGAGCAATTTATTGTCAGCCGTTCCCATACTTAGCACTGAGCTGTAGAGAGGAGGCCGGCAGATGGGTTCCAGCAAGGAGCAATATTCCTGTCTTATTAGTAAGGATCTATGGTGATCCCCTAAGGATGGAGGCTCTTAAAATTCAAAGCTTTTTAGTAAAACTCTGTGCCTCCAACAATTCCTGATTCAGGTTCATTTCAGCAACTTCTCCTTCATTGGCATTAAAGGGGCAGTACAGTAGCAACTCGCATGTGTGTATGCGTTGTGTAGATAGATCCTACCTGAAACCAACTGTGAGCAGCAGTCCTGCCCTGCTTTATGGCTGAGATTCTAGCTATCTGTATAACAGAGCATTCTGTCACAGTGGCACAGATCCTATCTGATCCCCCCATTGTAAGCAGCAGTCCTGCCCTGCTTTATGGCTGAGATTCTAGCTATCTGTATAACAGAGCATTCTGTCACAGTGGCACAGATCCTATCTGATCCCCCCATTGTAAGCAGCAGTCCTGCCCTGCTTTATGGCTGAGATTCTAGCTATCTGTATAACAGAGCATTCTGTCACAGTGGCACAGATCCTATCTGATCCCCCCCCCCCCCATTGTAAGCAGCAGTCCTGCCCTGCTTTATGGCTGAGATTCTAGCTATCTGTATAACAGAGCATTCTGTCACAGTGGCACAGATCCTATCTGATCCCCCCATTGTAAGCAGCAGTCCTGCCCTGCTTTATGGCTGAGATTCTAGCTATCTGTATAACAGAGCATTCTGTCACAGTGGCACAGATTCTGGGTACAGCACAGTTTCTGCGGGGGGATAATAGCCTGAATGTTTGTTAGAGCAGAATTCCTTGTTCCGTGCCTGTATATTTACCTGCTGGGCTGCCACGCGTCGGACAGAGAGCTAATTGGTTAGAACATTTCCTGCCTCCATCAGGACCCAGTACAGAAGATTGTTTTGGGACCTGTAACTTTTTTTCCCAAGCGAAAGGAACGTTTGGACATCTCTTTATTCCATGTTCTCTGTTGTGAGAGGAACAAAAAGTTTTCATCTTGCACTGAGCGCTCTGTCTGGGGCTTTTCAAAGGTATCTAACTGTCATCTCATCCTTTCCGCTGCCAAAGAGGTGTCACTCTATATTAGTTGTCCTGCCGGGAAGATGTGAGAAGTCCCTTAGCCACCTGCAAGCTTTGCCTGCAATGGGAATTAATTTGTAGCAGGGAGGGGGTTCTGTTATGTGAAGCTGCCAGAGTGGCTTTCTGCCTCGTGCCCAATCTGCCTGCGCTTTCCCAAAATGCTTTGCTACCTGAGCTCCGTGTGCTGTGCTGCTCTTATAAACTACAGCTCCCAGCATCCTGAGCAAGGTATAGTAGGGAGAGATGGTGCCTATAGTAGCAGTGGGATAATAGACTCTGGGAAGGGACTGGGGCTGTGGGATAGCAGGTATAGTAGGAAGAGATGGTGCCTATAGTAGCAGTGGGATAATAGCCTCTGGGAAGGGACTGGGGCTGTGGGATAGCAGGTATAGTAGGGAGAGATGGTGCCTATAGTAGCAGTGGGATAATAGACTCTGGGAAGGGACTGGGGCTGTGGGATAGCAGGTATAGTAGGGAGAGATGGTGCCTATAGTAGCAGTGGGATAATAGCCTCTGGGAAGGGACTGGGGCTGTGGGATAGCAGGTATAGTAGGGAGAGATGGTGCCTATAGTAGCAGTGGGGGGATAATTGCCTCTGGGAAGGGACTGGGGCTGTGGGATAGCAGGTATAGTAGGGAGAGATGGTGCCTATAGTAGCAGTGGGGGGATAATTGCCTCTGGGAAGGGACTGGGGCTGTGGGATAGCAGATATAGTAGGGGGAGATGGTGCCTATAGTAGCAGTGGGGGGATAATAGCCTCTGGGAAGGGACTGGGGCTGTGGGATAGCAGGTATAGTAGGGAGAGATGGTGCCTATAGTAGCAGTGGGGGGATAATAGCCTCTGGGAAGGGACTGGGGCTGTGGGATAGCAGGTATAGTAGGGAGAGATGGTGCCTATAGTAGCAGTGGGGGGATAGTAGCCTCTGGGAAGTGACTGGGGCTGTGGGATAGCAGGTATAGTAGGGAGAGATGGTGCCTATAGTAGCAGTGGGATAATAGACTCTGGGAAGGGACTGGGGCTGTGGGATAGCAGGTATAGTAGGGAGAGATGGTGCCTATAGTAGCAGTGGGATAATAGACTCTGGGAAGGGACTGGGGCTGTGGGATAGCAGGTATAGTAGGGAGAGATGGTGCCTATAGTAGCAGTGGGATAATAGCCTCTGGGAAGGGACTGGGGCTGTGGGATAGCAGGTATAGTAGGGAGAGATGGTGCCTATAGTAGCAGTGGGGGGATAATAGCCTCTGGGAAGGGACTGGGGCTGTGGGATAGCAGGTATAGTAGGGAGAGATGGTGCCTATAGTAGCAGTGGGGGGATAATTGCCTCTGGGAAGGGACTGGGGCTGTGGGATAGCAGATATAGTAGGGGGAGATGGTGCCTATAGTAGCAGTGGGGGGATAATAGCCTCTGGGAAGGGACTGGGGCTGTGGGATAGCAGGTATAGTAGGGAGAGATGGTGCCTATAGTAGCAGTGGGGGGATAATAGCCTCTGGGAAGGGACTGGGGCTGTGGGATAGCAGGTATAGTAGGGAGAGATGGTGCCTATAGTAGCAGTGGGGGGATAGTAGCCTCTGGGAAGTGACTGGGGCTGTGGGATAGCAGGTATAGTAGGGAGAGATGGTGCCTATAGTAGCAGTGGGGGGATAATAGCCTCTGGGAAGGGACTGGGGCTGTGGGATAGCAGGTATAGTAGGGAGAGATGGTGCCTATAGTAGCAGTGGGGGGATAATAGCCTCTGGGAAGCGACTGGGGCTGTGGGATAGCAGGTATAGTAGGGAGAGAGGTTGCCTATAGTAGCAGTGGGGGGATAATAGCCTCTGGGAAGCGACTGGGGCTGTGGGATAGCAGGTATAGTAGGGAGAGATGGTGCCTATAGTAGCAGTGGGATAATAGCCTCTGGGAAGGGACTGGGGCTGTGGGATAGAAGGTATAGTAGGGAGAGATGGTGCCTATAGTAGCAGTGGGGGGATAATAACCTCTGGGAAGGGACTGGGGCTGTGGGATAGCAGGTATAGTAGGGAGAGATGGTGCCTATAGTAACAGTGGGGGGATAATAGCCTCTGGGAAGGGACAGGGGCTGTGGGCAGTAGGTATAGTAGGGAGAGATGGTGCCTGGAGTTGGCACTTAGAGCTCTACCCCTGGCAACGGTATCCTAGTACTATCTGTCCTGATCTTTGGAAGAGACAAGATTGCTGTTACCTTACTTGCCACCCCCCCCCCCCCCCATCCAGTATATTTCTTAATTGCAATCCATTCCATCCTCTCCTGATCCCCCCTGGCCCATTAGCCAACCCTGTACCCCTAACTCTCCCCATCCATCTGCGCTGTGGCTCCCACTCCCAGCATGCCGTTTAATCCTTGGCTTCCCTTCCTCCTCCTCCTCGTTTTCACGTTCCTGCACATTTCTAGCCCCTCTTCCTCTCCCATATGTGTATCCCCGCCAGTTAGGCATTCCTTTACTGTGCGTGCCAAGGTCAGCCCAAGGTTTATGTTGCAGAGTGCCGGCACAGTTGGCACAATGAGTAGGAATACGGATAGTAAAGTGCCAACCGGGGGCTGATGTGACTCCTGGCACCCCCCTTGCTCTAGATTCGCTCACTGAATCCCAAACTGCGGACGAAGCCATCTGGGTGCTCTCCATGCCAGCTCGGAGTCAGCGGCCATTCATTGTAGCAGTGACCTGAGGAAGCTCTGGTGCGTCTGCCCTGGCACGGCTACACAGCGCCATTGGCCAGGCGTTCCCTGCGAGTGTCGGAAGCATGTTTGGTGCCAGACGGCTCGTTCCGTTAGTCTTGCAGCATAGAAAAAAACGTTTATCCCTCTGCCAGTCTCTCCGGCCTGAGTGGAATCCAAATAACTGACATATAGGGACATTTCATTGGCTAATTGGGCCGCCAGATGGAGAGGCCAGAAACTCATATGAACCTCAAATCTACAGCCCAATTGGTATCTATAGCCCCCCCCCCTACAGCCCAATGGGTATCTATAGATATCTCTTCCCTCTGCCCCCCCCCTTCCCTACAGCCCAATCGGTATCTATAGATATCTCTTCCCTCTGCCCCCTCCCCTACAGCCCAATGGGTATCTTGTCTCAACCCTTTCTCCTTGTAGAGTGTAAGCTCTTTTGGGCAAGGCCCTCTTCACCTCCTGTATCGGTTATTGGTTGCTTTATATGTTACTCTGTATGTCCAATGTATGTAACCCACTTATTGTACAGCGCTGCGGGATATGTTGGCGCTTTATAAATAAATGTTAATAATAATAATATCTATAGATATCTCTTCCCTGTGCTCCCCCTACAGCCCAATGGGTATCTAGATATCTCTTCCCTCTGCCCCCCCCCTACAGCCCAATGGGTATATATAGATATCACTTCCCTGTGCCCCCCCCCTACAGCCCAATGGGTATCTATAGATATCACTTCCCTGTGCCCCCCCTACAGCCCAATGGGTATCTATAGATATCTATTCCCTCTGCCCCCCCTACAGCCCAATGGGTATATATAGATATCACTTCCCTGTGCCCCCCCCTACAGCCCAATGGGTATCTATAGATATCACTTCCCTGTGCCCCCCCTACAGCCCAATGGTTATCTATAGATATCACTTCCCTGTGCCCCCCCCTACAGCCCAATGGGTATCTATAGATATCTATTCCCTCTGCCCCCCCTACAGCCCAATGGGTATATATAGATATCACTTCCCAGTGCCCCCCCCCGCTACAGCCAAATGGGTATATATAGATATCACTTCCCTGTGCCCCCCCCTACAGCCCAATGGATATCTATAGATATCACTTCCCTGTGTCTCTTCCCCCACCTTTATGCAGAACTCAAGGGTCTCTCATTAGTTGTTGGACTACAACTCCCACCAGCCCCTTGAGATGATGGGATTTTCTGGGCCCCCAGAAGCCGCTGCACCCTCTAAGCAATGGGCAGCCATTGTGGTCAAACACCATAAATACCCCGTTCATATATGGGCACAAATGAAATTGTCGGTGAGTAAGTGCCGTCCCCTCCCTGAGTGTTTTCTCTCTGTTTCCCATACAGGTGACCCTGGGGAAAGTGCTCAAAGTCATCGTGGTAATGCGCAGCCTTTTCATTGACCGCACCATAGTCAAGGGCTACAACGAGAACGTTTATACAGAGGACGGCAAGGTGAGACGTGCATGGACTCCCCCCCAAAATATTAATTTATTATGTTCATCCCAGTATCTAAAATATAGATAAAAGGGAGGAATAGGGTCCCCTTATTGCCCCCAACTGCCTACATGTCCCTCATTGAGCTCCATGAATCATTTTACCCCCCCAAATAATGGAGTAAAGTTTGTGATTCCAGAAAATGTCTTAAGACGCAGAGCTCCCTTGTTGCTTGTCCTTAGGTGCCCCGCTCTGGGACGCTGAGAAATTGTAATCCCCTTATAACCCCCCCATGCTATAAACAAACACTGCGCAGAGGGGAGGACGGTAGCTCTGTAAATAGCTCAGCGAGGCTCAGTGTGACCCCTCCATCATACACAATAAGCCCAGACGCAGACCCCCCAAAGTTGCTTTTGGTACATGCCAGGAAAGAATAGCTGAGAGACCCAGGGGCCCAAGCTGAACCAGCTCACCTCCAGGCGGGGGGGGGGTTGCATTGTAGGTACCAGAAAAACAACTGTGATTTATCTAGTCAGCTGCAGATCTCTTGGGCCGGCTCGGAGCGGCTCCATTGGGCTGCATTAATATGAGAATCAGGTTGAGCGGCTGATTACAGCCGGCACCGTGCTCTTTCCGACCCAAAGGCCACATTATAATGAGAGGGGAATGCTGTAGGAAGTTTAATTACCATGCAGCCGTTCTACCTACTCCTGCTCTATACGGAGGGGGGGGATGCTTTAGGAATTGGGGATGAGCTAAAGCCCCGCAGTGGGGTTTGTGCGCTAAACCTCAGCTCACAAGATTTGCCCCTGGGTGCCATCAGGCTGTTCAACAAGTTGTAGGGTTCCCCTGCCACCCAGCTCTCATGGGGCTGGCATTATATTGTGAATAGAAGCCAAGGTCTGCGTTCGCTAGAAATCACCGTTTTTGTCAGCTTTATAGGGGCCCCCGTGCTGAACGGCACATAGTGTTTCATTTACAGCTGGTTCTACAGGGCTGCCCCCCAGTCGGTATGTGCCCAGACTAAAGGTCCCCATACACGGGCTGATTCTAGCTGTCGATATGGGTCCCTTAGACTGATTCAGCAGCTAATCGGCCCGTGTATGGGCACTACCGACGGGCCTGCCCGACCGATATCTGGCCTGAAATCGGGCAGATCTCGATCGGGCAGGTTAGAAAATCTACTCGGATCGGGGACCTCATCAGCTCGTTGATGCGGTCCCTGGACCGACTGTGCCTATGCCCGTCATTATAATTCGATCGTTTGGCCCCAGGGATTCTCCCAATATCGCCCTATGGGTGGGGATATCGGGAGAAGATCCGCTCGATTGGTGACATCGCCAAGCGAGCGGATCGGCCCATGTATGGAGACCTTAAAGGTGGCCATACACGTAGCAATTTCCATCTTTCTTGCGGGTCTGTGCTCCCCCTCACAGACCAATGGATCGTTCCCACCCTCCACTGACATTCACGGCTGAATAGATATGGAGGTAGAAACAATAGAAATGCCTGAATCGGAATCGGAGCCTTTTGCGATATCTGTTGCCTTGTCGAGCCGCCATACATGCACCGAATATCGTACAAAACGAGGTTTCATACGATATTATCGTGCGTGTATATCCAGCTTAAACCACTAGCCAGGGCCGGGGCCCTACAAATTGATACCAGCAATATATCTGCCAGTAAATTTATAAAGATGGCAGCCCTACCCATAATCCCTTCCTTCCCTGACTCTCTTCCTCAGCAGGTAACCACCATTTATATAGAGGCCTCTGCCCACTGCCCCACCCCATTTGCCCACTGCCCGCCCCATTTGCCCACTGCCCGCCCCCAACCTAAAGACCATTATTAATAAAAAAAAAAATGGTGGCCACACTATATTTCTATAGGCTGTTGTCTCAAATGAGTGGATGAATATAAAGGCGGCCATATTGTGCAATGGGCTCTTGTATGGTAGAGGTCCATTCATCCCTCTCTATCCCCAATAGCACCCAATGTACAACCCTGCCCTATGTATCTAATTCTTTTAATCACCAGGGGTCACCTTGACATTACACAAGGAACAACTACAGACAAAAAGAACCTTTAATGGAAGCGCCATGGTGCCATCTTTTTCTCCTTAATTGCCTCTAACGATGCTATAATATTACAGCAGTTCTACAGATGGGGGGTTGTTGGGGGGAGTGCTTTTCTAAAACCATTTGCAATTGCTCTTCATTTTGTATTGTTTGTGTTTTTTTAATTACTTAGCAACCCTCCAGTTAGGAATATCAGCAGCTATATAGGGTTGCTGGGGTCCAAATTTCCCCTAGCAACCAGGCAGTGGTTCGAATGAGAAACTGGAATATGAATAGGAGTGGCCCTGAATAGAAAGATAAGGAATAATAAAATGGTAGCTTCAGGGAGCAATTGTTTTTTTTTTGGTTGCCACGGTCAGTGACCCCATTTTGAAAGATGGAAAAGGGTCCGAAGAGGAAAGCAAGTAATTATAAAAACTATGAAAAAAAATGAAGACCAATTAAAAAGTTGCTAATAACTTACTAAAGGTTAACCTTGACCTGTGAGGCTACAATTTACTTTTTATTCCTTATCATTTAGTTCAGGCCACACTCCTATTCATCTTCCAGTTTCTCATTCACAACCACTGCCTGGTTGCTAGGCTAGACTGGACCCTAGCAACCAGGATGGTTGCTGAAATTGCAAACTGGGGAGCTGCTAAACAAAAAGCTCTACATATCCTGATGATATAACCAATTTGGAGGGTACGTCCAATCGCATGTAGAAGTGGAACATCTTGTCCTCGGAACTTTCTGTGCACTGGGAAAAAGTGCAAAGCCATATGCTGCCCCCTGCTGTTAGGTAACCATATAAACCATATATATATAGTATATCCCAGAGCTCAGACGCTTGGACATTGATTTGGAAAGATTAGAGGCTGCTCATTGATACTGGGGGCTATGTATAGCTCTGGATCGTTGGTACCAGACTCTTCTAGATATTCAATACTTCAGCACTGAAACCCTATTCACTTCCTTCTGGTTATTGTTTTCAGGGCCGTACAACTCCCAGTATCTTCATAAAAAAGAATTCTAATTGGTGCAGCCAGATCTGAAGTGCATTTGTGATCTCAGAGCCGATTGGCCGGCTCACCCTGAATGTGATCCCGCACTTTAGCTATCCGGCTGCGGGGAACATTGTATTGGAATATGTGACTATGTTTAGCTTATATTTACTGTATCTTTCTTTTTTTTCCCTGTTATTTTTGCAGTTGGACATATGGTCGAAGTCCAATTACCAAGTCTTCCAGAAGGTAGGACAAGCCCTTCGCTGCTTGTGATGTCGGCTTTTTCTCTTTGTGCCCTGGAAATTCTGCTGCTGTAATCAATCCGCCAGGACACAAACCAGGGCGGGTCGCTCCCACTGACTCCCCTTTTGGGGGCAAATGGTTTCAGATTCAGAGCTAGAAAAGTCCTTTCAACTCATAAACCCCCCCAGAAAGCAACACTTTCCCTACTCATTCTTTCCTGGTACTTACCTACTTATGTGTATTAAATTCTGCAGTGGTTTGGTTTCCTAGGCCTCTGCTCAGCCTCCTTATCGCTTTCACTGTCCCAGATAAATTAGTTGTGGGTGTTACTAGCGAGCTAAATGGACCGTGCCCCCTTCATTGACTCAAGGGTCAGGTGATTATTGCTCGTAAACGTTCCCTTCAGCAAGTGCCTGACCCGCGGGTCCATTGGCCATTGAAATGAATGTCTCCTACTTGTTAGCAGGAAGACATTGAGACTTAACGACGCACTAAAGAACTAGTTCCGTATTTAGGTCCGGGGCCACTCTAGGCCAGAGATGTCAACCCCCCTATTTTGTGCGGGAGTTACCCGATTTTGGTGGCCCCCCCGGCAGCATTCTCCCAATTTTGACAAATTCTCCTGCAGTGAATTCTGGGTGCAGTATTTTTCGGCCATATTTCCCCCAGCACCTGTGCTGTTAAGGTTGACAGCTCTGCCCAATGCACGAGACCAGCCCCACCATCGTAAGTCTCCGGCAGCGGCTGGGCAGATTTTTACAAAAAATTGAATCTATTATATAGGTGGGGGCCACCGGCCAATATCTGCCACCTTAGGCATGGGCCCTCACTATATATATATATATCAATGCAGCTCTGTTAAGAACACGTGCAGCGTGCAATTTGCCATGAGTTTTTTACCCATAATGCACCGTTCCCCCCCCCACAATTTCAGCATAATTGCATCTGTAGAAGGGGAGAAATTATGCCAAAGTGCCAAATACTTTTTTGACTGATATTTGACACGTTAGTACTTTCACTGCAGTGTCATTTCCAGTGTTTGGTGGCAAAATGACATCCAAATGTGAATTGTTAGGCGCAAGTCTCAGGGATGGGAGCTCCAGGGTGGGGCTGGAACTAGGGGTAGGTAGAAGAGGCACTTGCCTAGGGTGCAACCATGGGGGGGGGGGTACTAAGCATGTACCTTTTCCTTTGCCTACCCCTAGTCTGGGCCCTTGTTCCCCTGGGATCATGCAATGGAGTGGCGCTCAGTGGCCGGACAGGTTGTATAAGGCTCCCGGCTGGCATGGCCCAGCTCTGCTCCTGGGTTCTGTTGGGTCAGTAGACCCACTTGCATGTGATATGGAACAGGAAGGGGGGACGTACGCACTGGTGGGGAGCGCAACTCTAGGGAAGTGGAGCGTCTATGAATGTCAGTACGGTTAAAGGAGAAGGAAAGGCTAATAAAGAGTTAATCCCAAGCTGCAGGCATACCTTCAGTTCTCTCAATAGTGCCCTTAAGTCTCCCCATATTTCTCCCGTTCAGATGATCAGAAGCCTCATAGGGAAAAAAAACACTGAGCTGTGTAAAGAAAATTCCCATAATGCCTCGCTCCTGCACCAAGACCAAGACTGCTGTACATGCCCAGTGTGTAAGACTATGAGGAATCTTCCTGCTGATTGGCTCAGATCGCAAATTCCTAAGGGGGGCGGGAAGTTCTTAGCATTCTTGAGCAGGAGAGAGGAGAGAGCTACGTGTCTCTGGCACAGGAATTACTGAGACAAGGAAGGAGACAAGAAATCCTGTTTCTTTTGATAGAGGACCTTACATAGACCTTTCTGATAAAGCTTACTTAGTTTTTACCTTTCCTTCTCCTTTAATGAATGCAGGAATCTGGAAACAGCTTCCATTTTGTCCCCAAAAAGTCTATAACTGAGCCCTATAGCGTAAAGCAGACAATTTTAATACTCTGCCATGGATAGTAATATCTCCGATAGTTTGTCCTCTGGGGGGCGCTGATTCACGGTATAAGTTAGATGGAACTAGTTGCTCCATAGTGCAAAATAATATCTGGCCATGGGGTTTGTCCAGCTACTGTAGCGCTCAGTAGACAGTAGTCTCTCTCCAGCAGTAACAGACAGCTGCACGTCCCTCGCGGGCCCCCCGAGACCGCTCTATCACTGACCCTTTTCGCGGCAAATTCCCACCGCAATAATCGTTGCTTTAACACCTGCATCTAACCAGATCTCTGCTTGTAAAACTGGCAGCGCTGTCAGAGAATGAGATGAACGAGGCGCTCTCTCCCCACAGGCAGCCATGGCATTCCGACGGCGGGCAGGGGGGGCACCTCTACCCCTGCAGCCCTGACTGGCACAGCCCAGCTGAATTCATTTTGCTTTTCATTTTCCCAAAAGTGCTGAGTCGGTGAGGCTGCGTTATTAGGCAAGTTTGTTTATTAAACCCCCCCGTCTTGTCGGAGGGGCCGGGGAACTTGGTGTTCGCAAAGGACAATCTATATATCTGGGAAGTCCTTATATTGGCAGCTCGGCAGAGGGCATTCTTATTAGGCTTCCAAATAATCTAATTGGGACTAGTGCAGACTGGGGGCCGGGGGCTTCTAGGTGCCTTTGAAGGACTCTCTGAGCAGTTGCCACTAGGTCACTCTCTGCTTCTGGATTATTCCCCTATGGTATCAGCTGGATTTTATTGCCCCCCTTCTCCAAGAATGTTCCCCACGGCTGGATCTTAATGCTCTTTGTCCATATATGTTCCCTTATAGATTTATGGCTAAATCTTACTAACTCGATGTCAATTCCCTATGGCAGGGATCCCCAACCCAAGCATTAATGAGCTGCACAAACATCAAAAAAGTACTTTGGGGATGCCAAATAATGACTGTGATTGGCTATTGGGTAGCCCCATGTAGACTGCTCTTCTTGGAGTAAAACTGTCTCTGGTCTTCCAAAACAGAAATTTAAAAATGGGCTCCTACTTTGAGGCCACATCAGAGGGGGTGGTGAACAACATGTTGCTCTCGAGCCACTAGTTGGGGATCACAGGCCTATGGGATTAGCTATATGGCTTTGGTTTAGTGTCCCTTTTCTGTGTACTTTTCCTTGTATGGTCCATGTCATACCAGGTAAACCTGTCTAGTTGGTTTAGAAAAGACTTCTTTGTAGTTCATCAAAATAGTTCAACCAAAATCAGCCATGGTTGCAGCCCTTCATATATGGCCAATGGATGCCTTTCGCCTTGGGATCAGCTGTATAGTAGGATCTTACTTTTCCTTTTGTTTGTGTGTTCTCTATGGGATCAGCTGTAGGACCTTATCTTTCTCCTTCATGGGATGAACCATTTGTGTGGATCTTCTGCTCTTCTACCCTCTTATGTGTTGTCTCAACTATTTGACCTTAATTCTGCCCTTGCTCCATGGTTATATAGAAGGAATTTCCAATAAACTAGAGATAGGAGCTTATTGATATCTTGTAAATATATTACAACAAAGTATCTAGTTGGTGGTCCCACTGACCAAGCCTTGATGGAACCCATCACTGTCAATTTGTGAGTTAGTTATTTTTCCTTACCCAATAGTTTATCCTTCATTATGGTTTAACGTTACAATCATTGTAATGCTCTCATTGGTTTACTCTTCAGAACTTTTCATACCACTATGGGCGGGTCTTCTTGTGAATGTTCTGATAAACTCAAGACTATAGTTCTTCTCCGTGCCCAGCTGAAAATTGGCAACACATGGAGCCAGAAAATCAAGGGCAGTCAGTACTTAGCTTCAACAATTTACTTTTGCCTAATTTTGGTCATAGTTGGGTGTCTCCCTGACCCGGCAAATGGTAAAACCACTATATATAATTCTCCATCCCACCAGTAGAACACACCAACATTGTTATGGCTTTCCTTTATTGCTCTTTTTCCCATCCTCTCCTCCTCCAAACACAAGAGCGGGCCCTAAAGCAAAGGCAACCAATTTGTAGGCTCTACATCCTCCTGAGTGGTGTTGAACTTCATTGCAGGGAACAGAGCCTTCCCTTTGTTGCTTCCCGATGGGGTTTTGCCTGCTACAAAAGAATTTAGAAATAGAGAGGTTTATTCTTATCAGGGACCTCAAACAATAGCCGGAGAAAAGCTGGCCCCGTTGACAATAGCGGCGCATATTTCATTCATTTCACTGACATTTAACGTTCCCAATAAATTGACTTTTTAGCGAGAATCTTCCCACCTCCACCTCCCACTTTGTCTCCAGAACCCAGGATGTCCTACCTGCCTGCGCCCCATTTATAGGGAAGAAAAACCTCATCTGTTTGCTCTTGTGTGGAGCCCCAGGTATCCGGCAGGCAGCTGAATAGATGATACGAGCGAGTAGACACAACTGACTGCGTCACGCCGAGCTTCAAGCGGCTAAACAAAGTATTGGGAAGCCTATAAATGCTCTGCTGGGCAGCAGGCCCCATTAGGGCTTCAGCTTGGCTTCTACTGTCTAATAAAGGGGGTTTCTGTAAGAATCTGTGATCCATTGGGTTCTATTTTTAATCTTATTTTTCTCTACTCTCTTCCATTCATTATCTTTTTTCTGCTTTTTAATTAATTTATTTATTTTTTGCCAATTTTCCTTTCTCTTTTGATGTCCTGTCTTCCTCTTCTAGTTTAATTCCACCCCTTTTCTCTTTTTGGTTTCCCCCATTCTCCTATCTACCCCCTCTCTTGGTGCTCTCCCCTTCAGCTGCTTTCTGTTCTTCTTTTCAGATTTCTGATTAGTCTAGTTCATGACTTAATATAGTTATATGAATGTCATTAAGCTTAACCTTGTTGGTTAAAATGGTCGGCCAATGTTTTGGCTACAGGTGCTAGAGGAAGAAATCTGATGGTGAGAATGACGGTGTGATGGTAAAAGAGGGATTGTTAGGGCAAGTTAAAGAGGAGATGCAGTGGCAGTTAGGGTTGGCATGAAGAGCTAAGTGATAAGCATTATTAGCTATGTACAGGTGTGGGGGAAAGTACATACTGTGCCCCCAGACTGGGGAGATCCTCTTGTTTGGTTGCTCACTTACCCATTGGATGTTGCTCCCAGTGGCCTCAAAGTTGCTGCTTATTTTTGAATTCCTGGCTTAGAGACAAATTGTGGTTGCATAAAAACCTGGCGTAATGCCAAACAGAGCCTTCTGTAGGCTGCCAGTCCACACAGGGGGTACCAAATAGCCAATCATAGCAATAATTTGGCACCCCCGAACCTTTTTAAAGTTTGTGTTACTCCCCAACACTTTTTCCATTTGAATGTGGGTTTAAAAGGTTGGCGACCCCTGGTCTATACAGTCTTGTTGGTAATATGGGGTCTTCACCCATCAGGTTTTTTTAAACCTGGGCAGATATTCTTCAGGCAGCTTGAAATTTAGCCCCATACATGATAAGCAGCCTACCCATTTGGAGAGGCCAATGGTTCACCTTCCTTAGTATAAAGAGTCTTGCAGGGTAACAATTAGGATTGAGATAAGGTCAAGTAGCCATAATATTTGAGTCACTGTAGGCCAGGGATACCCAACCTTTCTTAAGGTCCCCATACAGGTGAAGATCCGCTCGCTTGGCGAGATCGCCAAGTGAACGGATCTTCACCCGATATCCCCACCTAAGGGGGGGGCGATATCAGGGAAGCTTGTAGGTAAAAAAAAAAAATTCGATCGTTTGGCCCTGGGGCCAAACGATCGAATTATATTGGCGGCAATGGGCAGTCGGTTCGGGGACCACATCAACAAGCCGATGCGGTCCCCGATCTGACTGAATTTTCTAACCTGCCCGATCGATATCTGGCCAATTTTAGGCCAGATATCGGTCGGGCAGGCCCCTCGTTTCTGCCCCTACACGGGCCGATAAGCTGCCGAATCAGTCCAAGGGACCGATACTGGCAGCTACTATCGGCCCGTGTATGGGGACATTTACTCGTGAGCCACAGTCAAATGTAAAAAGACTCAGAGAGCAACACAAGCACCATAAACGTTCATGGAGGAGCCAAATAAGGGCTGTGATTGGCTATTAGGCAGCCTCTGTGCACACTATCAGCTTACAGGGGCTTTATTTGGTAGGAAATCTTGTTTTTATTCAACCAAAACTTGCCCCCAAGTCAGGAATTCAAAAATAACTCCCTGGTTTGGGGGCACTGAGAGCAACATCCATGGGGTTGGGGAGCTCGTTGCCCCCGAGCCACTGGTTGGGGAGGAGAGCAGAGCTAGGCCTAAACAGATGGTGGTTATAGGGGATTCGATCATTAGGAAAGTGGACAGGGTAATCTGTCGAGCGGATCGCTTCAACCGGACAGTTTGCTGTCTTCCTGGTGCCAGGGTTGGGTATGTGGTTGATCGGGTTGACACATTATTGGGAGGGGCTGGGCATGACCCGGCTGTCTTGGTACATATCGGTACTAACGACAAAATGAACGGTAGGTGGGGGACTTTAAAGAGTGAGTTCAGGGATCTAGGCTCTAAGATTAGGCAAAGGTCCTCCAATGTCATTTTTTCGGAAATTTTGCCGGTGCCACGTGCAAGTTTAGGGAGACAGCGGGAGCTTAGGGAGCTAAATGCGTGGCTAAAGTCTTGGTGTAGGAAGGAAGGGTTTGGGTTCCTAGAGCACTGGGCTGACTTTTCCTTGGGGTACAATCTATACAGCCCTGACGGATTGCACCTCAATGGAAGGGGGTCTGCTGTGCTAGGGGAGAGAATGGTTAAGAGGTTGGAGGAGTGTTTAAACTAGACAAGGGGGGGGTGGGTGAGCTAGAATTCCATAGGAAAATTAGTGTAGACGGGGTAGGGGGACTAGCAAAGGGTTGTGGGGGAGGAGTGAGGGGGGCATATAGTTTATCAGATAAGGAGCTTCCGTTACAAGGAAAGCAGTCTCATAATTGCCTTAGCTCTAATTCTCCCTTAGCTAATGTAAACATCAGAGGGAGAAGTAATAATCTCCGCTGCATGCTGGCTAATGCGCGTAGCTTGTCGGGAAAATTAGGGGAGTTGCAGGCTATTGCATGTATTGAAAATTATGATTTAATAGGTATCACTGAGACCTGGTGGGATGATAAATGTGACTGGGCTGCGAATTTAAATGGTTATACGCTTTTTAGGAGGGACAGAGAGATTAAAAAGGGTGGAGGGGTTTGTCTTTATGTAAAGTCAGATTTAAAGCCATGTAACAAAGACATTACCAATGAAAACGTTGAATCTCTTTGGGTAGAAATTTCAGTAGGGCTGAAGGTCACAAAGAAAATGATCATTGGTGTATGTTATAAACCACCCCGTATAGATGAGGGGGATGAGGCCCAGCTATTGTTGCAAATGGAGGAGGCTTCAAAACTGGTCAAGTTGTTGTTATGGGGGACTTTAATTATCCGGACATTGACTGGAGTAATGGGGTGGCTAAGTCAGAAAAAGCTAGTAGGTTTGTAAATATGCTAAATGACAACTTTTTATTTCAGGTGGTTCAAGAACCTACTAGGAATGACGCTATTTTGGACCTGGTGATTTCTAATAATAATGAACTTATCTCTAACATTTGTGTGGGTGAGCATTTGGGGAACAGTGATCACAACATGGTCTCCTTTGAGATAATGCTGCAGAGACAGCGCTATAAGGGAGTAACTAATACGCTCAATTTTAGACGTGCAGACTTTGCCAGTATAAGGGCATCTCTGCAAGGTGTCAACTGGGAAAGGCTTTTCATGGGGTTAGACACAGAAGGAAAATGGAACATCTTTAAAACATTGCTTTGTAGGTATACACAACAGTATATCCCCCTTGTAAGCAAGGAGAGGCATCGCAAAGCAAAACCTTTATGGCTGAATAAAAGAGTAAAGGTCGAGGTTGGTAAGAAAAAACGTGCTTTTAGGGCATTCAAGTTAGCTGGGACAGCAGAAACTTTCATCAGGTACAAGGAAGCAAATAAAGCAGAAAAAAAGCTATCAGGCAAGCTAAAATAGAGATGGAAAGGGATATTGCAGCTAGGAGTAAAAAGAATCCAAAATTATTTTTTAATTATGTGAATAATAAAAAAATGAAGCAAGAAGGGGTGGGAACTTTATTATCACGGGGGGGTACGTTGGTTGATGAGAACGGGGAAAAAGCTGAAATTTTGAACTCTTATTTTTCATCTGTCTATACATCTGAGGAGCCAGATAATGAAGGCTTCCCTTGTAATATGCCTAGTTCTAGTAATTTAGCTATTGGCGCATGGGTCACTCGGGAGGAAATTCAAAAGAGACTTGAACATGTAAAGCTAAACAAAGGCCCAGGGCCGGATGGGATTCATCCCAGGGTATTAAATGAGCTGAGCGCTGTGATTGCCAAACCTCTTCACTTAATTTTTCAGGATTCATTGAGGTCTCGCATGGTGCCAAGAGACTGGCGGATTGCTAATGTGGTGCCGTTATTTAAAAAGGGATCCCGTTCTCAGCCTGCAAACTATAGGCCTGTTAGTCTGACATCAGTAGTAGGAAAACTTTTGGAAGGGGTAATAAGGGATAGGGTACTTGAATACATTGCAGTTCACAATACTATTAGTTTGTGCCAGCATGGTTTTATGCGTAACAGATCTTGCCAGACTAATTTAGTCGCCTTTTATGAGGAGGTGAGTAGGAACCTTGATGCTGGAATGGCAGTTGATGTCATCTACTTGGACTTTGCTAAAGCGTTTGATACAGTACCTCACAGAAGGTTAATGATCAAATTAAGGAATATTGGCCTAGAACATAATATTTGTAATTGGATAGAGAACTGGCTGAAGGATAGAGTACAAAGAGTGGTGGTAAATGGAACATTTTCTAATTGGACCAGTGTGGTTAGTGGAGTACCGCAGGGGTCAGTCCTTGGGCCTTTGCTTTTTAACTTGTTTATTAATGACCTGGAGGGGGGCATAGACAGTATTGTTTCTATTTTTGCTGATGACACTAAATTGTGCAAAACTATAAGTTCCATGCAGGATGTGCCGCTTTGCAGAGCGATTTGACAAAATTAGATAACTGGGCAGCAAACTGGAAAATGAGGTTCAATGTTGATAAGTGCAAAGTTATGCACTTTGGTAGAAATAATATAAACGCGAACTATCTACTGAATGGTAGTGTGTTGGGGGTATCCTTAATGGAGAAGGATCTAGGGGTTTTTGTTGATAACAAGTTGTCTAATGCCAGGCAGTGTCATTCTGTGGCTACTAAAGCAAATAAAGTGCTGTCTTGTATAAAAAAGGGCATTGACTCAAGGGATGAGAACATAATTTTGCCCCTTTATAGGTCCCTGGTAAGGCCTCACCTTGAGTATGCAGTGCAGTTTTGGGCTCCAGTCCTTAAGAAGGATATTAATGAGCTGGAGAGAGTGCAGAGACTGCAACTAAACTGGTAAAGGGGATGGAAGATTTAAACTATGAGGTGAGACTGTCGAGGTTGAGGTTGTTTTCTCTGGAAAAGAGGTGCTTGCGAGGGGACATGATTACTCTGTACAAGTACATTAGAGGGGATTATAGGCAGTTGGGGGATGTTCTTTTTTCCCATAAAAACAATCAACGCACCAGAGGTCACCCCTTTAGATTAGAGGAAAGGAGCTTCCATTTGAAGCAGCGTAGGGGGTTCCTCACGGTGAGGGCAGTGAGGTTGGGGAATGCCCTTCCTAGTGATGTGGTAATGGCAGATTCTGTTAGTGCCTATAAGAGGGGCCTGGATGAGTTCTTGATCAATCAGAATATCCAAGGCTATTGTGATACTAATATCTACAGTTAGTACTAGTGGTTGTATATATAGTGTATGTATGTGAGTGTATAGATTGGTAGGTGTGGGTTAAGTGTGCTGGGTTTACTTGGATGGGTTGAACTTGATGGACACTGGTCTTTTTTCAACCCTATGTAACTATGTAACTGCTGTAGGATATAACCCCCTTGTAGGCAACGCTTGGAAAATCACAGTACTAATACTTGTATGTCCCTCTTGCTGGGTAATGTTCCCACACTGCCCCTCTCCTTTTCTTTGGGCATTTCTTGACTGCCTTAACCCCTCCCAGCCTTAAATCTATCCATCCACAGGGAGGTATACATAATTAAACCCATTGCCTTCTATTGATAGAGTGAATTACACATTTACAGACCAAATCGCTATGCCAAAATGATAGATCTTGTGGAACATAACATGAAATTGCTGCCCTTACAACATTTGAGCATGTAGAATAGGGCCCCTCAGCGGCCAGAGCGCCCCCGGGGCTTGATTACGAGCGCGACATCTCTGCCGATTATGAATTATGTGAGCAGTTTGCAAGGGAAAATTGCTAGTTCTTTCTCAAACAAATGTAGACTTTGTGTTGGCCTTTAGACTTGCGCTAAAAGAAAATACATAAATCCATGAAGGTTATTGGAGATCAGCCTGGGAACTGTTTATCTGCTGGCCGACACGAGGGCCCCTCTGGGAGAAGCCGCGCCGAGATTGCCGGTTATAACATCTTCAGACAGTGATAAAGCCACGAGGATGGTGGCGTTTCCAAGATGTAGAGTAGAATTTGCTCTGCTAAGACAACGCCGCCGTGTAATTTATGAAAATATATTCTCATCAATAACCTCCGAGTAAGCTAAAGTGCCACGCGATGAATGCATTCATGAGGCCGATGGATTGCCGTATCGATAATATCTGCTCAAGGTGAGCGCGGGCTGAACTTCATGGTCACCGACAAGGTGCTCCCACCACACGCCTTCCCAAGATGCCTAGTCAGGTTGCAGCGGGGCAAGCAAATGTATTCCTTGGCTTTCCCCGCGTACGAGCCGTTCCCTATTCAGCACAACATCGATCGGCCACCTTCCCGTTAATGTGAAAATATCAAGCTGTACAAGCGTGCCCTGGATCATGTCATTGCTATTCATGTTATTATATGCGCGCTGGTGGCCTCTGCAGAGTTCTCCTGAATTAATTGGGGCTTATTTTCCTGTGCCGCGGTGAGCTTTGCCTTTACCATGTGGCACCTTCAATGTCAGCCTCGGATCTTGATTTATTGATAAGGCATGTAATATTCAGATAGGACGAGCCTGTTCTTTAAGAATAGACAAGGACCTTATAGACTGACTGGTGGCCATTGGCATTGATGGAGAACAGTAGGATTTTCACCAGGACTTCTGGTGGTGGGAGGTATAACATGATCCTATTGGCATGTAATATTCACATAGGACGAGCCTGTTCTTTAAGAATAGACAAGGACCTTCTAGACTGACTGGTGGCCATTGGCATTGATAGAGAACAGTAGGATTTTCACCAGGACTTCTGGTGGTGGGAGGTATAACATGATCCTGTCGGCATGTAATATTCAGATAGGACGAGCCTGTTCTTTAAGAATAGACCTTCTAGACTGACTGGTGGCCATTGGCCAAGTCGACCTATAGTAGAATAATAACAAGGATAATAGGATTTTGACCAGAACTTTTGTCATTTTTAGCATTTCTTTGAGGTACAGAGTGAGCCCCTTTATAATTGGTGGTGGGAGGTATAACATGATCCTATTGGCATGTACTATTCAGATAGGATGAGCCTGTTCTTTAAGAATAGACAAGGACCTTATAGACCAGGGGTGGGCAAACTTTTTGGATCACGGGCCACATTTACTCACCCCGGGCCAGGGCGGGCAGGGCCAGGCCAGCGTTATGCCCCCTTCATCTCTTTAATTCCGGCCCGCCAATGACACCAAGTCTCGCGTGATGAGACTTGGCGTCGTCGGCGGGCCGGATTAAAAAGGCCAAGGGGCCGGATGTGGCCCGCAGGCCGTAGTTTGCCCACCCCTGTTATAGACTGACTGGTGGCCATTGGCATTGATGGAGAACAGTAGGATTTTCACCAGGACTTCTGGTGGTGGGAGGTATAACATGATCCTATTGGCATGTACTATTCAGATAGGACGAGCCTGTTGTTTTAGAATAGACAAGGACCTTCTAGACTGACTGGTGGCCATTGGCCAAGTCGACATATAGTAGAATAATAACCATTTTATGCATAGGTTCATTGATGGAGAACAGTAGGGCTTTGACCAGGACTTTTGCCATTTTTAGCATATCTTTGAGGTACAGAGTGAGCCCCTTTATAATTGGGGGTGGGAGGTATAACATGATCCTATTGGCATGTACTATTCAGATAGGACGAGCCTGTTGTTTAAGAATAGACAAGGACCTTCTAGACTGACTGGTGGCCATTGGCATTGATGGAGAACAGTAGGATTTTCACCAGGACTTCTGGTGGTGGGAGGTATAACATGATCCTATTGGCATGTAATATTCAGATAGGACGAGCCTGTTTAAGAATAGACAAGGACCTTCTAGACTGACTGGTGGCCATTGGCCAAGTCGACCTATAGTAGAATAATAACCATTTTATGAATAGGTTCATTGATGGAGAACAGTAGGATTTTGACCAGAACTTTTGTCATTTTTAGCATTTCTTTGAGGTACAGAGTGAGCCCCTTTATAATTGGTGGTGGGAGGTATAACATGATCCTATTGGCATGTACTATTCAGATAGGACGAGCCTGTTGTTTAAGAATAGACAAGGACCTTCTAGACTGACTGGTGGCCATTGGCCAAGTCGACATATAGTAGAATAATAACCATTTTATGCATAGGTTCATTGATGGAGAACAGTAGGGCTTTGACCAGGACTTTTGCCATTTTTAGCATATCTTTGAGGTACACAGTGACCCCTTTATAATTGGTGGTGGGAGGTATAACATGATTCTATTGGATCACTCTTCTCGTTTTGCTTAATCCAAGGGATCCTATGCACCCCAAGAGTCAGATAGTGCTAAAAATTGACTTTGGATGGCGTAATTTCCTGCACTCGGTGCAAGTCTTTTGCTTGTATTGATGCAGTGGGAACCCAGGAATTACCGCCAGCTTGAAATGGCAGTTGCTCAAGAGTTCCCCTGCGTCAACAGGCGCACAACTATAGCGAGAATCATGTTTGGATACAGATACTTGCCTCTTTTGAGCACAATGGTGCCCACACTGGGAGGGAAGTCCTAGTGTGGGCCACCTTGTTGGTCACACACACGCTCATAATGAGAATGCTGGGACAAGGGACCACCCAATGGGCTCTTCCCATAGCCTGGTGGGCGCATGCTATAGACATGGTTGTTCAGATACTTCTTGATAAGCTGAAAGCCACAGGTGACACAGAACTAATGGCATTAGAGAGAAGCGTAAGGAACGAGCCCCCATAGCCCGGAACACGTCCTGCTAGAGACACTGTCTGACTGCCATAATGATAAACACATTACTTTGGTTTTCGGAGCCCACAGATCTATGCGTCCCCCCTCCTTCTCTCTAGAAGCCGTCCCTCCCATTTTATCGTCTTTCCTTCTCATTTCTCTCGCCAGCAAACTTTCTTCCTTGTTCTGCCATCACTCTCCCTTCTGAAAGCTCAAACACGTCGATGGTTTTCGTCTTCTTCTTCCACCTGCCGTCTGACATTGATCTCCCCGTGTTTTTCTTGCTCGTTTCTTTCTCTCTGTTTGCTCGAATAAAAAGCCTGTCTTCTTCCCTATTGACGGCGCTTTTTTTTTTTCTTCTCTTGCCCGAAGGCTTGGATTTCACCAGATGCGGAGTTGCACTCTTTTTAGATGTGTCAAATCATTTGCAGGCGAGTGGGAGTTAGCGATGTCTGTTTCTAGCTGCTAACTTCTTCCCAAGCCTCTCAAACAAGGACGGGAAGCAACAACGTAGAGCCCAAGATTGCGATACTGTGGTATCTGCCAACGGTAACTAAGAAACGCAATGTATTTTGGGTAAATTAAGTCATTAGCGTTGCTTAGCTACCAGGTTTAATGCCATGTGTTTAGGTTCTAGGCAGGCCCAGTTGCCCAATGTTTTATCTTCCATGTTGGAGAAGAGCCATGTTAGCCAAGAGATAAAGTCTCCCAGTTTGAAGATGAACCCATATGAGCACTGTGGGCAGATACTGGTTGACACTCAGTGTAAAGGTGGCCATGCCGATTTTCAGGCCCTTTAGACTGAGATCTGGCCTAAAATTGGGCTTTTGTTGTTCTGTTGGAGCAGGGACCGCATCGGCTTGTTGATGTGGTCCCTGAACCAATGGTGCCTATGCCCGTTTATTCGATCATTTGTTTTAAGATCAAGACAAGATGGCTTAGGTCCCCATACATGGGCCGATTGTATCGGCCCGTGTATGGGCACTACCGACGGGCCTGCCCGACTGATATCTGGCCTGAAATCGGTCAAATCTCGATCGGGCAGTTTAAAAAATCTAGTCGACTCAGGGACCGCATCGGCTCGTTGATGTGGTCCCTAGACCAACTTTGCCTATGCCCACCGTAATAATTCGAACGTTTGGGAGAAGATCCGCTTGCTTGGCGACGTTGCAACGTTTGTGTCCTGGTGTGGGGATTACAGTACATTTTCTCTAGGCACGTTGCAATAGTCTGTACCTTCATACCAACCAGGGTCCTACCAGGGCTTGGCTGTTATTTATCTTTATACCCCCCCCCCCCCCATCATCTGGGAGGCAAGTTCTAATTTGTCATCTAACTTCTTGGTGTTTCAGGTGACGGATCATGCCACCACCGCCCTCCTCCATTACCAACTGCCGCAGATGCCCGATGTAGTGGTCCGATCCTTTATGGTAAGAGTCTGTAGTGTCTTACTTACTGGAACTGTTTGGGGGAGATTTGGGGTGAGTGCTTATTTGTGCCCTGGGTACCCCTGGAACTATAGCAGGGTGACTGTTACCCCAATGTTTCTATATATCTGTAACCTTGTTATGGGCTAAGGGGGCCCAACCTGAAGGCCAGTTAGGGGGGGATTTGGGGGTAAGTGCTTATTTGTGCCCTGGGTACCCCTGGAACTATAGCAGGGTGACTGTTACCCCAATGTTTCTATATATCTGTAACCTTGTTATGGGCTAAGGGGGCCCAGCCTGAAGGCCAGTTAGGGGGGATTTGGGGTGAGTGCTTATTTGTGCCCTGGGTACCCCTGGAACTATAGCAGGGTGACTGTTACCCCAATGTTTCTATATATCTGTAACCTTGTTATGGGCTAAGGGGACCCAGCCTGAAGGCCAGTTAGGGGGGGATTTGGGGTGAGTGCTTATTTGTGCCCTGGGTACCCCTGGAACTATAGCAGGGTGACTGTTACCCCAATGTTTCTATATATCTGTAACCTTGTTATGGGCTAAGGGGGCCCAGCCTGAAGGCCAGTTATGGGGGGGATTTGGGGTGAGTGCTTATTTGTGCCCTGGGTACCCCTGGAACTATAGCAGGGTGACTGTTACCCCAATGTTTCTATATATCTGTAACCTTGTTATGGGCTAAGGGGGCCCAGCCTGAAGGCCAGTTAGGGGGGATTTGGGGTGAGTGCTTATTTGTGCCCTGGGTACCCCTGGAACTATAGCAGGGTGACTGTTACCCCAATGTTTCTATATATCTGTAACCTTGTTATGGGCTAAGGGGGCCCAGCCTGAAGGCCAGTTAGGGGGGGATTTGGGGTGAGTGCTTATTTGTGCCCTGGGTACCCCTGGAACTATAGCAGGGTGACTGTTACCCCAATGTTTCTATATATCTGTAACCTTGTTATGGGCTAAGGGGCCCCAGCCTGAAGGCCAGTTAGGGGGGGATTTGGGATGAGTGCTTATTTGTGCCCTGGGTACCCCTGGAACTATAGCAGGGTGACTGTTACCCCAATGTTTCTATATATCTGTAACCTTGTTATGGGCTAAGGGGGCCCAGCCTGAAGGCCAGTTAGGGGGGGATTTGGGGCGAGTGCTTATTTGTGCCCTGGGTACCCCTGACAAAATGTTGGGGGGGGGGGGATGTTGCTGCACTACAAGTCCCAGAATCCCATTTACAGTTAAAGATCATGCTAGAAATCTATTCCCACAATCGTTCCTGCTCGTGGCTTTTCTATCCATGCCATGCCCATTGCTGCAATATATTCTGACAGGTGGAAAGGTCTCGGGGTTACCCAAGCAGGAACACAACCTATTTGTGATACAACATGTATTTCCGTCCAGGGGCCCCACGCTTGATTGGCTAAATATCCAGCAGAGATGCCGTCCCAAGCAGCCTGACAGATGCTCAATGAAAATGTCAATACCGTGGCCCCCGGTGCCAATCAGCGGTGCGGTGTAGCGTGACCCTTACAGATCCACTTTTAATTATCAGTTTAGATAAAGGGATGGACTTTGGTCTTGCACTGATTCTGATGGCCCAGGGGTGTGGCACAGCCTTAAAGGGGACATACCCATCATTTATATGTACCGTAAGGGGCACCTATCACAGACAATTACCCCACCAGCTATATTGGCTAACAGATGGGGGAACAGTGACAGAGTGGGACCCATTGGGGCTGCCATTTCAGGGACCCCCCATGCGCCCCAGTTACTAATTCCTCAGCTTCTCAACCCTCCCCACCACATCAGTCCCCATCCCTATAAGTGCGGCTATTAACAGCCAGCGCAGGGAAATGGCACGATCCAGGCTAATTTATAGCCATGGTCATAGACAAAGAAAAGGCCTTCTATACTGAAGGCCCCCAGTAGCTTAGGGGCTGCCCTGTTGTGCCGGAGCTTAGGGGCCGCCCTGTTGTGCCGGAGCTTAGGGGCCGCCCTGTTGTGCCGGAGCTTAGGGGCCGCCCTGTTGTGCCGGAGCTTAGGGGCCGCCCTGTTGTGCCGGAGCTTAGGGGCCGCCCTGTTGTGCCGGAGCTTAGGGGCCGCCCTGTTGTGCCTGAGCTTAGGGGCCGCCCTGTTGTGCCGGAGCTTAGGGGCCGACCTATGCCAGGGCCTATTTTGACTGACTGGGCTGCCAGGGCACCATGGCATTGAACCCAAATGGCACTAATATCATTAAGCACTTACTATATCTGTCTGTGAGATGGGCCCTTGGTACTGGGTTCTATTATGGGCCCTATTTGATAGTTTCCTTGGTTCTTATCCCTATTTCTTACCCTTCAAATAACAGGCACTAATAATAATAATAATGTGCCAGTATAAGGGAGTGTGCCAGGCTTGTGGTTGGCATCTCCTGGGCAGAGCATTGGGTGTGACAGTGAGGGGACAGTTGGGGGGGGGGGCTTTGAATCCTTGATCTCACCATTCTTTCCCTGCTTGTCCCCCCCCCTTGCCTTGCAGACCTGGTTGAGAAGTTACATCAAGCTGTTCCAGGCTCCGTGCCAGCGCTGCGGGAAGTTCTTGCAGGATGGGCTGCCGCCAACATGGAGGGATTTCCGTACGCTAGAAGCCTTCCACGACTCTTGCAGGCAGTAAAAAAGAACGAGAGGGGTCTTTGAAAACAATTTCCACATCTCCGTCTGTCCCCCCCCCCCCCCAGGTTTAAGTGGAACGTCCTCATATCAATTACAACCCCCCCCGGACAGTAGACGGCGCCCGATTCATCCTACTGACATTCAGCCTGCGGAGAGCGGGGACCTTTGCCCCCGGCAGGAGAGGCGCATTCTCACTGGGCATTACAAATGGCAGCCGCATTGATCGCTGTGTTTGCTCTAGGCCTGGGGCACACTGCTGACATTTCAAAGTGACTGCAAACAGGGAATAGAGTCAGGGAAGTGCAGTGATTGGCTGCCCAGTCTCTCGCTATTTCATGCTTCTCTGAGTGGCACAACAATGCCAACCGGCCACCCTGCTGTATTTCCTTTATTTCAACCTGCCCTTATCCCTATACATCTCTGGGCTGTCTGTCTGTCAGCCTTTAGTCAAATACCAACCCCTTCAGCAGGAACAGCCCCCTACGTTTGCAGCACGAACAGCCAGGCTATAAGCAAACTTAGGGGGCTGTTCCTGCTGAATTGTGCTTAGTACAGGGGAATCCCTATGTGCCATAGTTTTATGGTATCTCTCTGTACAGGCTATGAGCAAACTTAGGGGGCTGTTCCTGCTGAACTGTGCTTAGTACAAGGGAATCCCTATGCTGCCATAGTTTTATGGTATCTCTCTGTACAGGCTATGAGCAAACTTAGGGGGCTGTTCCTGCTGAACTGTGCTTAGTACAGGGGAATCCCTATGCTGCAATAGTTTTATAGTATCTCTCTGTAAAGGCTATGAACAAACTTAGGGGGCTGTTCCTGCTGAATTGTGCTTAGTACAGGGGAATTCCTATGCTGACATAGTTTCATGGTATCTCTCTGTACAGGCTATGGGCAAACTTAGGGGGCTGTTCCTGCTGAATTGTGCTTAGTACAGGGGAATCCCTATGTGCCATAGTTTTATGGTATCTCTCTGTACAGGCTATGAGCAAACTTAGGGGGCTGTTCCTGCTGAATTGTGCTTAGTACAGGGGAATCCCTATGTGCCATAGTTTTATGGTATCTCTCTGTACAGGCTATGAGCAAACTTAGGGGGCTGTTCCTGCTGAATTATGCTTAGTACAGGGGAATCCCTATCCCGGCGAATGTTTGATTGGAAAACTTTGGCAGCCATTTTGTAATCCCTCCTACTTTGACTTGAAAATGCTATTTTTCTACTGGTTTTCTCACCTTGTAAATAAATCCATTTTGTTTTCTGATTGGAGTGTTTGCATTCTAGCTGGATTGAGCCCTTTGCATTTGCCCTGTGCAGCCGGGTTCCAGGAGGCACAGCGGGGGTATTAATTATACATAGGGCCCCGGGCTTTATTGCTGACGAGGCCTGTGAAGCTTTTAGCAGCCGGATATTCACCTGCAGAGCCCTGGCATCAGTTTGCCTCATACAGAGCCAGTATCATGGCCCTAATGCTTCCCTGCCCTGATTGGCTCGTGCCTTGCTCTCTTCTAACGAGCCATTAGCCCTAATAGGTAAATGTACTGTGCCGTTAGCAGGGCCGGCCCCACCCTGCGCTGGGATTCATTATTGATTTCACTCGCCACATAATTACCTTCCGAAACTGTGTGTTTTATTTTTCTAATAATGTCAGTTCCTGGATGGTTATGGCCAATACACTACGGCCGGCCACTTAACCCTTTCCTTTTGCTTCCCTCCCATATGTATAAATACAAATATACAGAGAAGGAATGTTCTGGGCACACAATAAGCTATACCCTCATACTGTACTGTCTAAGGGAAACACTATGGCACCTCCCTCCCATATGTATAAATACAAATATACAGAGAAGGAATGTTCTGGGCACACAATAAGCTATACCCTCATACTGTACTGTCTAAGGGAAACACTATGGCACCTCCCTCCCATATGTATAAATACAAATATACAGAGAAGGAATGTTCTGGCCACACAATAAGCTGTACCCCCATACTGTACTGTCTAAGGGAAACACTATGGCACCTCCCTCCCATATGTATAAATACAAATATACAGAGAAGGAATGTTCTGGCCACACAATAAGCTGTACCCCCATACTGTACTGTCTAAGGGAAACACTATGGCACCTCCCTCCCATATGTATAAATACAAATATACAGAGAAGGAATGTTCTGGCCACACAATAAGCTGTACCCCCATACTGTACTGTCTAAGGGAAACACTATGACACCTCCCTCCCATATGTATAAATACAAATATACAGAGAAGGAATGTTCTGGGCACACAATAAGCTGTACCCCCATACTGTACTGTCTAAGGGAAACACTATGGCACCTCCCTCCCATATGTATAAATACAAATATACAGAGAAGGAATGTTCTGGGCACATAATAAGCTGTACCCCCATACTGTACTGTCTAAGGGAAACACTATGGCACCTCCCTCCCATATGTATAAATACAAATATACAGAGAAGGAATGTTCTGGGCACATAATAAGCTGTACCCCCATACTGTACTGTCTAAGGGAAACACTATGGCACCTCCCTCCCATATGTATAAATACAAATATACAGAGAAGGAATGTTCTGGGCACACAATAAGCTGTACCCTCATACTGTACTGTCTAAGGGAAACACTATGGCACCTCCCTCCCATATGTATAAATACAAATATACAGAGAAGGAATGTTCTGGGCACATAATAAGCTGTACCCCCATACTGTACTGTCTAAGGGAAACACTATGGCAGCTCCCTCCCATATGTATAAATACAAATATACAGAGAAGGAATCGTTAGCCTTTCTCGGCCGCCCGAGAACAAAAGGAAAATCGCCGCCCGTTCTCACGTCTGGAACCTCATTCCGCAGGCGGAAAGGATCCTCGTCTTCAAGGAGGGGAATTAAAAATTCATACTGGTATTTATAACTCCTCGCTGATCACTAATTTATAAAGTGTCATTTTTTTTTCCCCCCCACTTTAAATTTATGATGACCTTATTCCGGGGGCTTCGGCGCCTTCTATCCCGGAGTGCTCGTTAACCCCTTCCGTGCCGGCTCTCGCCCGCTGCCCATCAATAATCGCCTGTCGTTTATTATTGGGCTTTTTGGCAACTTTCCCTTTTCTGATTGCATTTGCCCCTATTGTTTAATGTCGGTGTCGATACAGTTCATGTGTATTGGGCTCTTTCATTTCCCCCCCCTAGGGGGCCCCCCTTCCCTCATACATATTTCATGGAATATTGCCGGTGCGCTCACTGGCGGCGGCCGGAGCCGGTATTGATCAGGACTTAGAGAAAAAAAAATAAAACATATAGTGCAATTTCCTCCTTAAGGCCTTGCATCAGCTTCTCTGCCTCCCATACGGTCCCCGGAGGGGTTTCTGGGAAAAATGTTAAAAATTAAGGGGGAAATGTGCTTTATGACTTCAAAGAAACCGGGGAATGGAGTACTGAACAGTCAAGAGATTTTGTAGCTTCACTTACCCTTTACAATTATGTGCTATGGCGGTTCAGCATTAACACTGGGGAAACCAATAGGAATCTCTGTATTTACACAGTATATATTTTACCATTGGGAGGTTTGATTGGACGTTCCTTTAGTCGTATTTATGTAGTTAGAGAATGTGGGGGTTCCGGGCTGCGGCCTGTCTGTAAGGGAGGTACAACGATGGCTGATTGATTGGAGAATACTGCAGGCACTCACCCTAATGTAATGAAACTATTGGTGGCTGAATATATAGAAATAAAGACGAGTGACTGATGCAACCAATGGGAGATCGATATGGAGGGATTGATGGGAAAAGCAAGAACCCAGACACAAAACAGACTCGGCAATTTCTCTTTGTGTCTATCTTGCATTAAAGGGAAATTTGTTGCACAGCCTGATGGATCTCTCTGTAAGTGGGGCAATGAACCAGGGTTCTAGGCGCAGAACCACCCTGACCCAACTGCTCATTCACTGAGGGGTACCCAGGGAACAAATAAGCACTCACCCCAAATCCCCACCTAACTGGCCTTCAGGCTGGGCCCCCTTAGCCCATAACAAGGTTACAGATATATAGAAACATTGGGGTAACAGTCACCCCACTATAGTTCCAGGGGTACCCAGGGCACAAATAAGCACTCACCCCAAATCCCCCCCTAACTGGCCTTCAGGCTGGGCCCCCTTAGCCCATAACAAGGTTACAGATATATAGAAACATTGGGGTAACAGTCACCCCACTATAGTTCCAGGGGTACCCAGGGCACAAATAAGCACTCACCCCAAATCCCCCCCTAACTGGCCTTCAGGCTGGGCCCCCTTAGCCCATAACAAGGTTACAGATATATAGAAACATTGGGGTAACAGTCACCCTGCTATAGTTCCAGGGGTACCCAGGGCACAAATAAGCACTCACCCCAAATCCCCCCCTAACTGGCCTTCAGGCTGGGCCCCCTTAGCCCATAACAAGGTTACAGATATATAGAAACATTGGGGTAACAGTCACCCCGCTATAGTTCCAGGGGTACCCAGGGCACAAATAAGCACTCACCCCAAATCCCCCCCTAACTGGCCTTCAGGCTGGGCCCCCTTAGCCCATAACAAGGTTACAGATATATAGAAACATTGGGGTAACAGTCACCCCACAGCAGAGAGCAGAAGCAGTGGGCGGTCCCAGTGTGAGTGACAGTGCCGCCGGGGCCCCTGGGTAATTGCCGTCGGTGTCTCTGCTCCATCAGAGCCGTAGAACAAGGTGACTTAGACCAAAATAAACAGACATGAATAATTAAGGCGCTTCCTACTGTACCTTTCCCTGCGGCTGATGTGGGGTTTGTATTGATGTGAGGGTACAATCTATCCCCTCAGTATCACTCAGGCCGTTATATATATTCATCCATGTGGCACCGTGTGTATAGATCATGCACTGGCTCCTTTCATGCTAATTATTATATTAAAGGGCAAGTTTCCCCTTGCTTTATTTCTCCTACCACTGCAAATGCCAGGGGGGCTGTAAGGTGCCACAGACACTCACTATTTATTGGGCTGGGGGGGCTGTTTGTGCCTCTGGGTACTGGGAATGCCAGGGGGGCTGTAAGGTGCCATAGACAGTCACTATTTATTGGGCTGGGGGGGGCTGTTTGTGCCTCTGGGTACTGGGAATGCCAGGGGGGCTGTAAGGTGCCATAGACAGTCACTATTTATTGGGCTGGGGGGGGCTGTTTGTGCCTCTGGGTACTGGGAATGCCAGGGGGGTGTAAGGTGCCACAGACACTCACTATTTATTGGGCTGGGGGGGCTGTTTGTGCCTCTGGGTACTGGGAATGCCAGGGGGGCTGTAAGGTGCCATAGACAGTCACTATTTATTGGGCTGGGGGGGGCTGTTTGTGCCTCTGGGTACTGGGAATGCCAGGGGGGCTATAAGGTGCCACAGACAGTCACTATTTATTGGGCTGGGGGGGCTGTTTGTGCCTCTGGGTACTGGGAATGCCAGGGGGGATGTAAGGTGCCACAGACAGTCACTATTTATTTGGCTGGGGGGGCTGTTTGTGCCTCTGGGTACTGGGAATGCCAGGGGGGCTGTAAGGTGCCACAGACAGTCACTATTTATTGGGCTGGGGGGGCTGTTTGTGCCTCTGGGTACTGGGAATGCCAGGGGGGCTGTAAGGTGCCACAGACAGTCACTATTTATTGGGCTGGGGGGGCTGTTTGTGCCTCTGGGTACTGGGAATGCCAGGAGGGCTGTAAGGTGCCACAGACAGTCACTATTTATTGGGCTGGGGGGGCTGTTTGTGCCTCTGGGTACTGGGAATGCCAGGGGGGCTGTAAGGTGCCACAGACAGTCACTATTTATTGGGCTGGGGGGGCTGTTTGTGCCTCTGGGTACTGGGAATGCCAGGGGGGCTGTAAGGTGCCACAGACAGTCACTATTTATTGGGCTGGGGGGGCTGTTTGTGCCTCTGGGTACTGGGAATGCCAGGGGGGCTGCTGTAAGGTGCCACAGACAGTCACTATTTATTGGGCTGGGGGGGGGGCTGTTTGTGCCTCTGGGTACTGGGAATACCAGGGGGGCTGTAAGGTGCCACAGACAGTCACTATTTATTGGGCTGGGGGGGGCTGTTTGTGCCTCTGGGTACTGGGAATGCCAGGGGGGCTGTAAGGTGCCACAGACAGTCACTTTTTATTGGGCTGGGGGGGGCTGTTTGTGCCTCTGGGTACTGGGAATGCCAGGGGGGCTGTAAGGTGCCACAGACAGTGACTATTTATTGGGCTGGGGGGGCTGTTTGTGCCTCTGGGTACTGGAAATGCCAGGGGGGCTGTAAGGTGCCACAGACAGTGACTATTTATTGGGCTGGGGGGGCTGTTTGTGCCTCTGGGTACTGGGAATGCCAGGGGGGCTCTAAGGTGCCACAGACAGTCACTATTTATTGGGCTGGGGGTGGGGGCTGTTTGTGCCTCTGGGTACTGGGAATGCCAGGGGGGCTGTAAGGTGCCACAGACACTCACTATTTATTGGGCTGGGGGGGCTGTTTGTGCCTCTGGGTACTGGGAATGCCAGGGGGGCTGTAAGGTGCCACAGACAGTCACTATTTATTGGGCTGGGGGGGGCTGTTTGTGCCTCTGGGTACTGGGAATGCCAGGGGGGCTGTAAGGTGCCACAGACAGTCACTATTTATTGGGCTGGGGGGGGCTGTTTGTGCCTCTGGGAACGCTTTATGGGAGATATTCTAGTTATATACTAAGAGAATTATGTAATAAAAGACACTAAGTTTGCCCAGGAGCGATAACTCATAGCAACCAATCGGAAGATAGAATTTACTGGTCACCTGTTTAAAAGCAAACATTTTATTGGTTGCTGTGGGTTACTGCCCCTGGGCAAACTTGGGGCTTTTTTTTTACATAAGGGGTAAATGTCTAAAAGTATCCAGATACTGGGGGAATATGGCTTGTCCTTAGCTGGAACTCTCACTGTGAAGTTCTAAATGGTCTCCAGAAGCAATGAAGGTACAAGAACTATCTTTAGGCAGCATGGAGTTTTTTGAGGGGGTTCTTTGTTGAGGGATCAGAGGCAAACACACCATCACCATGTGTAATTCATTGGCTGGGGTGGTGTAAAGGCCTCCACCACTGAAGCAGAAAAATATGTTGTCTGGTTGGTTCCAGAAGAAAGTTGCCTGCCCTGAAGTCTATGATCCAGTTTGGTGGAGACATAATTGTCTGGGGCTGATTTCCATGGTTTGGGCCATGGTCAAAGGCTGTTTTGTCCACCTGGTGCCCTCAGACCAAGAATAGTGACAGATAAAAGCCCCTCTCCTCCTACCACCAACTAGGATCCAGGACTGATCCCCAACATCAATGTTCTTGTGGCTGAAGGGAAACAAATCCCACCGACAATGTCCCAACACCTAGTAGGAACCTTCCCAGAAGGGGCTGTTATAGAAGCAAAGGGAGGGGCAACTGCAAATTAACCCCCTCGGTTTGGGAATGGGAGGTTAGTTCCTATGGAGGTGCCCACCTTACATTAAGCATGATTTCCAGATAATATTTACATTGAGGACATTGGGAGCTTTATGATCGGAGCTAATGTCCCACCTCCCCCTCGAGCTGTAGTTGATTAGGAGCAGATTTCTGATAACCCAAATTTGAATGACAATAAAGCCGCGACGGGGGAGGGGCATCGGGGCACCGGGGCGGGAAAGCAATTTTAACAGCATTATTAAAAAGTCAAAGATCCCCCAATTCATTAGGAAATCTCCCACCTTCCCCGGCTCCCGGATCCTATTTTCTTTTTTCTTCTTCTCAGTGAAAGAATTAACCTGTGGGAGAAACCAAACCCGCCAAAGGTGGAGCACTAATGAATTGGTGAGATGAGTTCTGTCCCTTGGGTGCCGTGTGAATGGGAAATCTCCGGCTATTGCTTCTCTTGTCCAGACAGAGACTCCAGCTTATTACTTTGCCATTGTCGTCTGCCTGAGGGCTCCCAACAGGTCACCATTGTCTTGCTGTTCTAGGTAGAGTCAACCAGCAGGGCAGGAACCCATCGAAAATGGAGGTATTGGGTGGTTAAATGCCTGTGCCTAGGGTGGGGGTCTGTAGGTTCTTTGAATAAGCTTCCATGCCCGTCTTTAGCCCACCCTCTGATGGCTTTCTTGTTTATGATGATGTAGCTTCCATTGGGTTGGTTCATCCTTCTCTCATTGGATCGTTCTACCCCATCAAAACAGTGTAGGCGACCGTCCCATGTGGAGGAGCCTTATTGTTGAGGCTTTTTGCTTGGAAATGTTAAAGTGTTGGACAGCCCTACCAGTACCAGGAGATCTCCTGGTGGGCCCAGCCTAGAACAGTTCTCAGCAACCCTTTGTTGCCCTGAATGTCAGGTCACTGGTGGGCCCAGCCTAGAACAGTTCTCAGCAACCCTTTGTTGCCCTGAATGTCAGGTCACTGGTGGGCCCAGCCTAGAACAGTTCTCAGCAACCCTTTGTTGCCCTGAATGTCAGGTCACTGGTGGGCCCAGCCTAGAACAGTTCTCAGCAACCCTTTGTTGCCCTGAATGTCAGGTCACTGGTGGACCCTGAATGTCAGGTCACTGGTGGACCCTGAATGTCAGGTCACTGGTGTGCCCAGCCTAGAACAGTTCTCAGCAACCCTTTGTTGCCCTGAATGTCAGGTCACTGGGGGGCCCTGAATGTCAGATCACTGGTGGGCCCTAGGAGGCCAAGTGTGACTCTGAAGGCAAGGCAACCTTGAAGTCTGGTTCCCATTGTCCCTCTCTGTAGAACTCCAAGGCGTAGGATATGTGTGCTAGCTCTTTGCCCCAAGGCGTGACCATGTCCATATCTCAGGCAATAACTACAAAATATTATGGGACGTGAAACCATTTTCTTGCTAATGAAAGAATCCCACATCTGACATCTGATATTTACGGTGTTTTTTTCCTCACATCAAAATAATGGATGTATTCCATACGTTTATACCCCCCATAGTGTCCCAGTTTTCTGTCCCTGGTGCCCTTGTGTTTCATCCCTGGTTCCTGAGTGTTCTATCTGTGGTTCTCTCATGTTCTGCCACTAATGTATATATGTTTATCCCTAAATCCCCGTTGTTTTGTTCCTGGTGCCCTTATGTATCATCTGTCTTGTCTGTATCTCCAGTCTCCAGGTGCCTTGTGTTCCACCCCTGCTGTCTGGGCCTTCCATCCGTTCATCCCCTGTGTTCTGCCCAAGGTTTCTGGTTCCTCAGTCCCTTGTGTTCCTGCCTTGGGGTGACCTTGTGTTTTTGCCTATTCCCTTGTGTTCCGTGTATGATGCACGTATGTTTCATGCCCCGTGCCCTTGTTTCCCTTATGAGACGTGCTGGCTGCGTGTTACATTCATATCACTTTATACTGGTGTTTCATCTATGCAGCAACACCATTGGCTGGATGTATCATCCATGATGTCTTCTGAGCCATCACATATGTGTTCCTGTTCCATTCCTGAATCCACGCTCTGCTATCCCAGATTACATTGTGTTTCCTTTCTGGGTTTATTTGAGTTCAGTTCCTGTTGATCTTTTTTTTAACTAATTGTTGCCTCTTCCCATTTCCTTGTGTTTTGTCCCTTGTGTCCTTGTGTTCCATCCCTCGTTTTCTTGTGTTCCATCCCTCGTTTTCTTGTGTTCCATCCCCCGTTCCATGGTGTTTCATCCCTAGTTTTTTGAGTTCCATTCCTTGTTTCCTTCAATTCCATTCCTTGTTTCCCCATGTTCCATTCCTTGTTTTCTTGTTTTCCATCCCTTGTTTTGCTTGTGCGCCATCCCTAGTTTTCTTAAGTTCCATTCCGTGTTTCCTTGAATTCCATCCCTTGTTTCCTTCAATTCCATCCCTTGTTTCCTTGGATTCCATCCCTTGTTTCCTTCAATTCCATCCCTTGTTTCCTTGGATTCCATCCCTTGTTTCCTTCAATTCCATCCCTTGTTTCCTTGAATTCCATCCCTTGATTCCTGAGTTCCATCACTTAGTTTCTTTGTGTTCCCTCCCTTGTTTTCTTATGTTCCATCTCGTTTCCTCATTTCTCGTTCCATCACTTCTTTTCTTCATCCCTTATTTTCCTGTGTTCTATCCCTTGTTTCCTTCAATTCCATCCCTTGTTTCCCCATGTTCCATTCCTTGATTCCTTGAATTCCATCCCTTGTTTCCTTCAATTCCATCCCTTTTTTTCTTGAATTCCATCCCTTGTTTCCTTCAATTCCATCCCTTTTTTTCTTGAATTCCATCCCTTGATTCCTTCAATTCCATCCCTTTTTTTCTTGAATTCCATCCCTTGTTTCCTTCAATTCCATCCCTTTTTTTCTTGAATTCCATCCCTTGTTTCCTTCAATTCCATCCCTTTTTTTCTTGAATTCCATCCCTTGATTCCTTCAATTCCATCCCTTTTTTTCTTGAATTCCATCCCTTGTTTCCTTCAATTCCATCCCTTTTTTTCTTGAATTCCATCCCTTGATTCCTTGAGTTCCATCACTTAGTTTCTTTGTGTTCCCTCCCTTGTTTTCTTATGTTCCATCTCGTTTCCTCAGTTCTCGTTCCATCACTTCTTTTCTTCATCCCTTCTTTTCCTGTGTTCTATCCCTTGTTTCCTTGTGTTCTATCCATTGTTTCCCTTTGTTCTATACCTTGCTTACTTGTGCCCAATCCTTTGTTCTTTTTGTGTTCCATTTCTGGTTTCCTTGTGTTCTAGCTCTGGTGCCCATACATTCCACCCTTAAAGCCAACTTCTAGTTTACTTGCTGCCCATATGTTCCTATCTGTCTCCCACTCGATCCCACTACCTCCCGTTCCATCTCTGGTCTTTGAGGTCCATACTTGCACTCACATGTACCATATTGGTCTATTACATTATGTTTGTCCATTTATTCATGTTTCTTTCCTCAGCCCCTTTGGTTGAGCAGGTCACAGAAATCTAAAATTGCATGGATTTTGGTGGTCAGTCTTGTATGACTGCTCTTGCTGAGTAAATCATGGCTACTCCTACTCCTTCTTCTAACTTGCCACCTGAAGGGGACACACTTTATGTGGAATTAGCCATGCCTTTAAGGAGGCTAGGGGTGGGGCATGATATAAACTTGAAGAGCTACATGGAGCACAGTGGGACATTGGTAACCATTGCTGCCTTTGCAACACTTGGGTCCTAGGTTCAGTTCCAGCCAGGGTACTATCTGCAAGTCATTTCCGTGTCTGCGTGGGTTTCCTCCCTGCGTTGGAGAAGGCTCATTACAAAACCTTAGACCACCAGCCCATAATCCAGACTAGATTTACTCCTCTCTGCACTCAATTTATTTACTTTCTGAGTAGTTTCTTCCCTTAACAAGTCCCTCTATCATCCCTTCTCTATTCTTTGCTTTCATATAAGAATGGTTATACAAGGCCAAATGGTTTGGTCAGCAGGAGGACCCCACTAACACCTGGGCCCAGTCAAACCAGAGCCCACCACCTAGCCCCTACTGCCCGTTCTTTGCCATTCTGCTGTAGCTCCACACTCCTTTGTTACCCTGCTGCTATTCACTATGCTATAACTCCAGGGGAAAAAAATAAAGATGGCTGTGCATTCCACAGTGGAACACGCGGTCATCTTTCATTTTGTTTCAATCCGCAATTGGGCTAGTTTGCAGGCATGTAGCAGGGCCCAACAATATCAGCGCCCACTGGGATTTTTCCTGGTATCTTAGTTCGCAGGTCAGATTCAGAAGCAAACATTTATGTCCCATTTGGATCTCCATAACTTGGGTTTGCTAAAAATCATTGAAATATTGAACAAACCCAATAGGGCTGTTCTGCCCCCAATAAGGGGTAATTATATCTTAGTTGGGATCAAGTACAGGTACTGTTTTATTATTACAGAGAAAAGGGAATCATTTAACCATTAAATAAACCCAATAGAGCTGTTCTGCCCCCAATAAGGGGTAATTATATCTTAGTTGGGATCAAGTACAGGTACTGTTTTATTATTACAGAGAAAAGGGAATCATTTAACCATTAAATAAACCCAATAGAGCTGTTCTGCCCCCAATAAGGGGTAATTATATCTTAGTTGGGATCAAGTACAGGTACTGTTTTATTATTACAGAGAAAAGGGAATCATTTAACCATTAAATAAACCCAATAGGGCTGTTCTGCCCCCAATAAGGGGTAATTATATCTTAGTTGGGATCAAGTACAGGTACTGTTTTATTATTACAGAGAAAAGGGAATCATTTAACCATTAAATAAACCCAATAGGGCTGTTCTGCCCCCAATAAGGGGTAATTATATCTTAGTTGGGATCAAGTACAGGTACTGTTTTATTATTACAGAGAAAAGGGAATCATTTAACCATTAAATAAACCCAATAGGGCTGTTCTGCCCCCAATAAGGGGTAATTATATCTTAGTTGGGATCAAGTACAGGTACTGTTTTATTATTACAGAGAAAAAGGAATCATTTAACCATTAAATAAACCCAATAGGGCTGTTCTGCCCCAATAAGGGGTAATTATATCTTAGTTGGGATCAAGTACAGGTACTGTTTTATTATTATGAAGAAAAGGGAAATCATTTGGTTATAATGGAGTCTATGGCAGATGGCCTTTCCGTAATTCGGAACTTTCTGGATAACGGGTTTCCGGATAAGGGATCCCATACCTGTACTCATAATCAGCTAAATAGATGCCAGCGGGTGGGGCCATGTCCCACCTGGGGACCCACTGCTATTGCCCTTCCCATCCTAAAACTGGCCCTATGTTACCTATCACTCTCCCCAACAAAGCAGTAGGGGTAATTATATATTATTATGTACTCGATGGTAGGCAAGACTATCCAATTATAAATAGTTTGATACTAATTTACTGTATAATTTATTGCCCCTTTACATGAATATAAGAAAAATCAACTAAAATAATTTGGCTTGTCTCCCAAGCTGAGTGCTTATAAAACCTCCTGCAACGCATTTCACCTCCACAGGTTCATCAAGCAGTTGGTTTACGGGAGCCACTTCCTTTATACCCCCTCTGTCATTCCTAAAGGGGCAGAGAAAAAAAACACTCCAACCTACATTGCTTATCACTTTCAAAATACAATTCCTTATTATAGGAGCAATAAAGTGTGTATGTATATCTTTATTTATAAGGCGCTACTTATGTACGCAGCGCTGTACAGTAGGATACGTTCATACAAACAGGGGGTTATTAAGATAATAGATAAATACACAGTATAACAATAAATACTGCACACAGGGCCTATAAACTGGACTTTGAGACCCTGTGCCTGGCTGTCAACTATCTGGAAAGGTTTCTGGCCTGCACTCCCCTAAAAGCTGCCAGCCTGAAGGCCATGGGGGGCACTTGTCTGTATTTGGCCTGCAAAGTCATGGAAAAAGGCCTTCCCAAACAGAAACAGTTTCTTGCGCTGTTCTGTGAAGATGGATTCACAGCTCCATTAATGGCCTATTTAGAGCGCTTGGTATTAAGGAGGCTGTGTTTCCATCTCGGGGCTCCCACCATCGAGTATTTCCTGGAAGACTCTTCCCTTCGGGGAGTGTCCAACAAGGAATGTCCGGCTGTCAAAATCACCAGAGCAGCCAATGCCCTTACAGCTGCTAGAGGCATCGCAGAACTGAGCATGGCAAAGTATGGCTTCCCTGCCTACCCACCAGTGCTGCCTCAGAGCTGCACACCAAATCTTCCAATATGAGCCCTGGAACAGAGTGCCCCCCAGAGACTGCCCAGGCCCCCTATGGCAGGAGTGCATGGGTAACATCACCCACCTGGTATCAGCCAACAAGAGCTTCTTCCACAAGATTATGCCGGGTGTGTTTCCAGAAACCTTTCCAGACTTGGTTCCACCACCCACCAGGAATCTGACCAATCATGGAGAGGAGCAGGCGGCCTAGAGAAACACCAAAGGAAACACCTAAATAGGAGGCGGAGCTCTTCCCAAAAGCCATCAGCGGCAGGAACATCAGGAAAGGCGGCAGCTCGTGGTGCTTGGAGGCGGCTTTGGCATCAGGTCCCGCTCAGGTAGCAGGTAGGAGTATTGTGGTGCCATATTCACCTATAAATACTCTAACAATAGTGCCAGGTATATATTATACTCACCTACACACACACATTCACATACAGAGCTTGCACACTTACAGGGATGCACCGAGCCATAGATTTCTGCCCTGGGAAATAGTCATGGATTCCCATACAGGCACCTTTATACATAGATATAAACCCTCAGTTTTATTTTGGGGGTCTGCAGTGAGGGATCTGTATATTCTTCTATGGGAAGGGAGATGAGTTAGGGTTTAGCCTTAATTTAGTATTAATCCAACTGCCTGACCTTCTGCCCCTTTCCTGCCCCCCAGTCTAATTCTAAGAGCCTCTGGGAAAGGCAAAGCACTTACAGGTACTGACCTTACAAAGCATTGTGGGAAAAGGCTAAAAATCCCCCCCGAAACCCTTGTTACCCCTCACTGTAAGACTAGTTTCTATATTCGCCCCTGTGTATAAGAGGAGACCAGGGCAGGCTGGAGAGGCAGTTGCAGGTATCTGAGATGCACCCAGAGTTTCTGGAGCATAATCCCAATAAAGCTATTTTCTCTGTTACAGATGTTTCTAGGAAGATCAGCAGAGGAAGAACAGCACCCAATGGAACAGCATCTTCCCATTGTACCATCTACAGAGCACCCAGAATAGTATCCAGCTGGCAGGGTGACAGGGTGCTACAGACATTTCCCATACACTTACACTCACAGCGCTACACACATTACACTCATACGGCCTGACAGATGCACACACAGACACACATTCATATACTGACACAGGACTACAGACAGACAGACAGACTTATAACCCGACTGACTTTTTCCACCAGAGCAGGTTAATTACCATCAGTGGGCATATGTACATGGGCCGTACAGCCACTAGGGGGCCTCTGTACCCCTCTCCCTTCCATGTGTCGGGCTGTAGATGCGGGGGTCTGCAGGCTGCCGGGGAGGCAAATGGAAAGGAGAGGAATGCAGGGGGCACTAAGCGGCTGGAAAGTTCCTGTGCAGGCAGCCATATTCCTGGGTTCCTAGCCCTGCGCTGTGGGACTCGGCAAGGCGCATTGATCCTGGGAGTAAATCCGATTGCCGTTAAGGAGTCAGGAAGGAATTTTTCCCTAGTGAAGCAGATTGGCCCAAAGCTTCTCAAAAGGGTTTTGCCTTCCTCAGGACCAAAAAGCCCAACAAGGGTCGGGGTCACTTCCCAACTGCGGCTCTCAGGGAAGGGACATGGCAGCCCCATCCCAAGCTCGGCCTTTGGGCAGCGCCCCCATCAGGAGTTTACGTGGGAGCCGCAAATGGGAGGGAATCCAATTACAGGCCCAGCATTCCATCTTATTAATAAACCTGGGATTTCACACACTGACTACAAAGCAGTTGTCCGTGTCATTATTCTGGGGTTCGGGGGACTGGGGGACAGTTTTTCTCATTACACAGTTGGGGTAAGGCACACAGGGAGAGAAGGGTTGGAATGGGGAGTGACACAGCAATAAAAATACAGTAAAGGTAATTAGTAAACACCTTCTTACAGGGAAACTAAAGAACTTTTTATTGCATTCGGATGCTGTATAAGCTCCCAGGTACAGCAGCCCTGTGCCACTTTAGATGGAGGCATCACTGGTTTGGGTCTAGAGGTATAAAGCTTTCTTTTTTATATACACACAGAACAGATCCCATTGCCCAAGGTGTGGGGAAAAGGGGGTTTAAAAACAGGGGTAACTATAGCCAAAATGTTATGTTTTAGCCTCTCTGTTCCTAGTAATTCTCCTGTCCTGCCAAAAAGAACATTGGGGCCAGTGGCTTTGGTACCACAGTGACAGCCTTGGTTTAGCAGGACTTTCCCATGATTCCATTCTGGAATGCTGGGAGAGCACTGGTGAAGAGGGTTAAGTACGGGGCTGCTGGGGGAGAGCAGAGGGGTAAGGGAAGGGGCTGCTGGGGGAGAGCAGAGGGGTAAGGGAAGGGGCTGCTGGGGGAGAGCAGAGGGGTAAGGGAAGGGGCTGCTGGGGGAGAGCAGAGGGGTAAGGGAAGGGGCTGCCGGGGGAGAGCAGAGGGGTAAGGGAAGGGGTTGCTGGTGGGGGAGAGCAGAGGGGTAAGGGAAGGGGCTGCTGGGGGAGAGCAGAGGGGTAAGGGAAGGGGCTGCCGGGGGAGAGCAGTGGGGTAAGGGAAGGGGCTGCCGGGGGAGAGCAGAGGGGTAAGGGAAGGGGCTGCCGGGGGAGAGCAGAGGGGTAAGGGAAGGGGCTGCCGGGGGAGAGCAGAGGGGTAAGGGAAGGGGCTGCCGGGGGAGAGCAGAGGGGTAAGGGAAGGGGCTGCCGGGGGAGAGCAGAGGGGTAAGGGAAGGGGCTGCCGGGGGAGAGCAGAGGGGTAAGGGAAGGGGCTGCCGGGGGAGAGCAGAGGGGTAAGGGAAGGGGCTGCCGGGGGAGAGCAGAGGGGTAAGGGAAGGGGCTGCCGGGGGAGAGCAGAGGGGTAAGGGAAGGGGCTGCCGGGGGAGAGCAGAGGGGTAAGGGAAGGGGCTGCCGGGGGAGAGCAGAGGGGTAAGGGAAGGGGCTGCCGGGGGAGAGCAGAGGGGTAAGGGAAGGGGCTGCCGGAGAAGAGCAGAGGGATACGTTTGGTGCTGCTGGGGGAAAGCAGAGGGATACGTTTGGTGCTGCTGGGGGAAAGCAGAGGGGTATGTATGGGGCTGCTGGGGTCAAGCAGCAATATTGTCCCCTGATGGAGCTCAGATGTAGAAGTCTAATTTGGCTGGCACCATCTTACATACTTTATCAGAGAACATTTTTTCCTCCTTTGGGTAGTAAGTCATCTCCTTAGCCACTTTCTCCTCCAGCTCCGAGTCTTGAGCCTTGAGTCCCCGGCATTGCACGGTGCCTGTACTCCGGCGGCAGAAAGGGAACCAAGAAATCTATGAGGTTCTTACCAATGGGGCTGCTGGGCCAAAATCCACCTTTGGGGCCAAAAAACCATTCAGGAAATGTAACTGGTTCCTCTGAGGGTAAAAAATATATATTCCTAACACAACTCCCTAGGATTGTGCCTATGTATATGCAGATGCCAGAGAGATATAGAAGAAACCTTGGAGAACCATGGGAAATAAATGGTCTGGTTCCCCTAAATTGCAACAAAACCTTAATTAGTATCTTCAATGAATTTACCTTCCTAAATGGCGGAGGAAGGTGAAGCCAACTGTATGGCCGGGACCCATTCATCTATAAGAAGAAGAAATAAAGGTCCTTCGCGGCACATATATTCTATCTATTATCCGGCTGCAAATATCCATTGGAAATGCTGTGTATTTGGGCTTTTTCGAGCAGCAGCTTATTTTTGGTTACATAATGTAATGAGTCCAGATGTAATTTTGCTGCGGCTAAATGAGATTTCTGTAGCTGGCGGTACGGCTATAAATTGCCCGTGACATATGCGGTGAGAAAGGGAGAGGGGTGAAAAATGGCCACTTTTCTCATGATAATAAACAGTTTTGATATTTGCTGGATGTTCATCTCTGACTAAAAGGGTCAGCCGTCTGCGTGAGCGTTCCATGGGGGGGGGGAGACTGGGGAAGAAGGCGACTGCGATATCCGTCTTAATTATACAATCTTGTAATTAAAGCTCAGCACCGGGGCAAGAGGGCAGAACCTTCTCACCCTGCCCAGATGCACATCAGACTGCGAGACCTCGGCCTTTTCATCCTGCCCTCTAGCAGCGCTCTAATGTGGCCTACACCTTCCCGGGATGCATATTTATATATCTCTCTACATTCTGCCTAAAACATAATTAGATCATTTTCAATTACGTTAATGATCCTGGCTCGGTAATGGAGCGCAGGCAAGCTCGGCAAGGAGCACAAGGCTATCTCGTATGGGGGCTGCTGTGTCCTGCTCTGCTCTGCTTTGGCAGTAAACAAGGTATAACTATGGCAGCAATGCAAAGGGATTAATTGGAGGCTGTGCCCTTTATGGCATGGGGATGCAGTGGCTAGCATGGGGATGCAGTGGCTAGCATGGGGATGCAGTGGCTAGCATGGGGGCGCAGTGGCTAGCATAGGGATGCAGTGGCTAGCATGGGGGTGCAGTGGCTAGCATGGGGATGCAGTGGCTAGCATGGGGGTGCAGTGGCTAGCATGGGGATGCAGTGGCTAGCATGGGGGTGCAGTGGCTAGCATGGGGATGCAGTGGCTAGCATGGGGGTGCAGTGGCTAGCATGGGGATGCAGTGGCTAGCATGGGGGCGCAGTGGCTAGCATGGGGGTGCAGTGGCTAGCATGGGGGTGCAGTGGCTAGCATGGGGGCGCAGTGGCTAGCATGGGGATGCAGTGGCTAGCATGAGGGTGCAGTGGCTAGCATGAGGGTGCAATGGCTAGCATGGGGGTGCAGTGGCTAGCATGAGGGTGCAATGGCTAGCATGGTGGTTCAGTGGCTAGCATGGTGGTTCAGTGGTAGCATGGTGGAGCAGTGGCTAGCATGGGGGTGCAGTGGCTAGCATGGGGGTTCAGTGGCTAGCATGGGGGCGCAGTGGTAGCATGGGGTGCAGTGTAGCATGGTGCAGTGGCTAGCATGGGGGCGCAGTGGTAGCATGGGGGCGCAGTGGCTAGCATGGGGGCGCAGTGGTAGCATGGGGGCGCAGTGGCTAGCATGGGGGCGCAGTGGTAGCATGGGGGCGCAGTGGCTAGCATGGTGGCGCAGTGGTAGCATGGGGGCGCAGTGGCTAGCATGGGGGCGCAGTGGCTAGCATGGGGCGCAGTGGTAGCATGGGGCGCAGTGGCTAGCATGGGGGCGCAGTGGCTAGCATGGTGGCGCAGTGGCTAGCATGGTGGCGCAGTGGCTAGCATGGTGGCGCAGTGGCTAGCATGGGGGCGCAGTGGTAGCATGGGGGCGCAGTGGTAGCATGGTGGCGCAGTGGCTAGCATGGTGGCGCAGTGGCTAGCATGGGGGCGCAGTGGCAGCATGGGGGCGCAGTGGCAGCATGGGGGTGCAGTGGCTAGCATGGGGGCGCAGTGGCTAGCATGGGGGCGCAGTGGCTAGCATGGGGGCGCAGTGGCTAGCATGGGGGCGCAGTGGCTAGCATGGGGATGCAGTGGTTAGCATGGGGGTGCATTGGCTAGCATGGGGGTGCAGTGGCTAGCATGGGGGTGCAGTGGCTAGCATTACTGCTTCACACTGTGGGGTCCCAGGTTTAGTTTGAACTAGAAAACTACACGGGGTTAATGTGCTCTTGCCATGTTTGGGTTTCCTCCAGGTGGTCCAGTTTTCTTCACCACTGCTAATGAATACAGGTGTGTGGGCATGGCTAGGGGAAGAGCTCAACTGGTGATGTTGGCATGGAAGTCTGAGGGATAGAATTATGTGGAAAGAAGATAAGAAAATGTTGGTATAAAAGTCTAGGCCATAGAGGAAGATCACCAATTTGCTGATTGGATTATGTGGAAAGTGGTTAGGAGATGTTGGCATGGAAGTCTGAGGGATAGGGGAAGATGGGCAACTTACTGATTGATTTATGTGTCTCAGGGGATGTTGGCGTGGAGACGTGACCTATAGTATGGTTAGGTGAGAAGCAACGTTGGTATGATAGGGATAGGGGGCAGCATGAGAGTGAGATATAGAGTGCATGGTGATTTCCTGTATCAGACACAGACATAACTCTATATGGATTCTGGTCTGACACCATTACCTGCACCAGCAGTAGCACCCAAGGTCAGCACTTTAAAGGGGAAGTCACACCAAGTCCAACTCTTTCCCTCTGGCTACAGTATCTGTTCCTAGCATGTAATAGATAGCACAAAACAGCAGGTGGCGCCAGAGCACTTCCACTCAGCAAGGGCCATGTATTTTCTACCTTTTGCAGCTGATAGCTGCCTTTCCCCTGCTGCTGTGAGATGTAGTTCAGCAAGGAGATTCTTTGGGTAGGAGAAATCCGGGATAGCTTTATGGACAGGAGATGTCAGTGAATAGGCCCTAATGATTGGCTGCTTCATTTGGGCACGTGCCCAATACATATAAGCTGAACCAATATTTTATACACAGGGGTAGGCCGCTAGCTGCCATCCAAGTCTTACGTACACCTCTGCCCCCTTCCTACAGAATCCCCCCCCCCTCGTTCCTTGCATCCCACTCCCTATGCAATCTGCCTGGCGTATGTACCTACCAGCTGGAGCCATTTCTCACCTTCCATCGGAGCAGCATGTTACGCAGTTTATATTTCTCTTCTTTATCCATCTCTCAGTAATTCTACTCTGCTCTATAAAGAACGTATGCTACCCATAATGCAACCCGCTTCCGAATGGGTGCCATTTATTTGAAGGGATGCTATGTCCACCATGATATCGATTTGGTAGAGTTGTTAATATAAATCATACTTTTTTTTCCAATCAATCGTCTGTTAATGTAAAAATATAACATTAGATATGGTATACTTCCCCTTTAAAGTGCACTATAACAGTGGTTAGCTGCCAACTTGTCCCCTCCAGGCCTGTGTATGGGGACTTTACTCTGTGACTGGAAACTGGGCACAAATCATTGGGCAAGGACCACATGAATAGACCTCCCTAGACCCCCATTATGACCCAACTGGATGGTTGTGATAAGGCCCAGCGTGGCCCAACAGGTCTGTATTATCTCACTAAAATGCCCAAATCTTAACCTGATTTGGCTACCAAAGTACTTGGCCACAACAGGATGATCCCATTGGTTAGCCCCAAGGGCCAACAATCGCATTGTAATGGGGGGCTTAGGGAGACCACCATCAATGTGTCAATCACCAAAACTGACTTTCTATATTCCCCATTAGATATAAGGTCAATATTTGGAAAGGCCAATAAGCTGTGGGCTCAGCTTGGAGTTGGCAAGTTTAATTGGCCCATATATGGCCAACTTTACTATATTTCCAGGCAGTGTCAGACTGGGGTGTCCAGCCCAACAGGGCGGCCAACTTAATGCCCCCCAGGCCCAGACTTGGATTCAAAATAGGCCCTGGCATTCCAAGTACCCAGAGGCACAAACAGCCCCCCCAGCCCAATAAATAGTGACTGTCTGTGGCACCTTACAGCCCCCCTGGCATTCCCAGTACCCAGAGGCACAAACAGCCCCCCCAGCCCAATAAATAGTGACTGTCTGTGGCACCTTACAGCCCCCCTGGCATTCCCAGTACCCAGAGGCACAAACAGCCCCCCCCCAGCCCAATAAATAGTGACTGTCTGTGGCACCTTACAGCCCCCCTGGCATTCCCAGTACCCAGAGGCACAAACAGCCCCCCAGCCCAATAAATAGTGACTGTCTGTGGCACCTTACAGCCCCCCTGGCATTCCCAGTACCCAGAGGCACAAACAGCCCCCCCAGCCCAATAAATAGTGACTGTCTATGGCACCTTACAGCCCCCCTGGCATTTGCCTGTACCCACAGATTGCCAGTCCGGGCCTACCCCTATTCCAGAAACAAAGGCCCCCATATCAGTGTGCATCTCCTAGTTGCACCCCCACAACACGTACCTCCGCGCACTGTAGTTTCTTTCCGGTGCTACCAGCAGGGTCTGGGCTGGCGGGGCCCACATGGGTCACACTGGGTTTTCTCCATCTGCCCCTCTGGCCCAGTATAGTGCTGTGCCCAGGGGCCATCGTTCTCATCCAAGTAAAAAGCGTGTTTTGTGCCAAAGCCTCCATGTTGTACAGCCTGGGCATTAGCCTTGGACTTGCCAACCCAATGAGAGCCAACACCTCCAGCCAAGATCTGGCTAATGCAGGTGAATTGAGTATAAAGGGGTTAAGTGAGAATATGGCACTGATGAGCGATAGAGAGATAACTAAGTGCCCATAGCAGGACGGGCAGCGCCAATGAACCATCCCACTCACTATAATGAGAGGCTGATGGATTAGTGCCCAATAGGAGGATTAGTCGCTGGGGCTTCTGGCCAGAGATTAATTGTGAGGCAGCAGGACAGGGAAGGAGCCATTATGGCCAGTGGGGGGCGCATTTGTTTCCTATTCAGCAATCAGCATGGCAGCGACCGGCCTGAATACCAATGGGAATTCCTCATCCTTTAGTGGCAGCTTGTAAACAGAATTAATAGAGGGGATTTCAATTACATTCGCTTTTCTGTCATTTAAATATTGTTAACCTTTCTCCAAGGGGAAATAAATCTGCCTCACTTTATTATCAGCAAAATGGTCGCTGCGCTGAGTTTAATGGATAGTAAGTGGGGGCCCTGCATGGGGGTTCACTGTGCAGAGCTGGATAACATGGCACTATGGAGATCACTGGGCAATGTACCCCAGCAAGGAGGGAGACGCAATAGGCAGGAAGTAGAATGGACATGGGATTCTGGGACAGGAAATGGTTGTCACGTCCTCTAGAAAAAGGGAAGCTGATATGAGATGCAGGGGATTATGGGAAGGGAAATGGATGTCATATATTTGCTTTCCTGGGTACCCCTGGAACTATAGCGGGGTGACTGTTACCCCAATGTTTCTATATATCTGTAACCTTGTTATGGGCTAAGGGGGCCCAGCCTGAAGGCCAGTTAGGGGGGGATTTGGGGTGAGTGCTTATTTGTGCCCTGGGTACCCCTGGAACTATAGCAGGGTGACTGTTACCCCAATGTTTCTATATATCTGTAACCTTGTTATGGGCTAAGGGGGCCCAGCCTGAAGGCCAGTTAGGGGGGGATTTGGGGTGAGTGCTTATTTGTGCCCTGGGTACCCCTGGAACTATAGCAGGGTGACTGTTACCCCAATGTTTCTATATATCTGTAACCTTGTTATGGGCTAAGGGGGCCCAGCCTGAAGGCCAGTTAGGGGGGGATTTGGGGTGAGTGCTTATTTGTGCCCTGGGTACCCCTGGAACTATAGCAGGGTGACTGTTACCCCAATGTTTCTATATATCTGTAACCTTGTTATGGGCTAAGGGGGCCCAGCCTGAAGGCCAGTTAGGGGGGGATTTGGGGTGAGTGCTTATTTGTGCCCTGGGTACCCCTGGAACTATAGCAGGGTGACTGTTACCCCAATGTTTCTATATATCTGTAACCTTGTTATGGGCTAAGGGGGCCCAGCCTGAAGGCCAGTTAGGGGGGGATTTGGGGTGAGTGCTTATTTGTGCCCTGGGTACCCCTGGAACTATAGCAGGGTGACTGTTACCCCAATGTTTCTATATATCTGTAACCTTGTTATGGGCTAAGGGGGCCCAGCCTGAAGGCCAGTTAGGGGGGGATTTGGGGTGAGTGCTTATTTGTGCCCTGGGTACCCCTGGAACTATAGCAGGGTGACTGTTACCCCAATGTTTCTATATATCTGTAACCTTGTTATGGGCTAAGGGGGCCCAGCCTGAAGGCCAGTTAGGGGAGAGATTTGGGGTGAGTGCTTATTTGTGCCCTGGGTACCCCTGGAACTATAGCGGGGTGACTGTTACCCCAATGTTTCTATATATCTGTAACCTTGTTATGGGCTAAGGGGGCCCAGCCTGAAGGCCAGTTAGGGGGAGATTTGGGGTGAGTGCTTATTTGTGCCCTGGGTACCCCTGGAACTATAGCAGGGTGACTGTTACCCCAATGTTTCTATATATCTGTAACCTTGTTATGGGCTAAGGGGGCCCAGCCTGAAGGCCAGTTAGGGGGGGATTTGGGGTGAGTGCTTATTTGTGCCCTGGGTACCCCTGGAACTATAGCAGGGTGACTGTTACCCCAATGTTTCTATATATCTGTAACCTTGTTATGGGCTAAGGGGGCCCAGCCTGAAGGCCAATTAGGGGGGGATTTGGGGTGAGAGCTTATTTGTGCCCTGGGTACCCCTGGAAGTATAGCGGGGTGATTGTTACCCCAATGTTTCTATATATCTGTAACCTTGTTATGGGCTAAGGGGGCCCAGCCTGAAGGCCAGTTAGGGGGGGATTTGGGGTGAGTGCTTATTTGTGCCCTGGGTACCCCTGGAACTATAGCAGGGTGACTGTTACCCCAATGTTTCTATATATCTGTAACCTTGTTATGGGCTAAGGGGGCCCAGCCTGAAGGCCAGTTAGGGGGGATTTGGGGTGAGTGCTTATTTGTGCCCTGGGTACCCCTGGAAGTATAGCGGGGTAACTGTTACACAACAGACAAGCCTGCACCCCTCCTCTCTTAGACCTTGCGGCCAAACAATCCATTATTCAACACAAACTTTCATGCAAATTGGGAATACAAATATTAATGATCCATTTCCCCCCCCCCCATGTGAGCCCCAGTGAGGGTTGGTGTCGGCCCGTGCATAATCGGAGCGGAGCCCGAGGGCAGGAGCTGGCAGAGAGATGCTCGCTGTATTTATTATTGATGCATGGAAATCTCCTACTACTTTAACAAAAAGACAACGTTACAGGGGATTATCTGTGATGGATTTTCGTTACGTGTAATAACCGGAAAAACTATAACATCTGTAAAGATTGTGTAATTGGTCAGGATCAGAGATTTATGGGGGGGCGATAAATAAAATATGGCTTGGGTGCATATACAGTGGTGTGAAAAACTATTTGCCCCCTTCCTGATTTCTTATTCTTTTGCATGTTTGTCACACTTAAATGTTTCTGCTCATCAAAAACCGTTAACTATTAGTCAAAGATAACATAATTGAACACAAAATGCAGTTTTTAAATGAAGGTTTACGTTATTAAGGGAGAAAAAAAAACTCCAAATCTACATGGCCCTGTGTGAAAAAGTGATTGCCCCCCTTGTTAAAAAATAACTTAACTGTGGTTTATCACACCTGAGTTCAATTTCTGTAGTCACCCCCAGGCCTGATTACTGCCACACCTGTTTCAATCAAGAAATCACTTAAATAGGAGCTACCTGACACAGAGAAGTAGACCAAAAGCACCTCAAAAGCTACACATCATGCCAAGATCCAAAGAAATTCAGGAACAAATGAGAACAAAAGTAATTGAGATCAGTCTGGTAAAGGTTATAAAGCCATTTCTAAAGCTTTGGGACTCCAGCGAACCACAGTGAGAGCCATTATCCACAAATGGCAAAAACATGGAACAGTGGTGAACCTTCCCAGGAGTGGCCGGCCGACCAAAATTACCCCAAGAGCGCAGAGACAACTCATCCGAGAGGCCACAAAAGACCCCAGGACAACATCTAAAGAACTGCAGGCCTCACTTGCCTCAATTAAGGTCAGTGTTCACGACTCCACCATAAGAAAGAGACTGGGCAAAAACGGCCTGCATGGCAGATTTCCAAGGCGCAAACCACTTTTAAGCAAAAAGAACATTAAGGCTCATCTCAATTTTGCTAAAAAACATCTCAATGATTGCCAAGACTTTTGGGAAAATACCTTGTGGACCGACAAGACAAAAGTTGAACTTTTTGGAAGGTGCGTGTCCCGTTACATCTGGCGTAAAAGTAACACAGCATTTCAGAAAAAGAACATCATACCAACAGTAAAATATGGTGGTGGTAGTGTGATGGTCTGGGGTTGTTTTGCTGCTTCAGGACCTGGAAGGCTTGCTGTGATAGATGGAACCATGAATTCTACTGTCTACCAAAAAATCCTGAAGGAGAATGTCCGGCCATCTGTTCGTCAACTCAAGCTGAAGCGATCTTGGGTGCTGCAGCAGGACAATGACCCAAAACACACCAGCAAATCCACCTCTGAATGGCTGAAGAAAAATAAAATGAAGACTTTGGAGTGGCCTAGTCAAAGTCCTGACCTGAATCCTATTGAGATGTTGTGGCATGACCTTAAAAAGGCGGTTCAAGCTAGAAAACCCTCAAATAAAGCTGAATTACAACAATTCTGCAAAGATGAGTGGGCCAAAATTCCTCCAGAGCGCTGTAAAAGACTCGTTGCAAGTTATCGCAAACGCTTGATTGCAGTTATTGCTGCTAAGGGTGGCCCAACCAGTTATTAGGTTCAGGGGGCAATTACTTTTTCACACAGGGCCATGTAGGTTTGGATTTTTTTTCTCCCTAAATAATAAAAACCCTCATTTAAAAACTGCATTTTGTGTTTACTTGTGTTATCTTTGACTAATAGTTAAATGTGTTTGATGATCAGAAACATTTTGTGTGACAAACATGCAAAAGAATAAGAAATCAGGAAGGGGGCAAATAGTTTTTCACACCACTGTATACAGCCTATTCTCTGCCTTATAGGAAAGAGCATTGTATATCTATATATCTATATATATCTATATATATTATCAGTCATTATCTACATAGCTTCATGCTGATTGGTTGCTGGCATATTAATAACCAGCAGCCAATCACCCCTTTGATATATCAGTCTCACTTATAAGACATAGGATTCTTACTGTATGCCTTCTGCTTACTTCAAGGGATTCTATCATCATTAAACCGAGGCCGCTGAAGACCTGAAACAAGAACTGACAGTAAGTGGAATGCTGTGGGCAAATAGATATTGAAGGTGTCCATTAAAATCACAGCAGCCAATTACTGTGCCCAACTTATTCTTCAAGGGAGATGTCCGTCAAAATGCTCACAGGTTGTCCTTGAATTCAAAAACACTAAATAAAGAATAAAGGGTAAGTTAACACTACCCCTTAATTGTTTTAGAGTTAACGGCTCTCGTATACATATGTACATGTGACCCCTACATACATGGCTCTCTAATGCACAGAAGGAAAGGTTGCAGAAGTCTCAATATGGCGGGTCAAATTTATTTAACTTACATAATTCCTGATCCATAGGGATAAATCTAGGTCGCCCTATCTCTGGGCTAATAATAAAACCACAAGTTTAATCATTCCCCCCCCAAAAAAAGTAATTAAGAGATTAAAATAGGGCCCTTCCGCGTCTCTCTTTATTGGATTTGCTCTCAGGGGTGAACGTTCTGTATATGTGGAGTCCGGTCGAGCAGGGGCCCCATTACCTCATTGGCCCTAGGGAATTCATTTTTTTTTTTTCAATAAAGGAGAAAGGGGCTCAGTGTTCCAGGAGAAAATTCCTTAATAAAAATCTAAACGTTATTTATTTTATATGAAGTATCAGTGATATTTGTCAGGGTTGCACTGCCCTCTGCTGGTGAGCTCCAAGCTATGCAACGCCAATGCTACATGCACCATTTGCTGGGTTTTAAAAGGACTTAAGAACTGTTGACCTTCATAATAAATGGATTGTTGGTCTTATGGAATAGAAATGGGTCAGCGGTGCTGAACTGAGGGCTGGAAGGGCCAGGAACTGAGGTCTGTGCTGCTTATACTGGGCTACAACCATAGGCAACCCTTCCACTGTAGCCCCTGCTCTTCAGAGACTACAGACTAAGCTATTATTATTATTAACATTTATTTATAAAGCGCCAACATATCCCGCAGCGCTGTACAATAAGTGGGTTACATACATTGGACATACAGAGTAACATATAAAGCAATCAGTAACCGATACAGGAGGGGAAGGGAGCCCTGCCCAAAAGAGCTTACACTCTACAAGGAGTAACATATAAAGCAATCAGTAACCGATACAGGAGGGGAAGGGAGCCCTGCCCAAAAGAGCTTACACTCTACAAGCTATAAGTGGGCACCTACAAATGCCAAGTCCAAGAACTACCCTACACCCAAGCAGATAAGGGGCCCGTGGCAGCTCTGGTAGTACAGCTCCAATCTGATTGGCTCAGATCTTGACAGTGGGGCCCAGATAAAGTTGATCAGTTTCAGCTTTACTGCCTGACCATCTGGGCACACATGGCCAACTAGGGTGTCAGTCCCTAGGCCATAATTGCACTGTCCAAATTAATTTGTTGATAGGGGTCAATCCCTTTTATGTCTACACAGAACTGTTTGGGAAACCAGAACTGAAACAATTCTGTAAGGCCATTCAATTGGCTCTTCAGTTTGTGACCCATGTAACTGGAGGAGTCCTAAGCAGGACTTGGATTTCTTACTATTGAGTGCTATTCTGATACCTACTGGGAGCTGCTATCTTGCTCCCTTCCCATTGTTCTGCTGATCGGCTGCTGGGGGGGAGGGGGGGGGGATATCACTCCAACTTGCAGCGCAGCAGTAAAGTGTGCCTGAGTCTGAGCTTTCAGAAGGAGCCGGCGCTACACAGTAGAAGTGCTTTCAGCTAACCTATTGTTTCTCCTACTCCCATGTAACTGGAGGAGTCCCAAGCCGGACTTGGATTTCTTACTATTGAGTGCTATTCTGATTACATTACATACAAACCAACCCCTCTCCCCCTGTCACTACAGCCTCTCCTGCCCTATGGGAGCCACTCCCTAGTAGTTAAACCACTTACTATGGTTATAGGAAACCATATATTATAAAGAGACTGCCCTTCCTCTCATTGGGAAAACTTTAAAATAGAGAAGGAATGTTCTGGGCACACAATAAGCTGTACCCCCATACTGTACTGTCTAAGGGAAACACTATGGCACCTCCCTCCCATATGTATAAATACAAATATACAGAGAAGGAATGTTCTGGGCACACAATAAGCTGTACCCCCATACTGTACTGTCTAAGGGAAACACTATGGCACCTCCCTCCCATATGTATAAATACAAATATACAGAGAAGGAATGTTCTGGGCACACAATAAGCTGTACCCCCATACTGTACTGTCTAAGGGAAACACTATGGCACCTCCCTCCCATATGTATAAATACAAATATACAGAGAAGGAATGTTCTGGGCACACAATAAGCTGTACCCCAATACTGTACTGTCTAAGGGAAACACTATGGCACCTCCCTCCCATATGTATAAATACAAATATACAGAGAAGGAATGTTCTGGGCACACAATAAGCTGTACCCTCATACTGTACTGTCTAAGGGAAACACTATGGCACCCCCTACCCATATGTATAAATACAAATATACAGAGAAGGAATGTTCTGGGCACACAATAAGCTGTACCCTCATACTGTACTGTCTAAGGGAAACACTATGGCACCCCCTACCCATATGTATAAATACAAATATACAGAGAAGGAATGTTCTGGGCACACAATAAGCTGTACCCCCATACTGTACTGTCTAAGGGAAACACTATGGCACCTCCCTCCCATATGTATAAATACAAATATACAGAGAAGGCATGCTCTGGGCACACAATATGCTAGACAGAGTAAGAGTAACCCACTATAACGAATGACATATTGCCTGCTATACCATTACAATACTGAAGATGGCGCTAGTGTATTAGAAATAACTTTTTGTCAGTCAACCAGGATAACTTAGTACAAACTAAGCATTTTTAATTACATCAAATGCAAGTAATTTCTCTATGAAAAGGCATGAATGGCTAATGTTATAGAATATTTCATACTAATAGATCCAGTTGAACCGGTATCGGAACGTTAGTTCTGCAGAACTAACGGGTTTTTTGATCTGTAAGGCCAATGTGCAGTACATCTTAGTCACCGCTAGAGGCGCGGCGAACGATTAACGTGTCTTAATTCGGCGCAATTTCCTCTCTGTCCACTGGAGGCGCAGTGAGGAAAAGGAAATCTGAGTTTTGCGCCTTATTGGACGCTTTTCCCTCGTTGACCGCTAGGGGCGCAAGGAAGCAGTGGAAGTCCGAGGTTTGTTCTTATCTGTACGCAGTTTCCCTTAGTGACCGCTGCGGGCGCAGTGAGCAATGGGAAGCTGAGGTTCTTTCTGTGTGAGGTGAGGCCGCTAGGGGCGCTGTGATGCAGAAGAAGGCTGAGGTTTGGCGGGCGTAGCTATCACGGTGACCGCTAGGGGCGCTGTGATGCAGAAGAAGGCTGAGGTTTGGCGGGCGTAACTATCACGGTGACCGCTAGGGGCGCTGCGCTAAGGAGTTGGCAGAGCCAGGAGAAAGGGGCGCTCGTCAGACACTCACAGACACACATAGAGCCGGGAGTGAGAGGAGACGGACCGCTAGTCAGGCCGCACCGAGTCTCCGGGACATGCTGCTGGGATAGGTCGGGGAGACGGCAGGGAGGGGAGGACGATACCTCAGGGACCGGGGCCTCCCCTCCCCACAGCCCGGATACACAAGCACCGGACAGCGGAGCTCAGGCCTCACCGGCGGACATGTCCGGGAAAATAGAGAAAGCAGGTACGGGGGGTACGGGATTGTGTGCCGGGCAGGCCCTGTGTGTTATACGGGCACCGCCCCCAGCCCCCGGCTAGCTCTTTCTACTGCGCTTATTCCTGGGCCTGGGGCGCTGCGCCTGCTGCTGCCGGGACTTGTAGTTCCGCTCCTCCTGCTGCCGGGACTTGTAGTTCCGCTGCTCCTGCCGGGACTTGTAGTTCCGCTGCTCCTGCCGGGACTTGTAGTTCCGCTGCTCCTCCTGCCGGGACTTGTAGTTCCGCTGCTCCTGCCGGGACTTGTAGTTCCGCTGCTCCTCCTGCCGGGACTTGTAGTTCCGCTCCTCCTGCTGCCGGGACTTGTAGTTCCGCTCCTCCTGCTGCCGGGACTTGTAGTTCAGCTTCTTCTTAATGTTCCTCTGGGAGATCTTCTTGTGCTGACATTACTGGGGATATTATGGATGGGAGCGGTACTGTGTGCAGGGAGAGAGGGGCATTGGCACCGGTTGCACAGGGGAGAGAGGGGCATTGGCACCGGTTGCACAGGGGAGAGAGGGGCATTGGCACCGGTTGCACAGGGGAGAGAGGGGCATTGGCACCGGTTGCACAGGGGAGAGAGGGGCATTGGCACCGGTTGCACAGGAGAGAGAGGGGCATTGGCACCGGTTGCACAGGGGAGAGAGGGGCATTGGCACCGGTTGCACAGGGGAGAGAGGGGCATTGGCACCGGTTGCACAGGAGAGAGAGGGGCATTGGCACCCGGTTGCACAGGGGAGAGAGGGGCATTGGCACCGGTTGCACAGGAGAGAGAGGGGCATTGGCACCGGTTGCACAGGGGAGAGAGGGGCATTGGCACCGGTTGCACAGGGGAGAGAGGGGCATTGGCACCGGTTGCACAGGAGAGAGAGGGGCATTGGCACCGGTTGCACAGGAGAGAGAGGGGCATTGGCACCGGTTGCACAGGGGAGAGAGGGGCATTGGCACCGGTTGCACAGGGGAGAGAGGGGCATTGGCACCGGTTGCACAGGGGAGAGAGGGGCATTGGCACCGGTTGCACAGGAGAGAGAGGGGCATTGGCACCGGTTGCACAGGAGGGCCGGAGAGAGAGGGGCATTGGCACCGGTTGCACAGGAGGGAGAGGGGCATTGGCACCGGTTGCACAGGAGGGAGAGGGGCATTGGCACCGGTTGCACAGGAGGAGAGGGGCATTGGCACCGGTTGCACAGGAGGGAGAGAGGGGCATTGGCACCGGTTGCACAGGGGAGAGGGGGCATTGGCACCGGTTGCACAGGAGAGAGAGGGGCATTGGCACCGGTTGCACAGGGGAGAGAGGGGCATTGGCACCGGTTGCACAGGGGAAAGGGGCATTGGCACCGGTTGCACAGGAGAGAGGGGCATTGAGGGGCATTAAGGGAGCACCGGTTGCACAGGAGAGAGAGGGGCATTAAGGGAGCACCGGTTGCACAGGAGAGAGGGGGCATTAAGGGAGCACCGGTTGCACAGGAGAGAGGGGCATTGAGGGGCATTAAGGGAGCACCGGTTGCACAGGAGAGAGGGGCATTAAGGGAGCACCGGTTGCACAGGAGAGAGGGGGCATTGGCACCGGTTGCACCGGGGAAAGGGGCATTGGCACCGGTTGCACAGGAGAGAGGGGGCATTAAGGGAGCACCGGTTGCACAGGAGAGAGAGGGGCATTAAGGGAGCACCGGTTGCACAGGAGAGAGGGGGCATTAAGGGAGCACCGGTTGCACAGGAGAGAGGGGGCATTGGCACCGGTTGCACAGGAGAGGGGGCATTAAGGGAGTACTGGTTGCAGGGGTAGATGATCAGTGGAGTTGGGGTGGATCCTGCTGGGGGGCAGCTGTACCATGAGAGCTAATACACAGAGCTGGCAGTAGGGGTGGGTTACAGGGTGCCACCGTTCTACCCCTCTGTACCCTTTGTTGCCCACATGTATGTTGCTTGGGGGTTATGCTCAGTGCGACCATCACCATGTTGGGCCTAAAGCTGCTACTGGGTTCCCTCGGCGCTGGGTGTAGGTGTGAGAGGGGAGCGACACTGCTAACCATGTGACTCGGGGGCATGTGTGCCAATGGGCTTACTCCCTCCCCGGGCAGCCAGTTCCACTAGGGTTTCACACTAACGAGTGGCTCGTTACTTTCATGAGTACCTAATGTTTGGTGTCTCCACCACTGCCCCGAGGTTCTGGTACTGATGCTTGTCTGCATTATAACTGTATGGTTCTGATACTTGGTACCACGGCCCAGTTATCCCTATACAGATACATGGGAGGTGAGTAACTGTCAGAGCCAGGGAAGGTCCGGCATCACCAGAACCGTAACAGAACTGCCCCATGTATATAGGTACTGTAGTGACTGCTCCCACGTGCTGCTTGGGATCACTATGACCCACTGTGTGTTTATATTATATGTATGTGCTACATTTCTCTTCCTGACTCTCAGGTTCCGCCCCAATGGGACACTTTGTAGCAAGTTTTATAGACTTACTAGAAGTTACACTCGCAGTGCTAAGGTTCTGCGGGGTAGGGTCGGGATGAGGTTCTGCGGGGTAGGGTCGGGGTGAGGTTCTGCGGGTTAGGGTCGGGGTGAGGTTCTGCGGGGTAGGGTCGGGGTGAGGTTCTGCGGGTTAGGGTCGGGGTGAGGTTCTGCGGGGTAGGGTCGGGGTGAGATTCTGCGGGGTAGGGTCGGGGTGAGGTTCTGCGGGGTAGGGTCGGGGTGAGATTCTGCGGGGTAGGGTCGGGGTGAGGTTCTGCGGGGTTAGGGTCGGGATGAGGTTCTGCGGGTTAGGGTCGGGATGAGGTTCTGCGGGGGTAGGGTCGGGGTGAGGTTCTGCGGGTTAGGGTCGGGGTGAGGTTCTGCGGGGTAGGGTCGGGGTGAGGTTCTGCGGGGTAGGGTCGGGGTGAGGTTCTGCGGGGTAGGGTCGGGGTGAGGTTCTGCGGGGTAGGGTCGGGGTGAGGTTCTGCGGGGTAGGGTCGGGGTGAGGTTCTGCGGGGTAGGGTCGGGGTGAGGTTCTGCGGGGTAGGGTTTGTATGTAAGGGGTCGGCACTGTATAAATGACTAGTTATATAATAGTCTCACAGTCACACCTGGGGATATTAGAGTGTTGCCCGACGCTCGCCCTTCTGGGTTCTGCACGGCATCTTGGGAGTCTCTTCTGACTCCTCCCTTAATTCCCTGGGCAGTTGCGCCTTTATAAGCGGAACAAGGTTTCCCCTGTTTTATTCCATGAAGGTGCGCGGTTTCCATAGGGCGGGGATGTCTGGAACATTCATACTTTGTGTGGGTCTCGCTTCTAATGGGCCTTCTGTTGTGTTCTGGGAGAATCTGGGCCGGCACTTACTGCCAGACTGTAGGGTTGTATAGCGCCGGCATATTCTGTAGCGCATTGCAGAGATTGGCCATCACTGATAGGAATGTGATTGGGACCTTAGATTGTAAGCTCACTGGGGCCGGGGCTGATGGGAATGTGATAGGGACCTTAGATTGTAAGCTCACTGGGGCAGGGGCTGATGGGAATGTGATAGGGACCTTAGATTGTAAGCTCACTGGGGCCGGGGCTGATGGGAATGTGATAGGGACCTTAGATTGTAAGCTCACTGGGGCAGGGGCTGATGGGAATGGGATAGGGACCTTAGATTGTAAGCTCACTGGGGCAGGGGCTGATGGGAATATGATAGGGACCTTAGATTGTAAGCTCACTGGGGCCGGGGCTGATGGGAATGTGATAGGGACCTTAGATTGTAAGCTCACTGGGGCAGGGGCTGATGGGAATGGGATAGGGACCTTAGATTGTAAGCTCACCGGGGCAGGGACTGATGGGAATGGGATAGGGACCTTAGATTGTAAGCTCACTGGGGCAGGGACTGATGGGAATGTGATAGGGACCTTAGATTGTAAGCTCACTGGGGCAGGGACTGATGGGAATGTGATAGGGACCTTAGATTGTAAGTTCCACTGGGGCAGGGACTGATGGGAATGTGATAGGGACCTTAGATTGTAAGCTCCACTGGGGCAGGGGCTGATGGGAATGTGATAGGGACCTTAGACTGTAAGCTCACTGGGGCAGGGGCTGATGGGAATGTGATAGGGACCTTAGATTGTAAGCTCACTGGGGCCGGGGCTGATGGGAATGGGATAGGGACCTTAGATTGTAAGCTCACTGGGGCAGGGGCTGATGGGAATGTGATAGGGACCTTAGATTGTAAGCTCCACTGGGACAGGGACTGATGGGAATGTGATAGGGACCTTAGACTGTAAGCTCACTGGGGCAGGGGCTGATGGGAATGTGATAGGGACCTTAGACTGTAAGCTCACTGGGGCAGGGGCTGATGGGAATGTGATAGGGACCTTAGACTGTAAGCTCACTGGGGCAGGGGCTGATGGGAATGTGATAGGGACCTTAGATTGTAAGCTCACTGGGGCAGGGGCTGATGGGAATGTGATAGGGACCTTAGATTGTAAGCTCACTGGGGCAGGGGCTGATGGGAATGTGATAGGGACCTTAGATTGTAAGCTCACTGGGGCAGGGGCTGATGGGTATGATGTATAATCTCTGTACAGCGCTGCAGAATGTGTCTGCGCTATATAAATAAAGGATATTATTATTTCATACTAACCAGGGCCCCCGCTAGACTGTGCCAGTGATATTAATACAGGGAAGGGGGGGGGGGCACCATGGCAGCCAAACTGCTCACTCAGCTTGTGTCACATAATGGGACATTTACATAGAATTCTGAGAATGTCCGATGTTGTTCTTTCACACAGGAGTCGCTTGTTTTCCAACACTCATTGTCCAGTTAGTGTAAACTTCCTTATTGTTATACATCAGCCCCGGTGTTAGAGGGAGCTAGGCCAATAGCACAGCTTATTGTGTGCCCAGAACATTCCTTCTCTGTATATTTGTATTTATACATATGGGAGGGAGGTGCCATAGTGTTTCCCTTAGACAGTACAGTATGGGGGTACAGCTTATTGTGTGCCCAGAACATTCCTTCTCTGTATATTTGTATTTATACATATGGGAGGGAGGTGCCATAGTGTTTCCCTTAGACAGTACAGTATGGGGGTACAGCTTATTGTGTGCCCAGAACATTCCTTCTCTGTATATTTGTATTTATACATATGGGAGGGAGGTGCCATAGTGTTTCCCTTAGACAGTACAGTATGGGGGTACAGCTTATTGTGTGCCCAGAACATTCCTTCTCTGTATATTTGTATTTATACATATGGGAGGGAGGTGCCATAGTGTTTCCCTTAGACAGTACAGTATGGGGGTACAGCTTATTGTGTGCCCAGAACATTCCCTTTCTCTTACCTGATTGGTGCGGTGTTACTTGTGGGAAATGTAACTCCCAGACCTTCTCTTGGCATTTCAGATTCCTATTATTACAATATTATAACTTTGTAGGATTTAGCTTCACCCCATCATGACCAAACTGTACTGACCAGCCATTGGCTCATTGACAGGAAGTTCTGGTCATTGCAGTTTGGTTATCAAGGGGTGAAGCTAAATCCTACATTAAATCACTTTGTATACCCAAACCTTATTACTTCAAATGGCTTATCCCTCCGAATCGCTAGGAGACCCTTTTTCGAGCGATTTTACAAAAAAAGTACAGGGGAATCCCTATGCTGCCATAGTTTTATGGTATCTCTCTGTACAGGCTATGAGCAAACTTAGGGGGCTGTTCCTGCTGAATTGTGCTTAGTACAGGGGAATCCCTATGCTGCCATAGTTTTATGGTATCTCTCTGTACAGGCTATGAGCAAACTTAGGGGGCTGTTCCTGCTGAATTGTGCTTAGTACAGGGGAATCCCTATGTGCCATAGCTTTATGGTATCTCTCTGTACAGGCTATGGGCAAACTTAGGGGGCTGTTCCTGCTGAATTGTGCTTAGTACAGGGGAATCCCTATGTGCCATAGTTTTATGGTATCTCTCTGTACAGGCTATGAGCAAACTTAGGGGGTTGTTCCTGCTGAATTGTGCTTAGTACAGGGGAATCCCTATGCTGCCATAGTTTTATAGTATCTCTCTGTACAGGCTATAGGCAAACTTAGGGGGCTGTTCCTGCTGAATTGTGCTTAGTACAGGGGGATCCCTATGCTGCCATAGTTTTATGGTATCTCTCTGTACAGGCTATGGGCAAACTTAGGGGGCTGTTCCTGCTGAATTGTGCTTAGTACAGGGGAATCCCTATGCTGCCATAGTTTTATGGTATCTCTCTGTACAGGCTATGAGCAAACTTAGGGGGCTGTTCCTGCTGAATTGTGCTTAGTACAGGGGAATCCCTATGTGCCATAGTTTTATGGTATCTCTCTGTACAGGCTATGAGCAAACTTAGGGGGCTGTTCCTGCTGAATTGTGCTTAGTACAGGGGAATCCCTATGCTGCCATAGTTTTATGGTATCTCTCTGTACAGGCTATGAGCAAACTTAGGGGGCTGTTCCTGCTGAATTGTGCTTAGTACAGGGGAATCCCTATGTGCCATAGTTTTATGGTATCTCTCTGTACAGGCTATGAGCAAACTTAGGGGGCTGTTCCTGCTGAATTGTGCTTAGTACAGGGGAATCCCTATGTGCCATAGTTTTATGGTATCTCTCTGTACAGGCTATGAGCAAACTTAGGGGGCTGTTCCTGCTGAATTGTGCTTAGTACAGGGGAATCCCTATGCTGCCATAGTTTTATGGTATCTCTCTGTACAGGCTATGAGCAAACTTAGGGGGCTGTTCCTGCTGAATTGTGCTTAGTACAGGGGAATCCCTATGTGCCATAGTTTTATGGTATCTCTCTGTACAGGCTATGAGCAAACTTAGGGGGCTGTTGGGGGGGGGGGGCTTGCTGGGTATCACTGCCATGGATGGTGCCTTTAACCCCCCCCCTGCCCACCCTGCTATCTATGGATAAAATGCTGCATTGCAATGCACAGTGAGTATGGGGGAGGGGCGCAGCATTGTTTATTGGACTGAGACAGGATCCAGCTGTGCTTCTCAGTCTGTTCACGTCAGTATCTCACTTCCACTCATGTCTGTGCGCCAAATGTCACCTGGTTTGGGAAGAGAGTGTACAGCAGCCCCCTGGCTTATGAGCTATAATCCCTCCCCCTCCTCTTCCCAGTGCCATTTGTTGGAGGGCAGGGGTCAGTCAGTCACCCTAACCCCTGCAGCCATGATGCTTCTAATGATCTCCTGCCTGCAGCACCATCCCAAAGTGTTATTTAAAGGCACAGCGCCCTAATAATGCGGGCTCTGATATATAGTAATCGTGGCCAAACCAATTGCCTGCTGGCACATAAAACCCTCTATAGAAATGGATGCCGAGCTGCTTCCTGTCGCAGGTAGAGACACGGCCGCCGCCGTTAGAACTCGCCTTGCCGCGTAATGACCCGACATGTTCCAACATACCCTGATTCGAGCAGGAACAGCTCCATTGCAAAATAGCAGCTATTATAATGGATGCTTTTGATTCTGGTTTCCGCTAGTAACCCCTAGCAACCAGTTATTTGTCGCCTGTACCTGGTGCTTTAGTTTTCCCTGCTGGGAGTTGTAGTTCCCTGCAATGTTCCGCACACTTGATCCTTGCAGCTGTCCCTTGCCCCCTGTCTGACAGTCCAGACTGACGGTCTCTTGCACAACGGCACAGTCTGCTCATCCAACATGGCGTACGGGCGAGAGATGTAACGCAGTGATAAATGAGTGCATAATTAGCCCCGCTGGGAGTAGAGTGAGTGCCAGGCGCTTTGCACAACAGGTGCTGAATGTTCCTGTCTGATACCCGGGCATAGCAGCCTGAATCCCATTGGCCTGGGCACTTGTAAGGGCACATTTTATATTCCAGTAGTTGGGGGAAACTCCCAGAAACCCCTGCCCAGCTCTTATAGAAATTGATATGGCAAAGGTTATCGGACCTCCTGTTGTCACCCAGCAAGGGCCCAAGGCACCCGTAGGTATGCGGTTTGCCCCAGTATATGAAGAATGGAAGCCCATTCAGCCCATGGGCGGATACTGGAAAGTCTTGGCCGCCGTATACCCTATAAATCTGTGCAGCCGCTATGGATAAAGGTCCCCATACACGGGCCGATAGTAGCTGGTCCCTTGGACCGCTTTGGCAGCTTATTGGCCTGTGTAGGGGCAGAAACGAGGGGCCTGCCTGACCGATATCTGGCCTCAAATTGGGCAGATATCAATCGGGCAAGTTAGAAAATTCAGTTGGATCAGGGACCACATTGGCTAGTTGATGAGGTCCCCGAACCAACTGCCCCATTGACGCCAATATAATTTGATCGTTTGCCCCAGGGCCAAATGATTGAATTTTTTTTTTCACCTACACGCTCCCCGATATCGCCCAGCCGTAGGGGGGCATATCGGGTGAAGATCCGCTCGCTTGGCGATGTCAATGTGTATGGGGGCCTTAACAGATTCATTATATTGTTCCGAGAGCAAGCAAGCTTGCCTGTACATCTAGGAATAATGGAGCCAGCCCTACCCACGTGCCCCCCCCCCCCCCGTTTAAGTACCCACAGTCTATTCAGTATAGATTGCAGACAGAAATGTGCCGCAATTCTTAGAACCCTGCAGCCGACCTCAGCCTGACCATGAAGGGCACCGAATTGCATTGATTTGCTGTCACTGCTGGTTCTGCATCCAACTGGCTCCGAAGGGCGCAGCGAGGCAAGAGGCTTTATCCAAGGGGATGGGTGCAGAAAGGAAGGGGCTATCAGGGTCAGGGGAAGCAGTGGCCCTGAGGAAATGCCCCTGGAAGTGACGGCTATCAGGAGCCTCGGGGCCACCATTCTTAGGTGAATGAAACAGCAAGTCTTAAGGCTGCCATACATGGGCCGATTCTAGCTGCCGATATCAGTTCTTTAGACCGATTTGCCAGCTCATCTGCCCATGTGTGGGCACTAATGAGGGGCCTGCCCGACCAACATCTGGCCTGGATCATCTGGATCATGGCTCCTGTACCCATCGTTCTTATTTGATGGCCCCTGGCCAAACTACCGAATTAGGCTGATGTCGGGAAAAGATCCGAGTGGATCTTTCCGTGGATGGCCACCTTTAGTCATGCAACTTGTTGGCTGCACATAGAGACCCTAAAGGTCCCCATACACTGGCAGATCCGCTCGCTTGGCGCCAAGTGAGCGTAGCTTCTCCCGATATCCCTACCTACGGGTGGACGATATCGGCAGGATCCAGGGTAATTCGATCGTTTGGCCCTGGGGCCAAACGATCGAATTATAATGACGGGCATCGGTAAAGTCAGTCTGGGGCCGCATCAACGAGCCGATGCGGTCCCCGATCCAACTACATTTTCTAACCTGCCGATCGAGATCTGCCCAATTTCAGGCCAGATATCGGTCGGGCAGGCCTGTGTATGGGGACCTTTATGCATTGTCATTCATGCAACAGTGCCCCCTAGTGATACAAACGCAAGGGGAAGACAGACGGCTGCAAGGCATGACATTAGGGAGCGGATGTTTGGAGCCCTGTGGAATCCATCACAGTTTTACTATCTTGTCTCATTGGCAGTAACCGGCTCCCCGCTGTGACTTCTGCCATCCCATTGCCCGGCAGTTGCGACATTCCACATATGGCTCCCCGCTCAGCAGCCTGCCGGGAAATGGGAGTCTCACTAACTGCCAGCCTTGTGTCAACCCAGACAGTTTGCTCTGAATATCTCCGCAGACTGATTAGGAGTCGGGGCAGATTCCCGCAACTCGTTAACGGATTCTTTTGTTTGCATAGAGATATTCACTGGCTTTAAAAAGGCAAATGGTCCTGTCTGTAATGGATAAGTTGGGAATACACTTTAAAGTGTGCTCTTGTGCCCACGGATACACTATGGCAGCTTCCACCCATATATACAAATATACAAAGAAGCAATATTCTGGGCACACAATAAGCTGTACCCCCATACTGTACTGTCTAAGGGAAACACTATGGCACCTCCCTCCCATATGTATAAATACAAATATACAGAGAAGGAATGTTCTGGGCACACAATAAGCTGTACCCCCATACTGTACTGTCTAAGGGAAACACTATGGCACCTCCCTCCCATATGTATAAATACAAATATACAGAGAAGGAATGTTCTGGGCACACAATAAGCTGTACCCCCATACTGTACTGTCTAAGGGAAACACTATGGCACCTCCCTCCCATATGTATAAATACAAATATACAGAGAAGGAATGTTCTGGGCACACAATAAGCTGTGCCCCCATACTGTACTGTCTAAGGGAAACACTATGGCACCTCCCTCCCATATGTATAAATACAAATATACAGAGAAGGAATGTTCTGGGCACACAATAAGCTGTACCCCCATACTGTACTGTCTAAGGGAAACACTATGGCACCTCCCATATGTATAAATACAAATATACAGAGAAGGAATGTTCTGGGCACACAATAAGCTGTACCCCCATACTGTACTGTCTAAGGGAAACACTATGGCACCTCCCTCCCATATGTATAAATACAAATATACAGAGAAGGAATGTTCTGGGCACACAATAAGCTGTACCCTCATACTGTACTGTCTAAGGGAAACACTATGGCACCTCCCTCCCATATGTATAAATACAAATATACAGAGAAGGAATGTTCTGGGCACACAATAAGCTGTACCCCCATACTGTACTGTCTAAGGGAAACACTATGGCACCTCCCTCCCTTATGTATAAATACAAATATACAGAGAAGGAATGTTCTGGGCACACAATAAGCTGTACCCTCATACTGTACTGTCTAAGGGAAACACTATGGCACCTCCCTCCCATATGTATAAATACAAATATACAGAGAAGGAATGTTCTGGGCGCACAATAAGCTGTACCCTCATACTGTACTGTCTAAGGGAAACACTATGGCACCTCCCTCCCATATGTATAAATACAAATATACAGAGAAGGAATGTTCTGGGCACACAATAAGCTGTACCCTCATACTGTACTGTCTAAGGGAAACACTATGGCACCTCCCTCCCATATGTATAAATACAAATAATAAATGGATAGTATTATTCTCAGTATCTGTACAACTTATAACACAGCTTTGTGCTTTAGATCCCCTTCTGGCAAACCTTTGCTCCCGTCTCTCTGTGGCCCTGTTCCAAAAACGCCCTAAAATAAAAGTGCAGCTGTCCCATCCCGCGGAGGAGGAGGAGGATGAGGAGGGCTAATCATGGTTATTTAGAAGAGCGAAATTAGCAGGAAGGGATGGGAATTAGCAGGAGTTGTTCCTTCTCCAGCCCCTGCCCCTGTCTATGCCTATAATGGGGGATGCAATGAAATCCTCCGGCCCTGTAATTTCCATGTCATGCTTTCCTTTCCTCCGCTTAATTAATGTAATAACGATCATTCCTTCTTTCCAATGTGTCTCCCACTCCCCGCTCTAAAAGCCCTGACCTACTTTAGCGCCAGACCTGCCATGTTGCTTGCTGTGTATACTTGGCTGGAAGAGATGGCTGCCCTGCTAAGGGCCATAAAAGCTTCCATATATAAATATATATAATTACAGTCAGGCATCCAATCGGTTATACCTGAATAATGAACAATATGGCAGCTCGCCAGGTCCTAGGATGTTTCCATTAAAAGCTAATAGAGGGGGCCATACCCAGCCTTTTGGCACATACCACTGAGCTGGGATTTGCGGGGGTGGCAGAACACTGGGTATAGCTCAGTGCCATTGCCAAGCTGCCAAAGGGCCATTTCAGTTCTACTATTCCATTATCCAGAGTTGAGTAAACGAGCCTGCCCATGTTCATTACTGTTCCTCACCTTCACAGCTCCGTCTGTCTGTTTAGCCTGTAGGGAAGGCACCAACTCCCCAGGGTGACTCTGTTGCTTCGTTACCCCCCCATCAGTGATTAACAGAGAAGCACCAAACCTCAGTGGTGTTGGCAGGAATCATTTGCATACCAATTACTGGGACAGTAATGAGGAAATCGGGCGTCTGTTAGCGGCTTTTATCCTTTGCCTTCTTGGGCACATCACCTATGTGCGATATGCTGTACAGCCCTATTGGGTTTATTTAATGGTTAAATGATTCCCTTTTCTCTGTAATAATAAAACAGTACCTGTACTTGATCCCAACTAAGATATAATTACCCCTTATTGGGGGAAGAACAGCCCTATTGGGTTTATTTAATGGTTAAATGATTCCCTTTTCTCTGTAATAATAAAACAGTACCTGTACTTGATCCCAACTAAGATATAATTACCCCTTATTGGGGCAGAACAGCCCTATTGGGTTTATTTAATGGTTAAATGATTCCCTTTTCTCTGTAATAATAAAACAGTACCTGTACTTGATCCCAACTAAGATATAATTACCCCTTATTGGGGCAGAACAGCCCTATTGGGTTTATTTAATGGTTAAATGATTCCCTTTTCTCTGTAATAATAAAACAGTACCTGTACTTGATCCCAACTAAGATATAATTACCCCTTATTGGGGCAGAACAGCCCTATTGGGTTTATTTCATGGTTAAATGATTCCCTTTTCTCTGTAATAATAAAACAGTACCTGTACTTGATCCCAACTAAGATATAATTACCCCTTATTGAGGGCAGAACAGCCCTATTGGGTTTATTTCATGGTTAAATGATTCCCTTTTCTCTGTAATAATAAAACAGTACCTGTACTTGATCCCAACTAAGATATAATTACCCCTTATTGGGGCAGAACAGCCCTATTGGGTTTATTTCATGGTTAAATGATTCCCTTTTCTCTGTAATAATAAAACAGTACCTGTACTTGATCCCAACTAAGATATAATTACCCCTTATTGGGGGCAGAACAGCCCTATTGGGTTTATTTAATGGTTAAATGATTCCCTTTTCTCTGTAATAATAAAACAGTACCTGTACTTGATCCCAACTAAGATATAATTACCCCTTATTGGGGGCAGAACAGCCCTAGTGGGTTTATTTAATAGTTAAACGATTCCCTTTTCTCTGTAATAATAAAACAGTACCTGTACTTGATCCCAACTAAGATATAATTACCCCTTATTGGGGCAGAACAGCCCTATTGGGTTTATTTCATGGTTAAATGATTCCCTTTTCTCTGTAATAATAAAACAGTACCTGTACTTGATCCCAACTAAGATATAATTACCCCTTATTGGGGGCAGAACAGCCCTATTGGGTTTATTTAATGGTTAAATGATTCCCTTTTCTCTGTAATAATAAAACAGTACCTGTACTTGATCCCAACTAAGATATAATTACCCCTTATTGGGGGCAGAACAGCCCTAGTGGGTTTATTTAATGGTTAAATGATTCCCTTTTCTCTGTAATAATAAAACAGTACCTGTACTTGATCCCAACTAAGATATAATTACCCCTTATTGGGGGCAGAACAGCCCTAGTGGGTTTATTTAATAGTTAAACGATTCCCTTTTCTCTGTAATAATAAGGGCTCTGGCACACGGGGGAGATTAGTCGCCCGCGATTAACTCCCTGTTCGCGGGCGACTAATCTCCCCGAGTTGCCTACCCCTGCCATCCCACCGGCGAACATGTAAGTCGCCGGCGGGATGGCAGACGCGGCGGCGCGATTTCGCGCAAATCGCCGAAAAAGACTTGCGAGTCTTTTTCGGCGATTTCCGGAAATCGCCCCGCCGCGTCTGCCATCCCGCCGGCGACTTACATGTTCGCCGGTGGGATGGCAGGGGTAGGCAACTCGGGGAGATTAGTCGCCCGCGAACAGGGAGTTAATCGCGGGCGACTAATCTCCCCCGTGTGCCAGAGCCCTAAAACAGTACCTGTACTTGATCCCAACTAAGATATAATTACCCCTTATTGGGGGCAGAACAGCCCTATTGGGTTTATTTCATGGTTAAATGATTCCCTTTTCTCTGTAATAATAAAACAGTACCTGTACTTGATCCCAACTAAGATATAATTACCCCTTATTGGGGCAGAACAGCCCTATTGGGTTTATTTCATGGTTAAATGATTCCCTTTTCTCTGTAATAATAAAACAGTACCTGTACTTGATCCCAACTAAGATATAATTACCCCTTATTGGGGGCAGAACAATCCTATTGGGTTTAATTACTGTTTAAATATTTTTTTGAAGCAGACCTAAGGTAGGAGATCTGAATTACAGAAAGAGCCCTTATCCAGAATACCCCAGGTCCCGAGCATTCTGGATAAGGGGGCACATACCTGTACTTCCTACGTAACGCTGTATAGTAGCTCCCACTCTGACAAACGGGTGGTCCGCACCACAAGGAGAAGGCCTGGCCTTGGCCATAGATTCCCAAGCAAGGTAACTAATTAGCCATTACCCCCAGTCTGACCCCTGCTGTCTGGACCTTGGTGGCCACTCAGGCTATAATAACATTTATGACCTTGTTTGCAGCCCCTTCTTTGTCCCCTACCAAGTGGTGCATTGAGCAGGCAGGAAGAATGGGCCGGTGTTGACATAGGAGTTAATCTGTCCCCTTCCCAACCTTGTCTCCCTTCCTCACCATCTATCGGCCATTCCTTGCTTCCTCTTCCTCCATATGTGCAGCATATGGTGGTCCTGTTTGTGCTGAACTACAATTCCCAGAATTCCCTGGGCCGCCAACAGGCCATGGTTTTATTGTTAGGATTCTTATTGCAGTGCAAGATGGAAGTGCAGGCTCAGGGCAATCTATTTCCCTCCGTCGGCTTAATTAGCCTTGGTTAATGACCGAGCGAGATCAGTGAAACTTCTGTAGTGAGAGGAAGAGGGAGGCTCGGGCCCTGCTTGCTGCTTACGCTCGGCTGGTTAGTAACGAGGCTGCTTTCATTATGCTGGTGGGAGTGATAATTATTGGGATGCTCCCAGGCTCAAGTTCAGCACCAGTAACCCCTGCAGGATTAATCAGCTTCTCTCTCCTTAACCCCCCCCTGCAGCCATGCTTCTGAGCATCTCAGCTGCCGCCAGGATCAGCTTTCTGCCATCCCAGAAACATAATTATGTGCCGTAGTCACATCCCTGGGGCCATGAAACGTATGAAACCTGTATGCTGTAATGCTGTATGAACTTACTGTACCAGCCCAGAGGTTCAGCAGCCCTATAACCATAATGATCCAGGCTTTCAAATTTGTTGCCAGCAGCTTTCCATCTTGGATCTTCTAATGACATCATCTGACTGCCCGTGGCACCGCACATGCTCAGTGGGCAGCTGCTGCTGAGACGCTAAACTTAGGGGTCGCTGAATATCATCAAGCAGAAAAGGGGTTCATCTGCCATAGAAGTTCTACAGGGCTGGTTATTGAAATCTGATGCTTACTGCACTGGTTTCTGAGCTGTCATGCAATGTAAATCTAAATTAATTACAAGCCTTTTATTGTGACTATTATATTGTATACTACTGGGGGCATCTTCAGAGGCACAGATCCGGTTGCCTTGGGCAGGTAGTAGGGTAAACTCGGCCTCTGGATGGGGGCAGAACAATTAGGTCCTCCTGTGACCTCAGCAGTGATGTCACGCTCATCCTGAGGCTGGATTGGCCGTGCAGGTCGGTATATAGGAAGGGCGGAGGGTGGTGCTGATATATTACATGCCAATGGGTATCCTCAAGCCAAGGAAGGGAAGCAGTTACATCTGTTTGCCTACCCACCCATAAACTGGGCTATACATAAATATCGCTGGCAGAAAGCCCGCCGACTGTCAACTTGTGCTCCGTCTGGGCACTCACATGTAGTCTTACAAGATGGTGCCCAAGGCAAGGTTAAGTGATGGCCGGGGGGGGCTGTCTCGGCATATGGCAAGATACACAAACCTTTGGCCGATGCATTCCTGTCGTAGGCTAACGGCTCTAATTCCCGGCTGCATAGGAAATAATGCAGCTGGAGCAGCCAATGACATCATCCCTTCGGCCTCCACGGCAACTGGTAAACATCACACGGAGCGTTATACGGCGCGAGACAGAGGGAGCACAAGCGCGCCCATCAGGCCCGTCGTATTCCAAATATGCAGTGATCTCATGCTCTTGCCTGCCTATTCTTTAAAGGGCAAGGAAACGTATAAATGGCCTAGTGATGATGCCCCTGTAAATTAGTCATTTGACGTTTCCTGTTATGCAACTCATTTCTGTACTGAAAGTGCCACTAAATGTCTAATTTGTTATTTGAGATCTTATCAAATTCAGCTCTTCAGCAGCAAACACTTGAGGGCATGGGAAACATCCAGCTGGGTTTCTCAATGACTCGCAGCTCAATGGGGGTCACTTTGGCCCCATTTACAAATGGCTTGCTCAGTAAGACTATGGGGGTCACTTTGGCCCCATGTACAAATGGCTTGCTCAGTAAGACTATGGGGGTCTCTTTGGCCCCATGTACAAATGACTTGCTTAGTAAGGCTGTGGGGGTCACTTTGGCCCCATGTACAAATGGTTAGCTCAGTAAGACTATGGGGATCACTTTGGCCCCATGTACAAATTACTTGCTCAGTAAGGCTGTGGGGGGTCACTTTGGCCCCATGTACAAATGGCTTGCTCAGTAAGACTATGGGGGTCACTTTGGCCCCATGTACAAATGGCTTGCTCAGTAAGACTATGGGGGTCTCTTTGGCCCCATGTACAAATGACTTGCTTAGTAAGGCTGTGGGGGTCACTTTGGCCCCATGTACAAATGACTTGCTTAGTAAGGCTGTGGGGGTCACTTTGGCCCCATGTACAAATGGCTTGCTCAGTAAGACTATGGGGGTCTCTTTGGCCCCATGTACAAATGACTTGCTTAGTAAGGCTGTGGGGGTCACTTTGGCCCCATGTACAAATGGCTTGCTCAGTAAGACTATGGGGATCACTTTGGCCCCATGTACAAATTACTTGCTCAGTAAGGCTGTGGGGGGTCACTTTGGCCCCATGTACAAATGACTTGCTTAGTAAGGCTGTGGGGGTCACTTTGGCCCCATGTACAAATGGCTTGCTCAGTAAGACTATGGGGGTCTCTTTGGCCCCATGTACAAATGACTTGCTTAGTAAGGCTGTGGGGGTCACTTTGGCCCCATGTACAAATGGTTAGCTCAGTAAGACTATGGGGATCACTTTGGCCCCATGTACAAATTACTTGCTCAGTAAGGCTGTGGGGGGTCACTTTGGCCCCATGTACAAATGGCTTGCTCAGTAAGACTATGGGGGTCACTTTGGCCCCATGTACAAATGGCTTGCTCAGTAAGACTATGGGGATCATTTTGGCCCCATGTACAAATGGCTTGCTCAGTAAGACTATGGGGGTCACTTTGGCCCCATGTACAAATGGCTTGCTCAGTAAGACTATGGGGGATCACTTTGGCCCCATGTACAAATGACTTGCTAAGTAAGACTATGGGGATAACTTTGGCCCCATGTACAAATGACTTGCTCAGTAAGACTATGGGGATAACTTTGGCCCCATGTACAAATGACTTGCTCAGTATGACTATGGGGATAATTTTGGCCCCATGTACAAATGGCTTGCTCAGTAAAACTATGGGGATTTACTGGCAGTGCTGAATTGGCAAAGTCCTCCATTGAGCAGCCAATTGCTTAGAGCCTGCTTGGAATGTACCAAGGTATTTGTGTAGTTGCCCCCTCGGCAGGGGATTTTATTGATGCTTCTAACAGAGTAAAATGTGTCTTAAGGGTGATCACTACGCAGGGCTGACCCTCTAGACCCCTGAATAGGTTACTTGCTATTTTTGATAGAAAGCAGCCCTCTCAGTTTACAGATACACTTTCCCTTGCGATCACTTACACTCGGTGCCGGCTGTTAGGGTAATTAGTGCGTGTTCAGGCATTTTCATGGCACTGGAATGTTTCTTTTCTTTGCAGGTAGCTGAGTCACACACACACATGGGGTTGGTTATTGCTTTCATTTTCACTCAGAAAGCCGGCACTCTCGCTCCTACCCATCCTACTGCCTCGTAAATATGGCTGCGCTGTGACCCAAAGGGGCAATGCATATGTGTTCCACATGAGCCAATAGAAACAGACCACCTTCCTGCACATACATATATACATACATACATGCATATATATATATATCTCTATCTGTATGTCCCCATTTATTGGCATTCTCTCTCTCAGTGCAAAGAGACTAAGCTCCTTCTTTACCATTCCAGTGCAGCCATTAATACAGGTATGGGACCTGTTATCCAGAATGCTCAGGACCTGGGGTTTCCTGGATAAAGGATCTTTCTGTAATTTGGATCACCATAACTTAAATCTGCTAAAAATAGTTTAAATATTGAATAGACCCAATAGGATTGTTTTGTCTCTAATAAGGATTAATTATATCTTAGTTGGGATCAAGTACAGGTACTGTTTTATTATTACAGAGAAAAGGGAATCATTTAACCATTAAATAAACCCAATAGGGCTGTTCTGCCCCAATAAGGGGTAATTATATCTTAGTTGGGATCAAGTACAGGTACTGTTTTATTATTACAGAGAAAAGGGAATCATTTAACCATTAAATAAACCCAATAGGGCTGTTCTGCCCCAATAAGGGGTAATTATATCTTAGTTGGGATCAAGTACAGGTACTGTTTTATTATTACAGAGAAAAGGGAATCATTTAACCATGAAATAAACCCAATAGGGCTGTTCTGCCCCCAATAAGGGGTAATTATATCTTAGTTGGGATCAAGTACAGGTACTGTTTTATTATTACAGAGAAAAGGGAATCATTTAACCATTAAATAAACCCAATAGGGCTGTTCTGCCCCCAATAAGGGGTAATTATATCTTAGTTGGGATCAAGTACAGGTACTGTTTTATTATTACAGAGAAAAGGGAATCATTTAACCATTAAATAAACCCAATAGGGCTGTTCTACCCCCAATAAGGGGTCATTATATCTTAGTTGGGATCAAGTACAGGTACTGTTTTATTATTACAGAGAAAAGGGAATCATTTAACCATTAAATAAACCCAATAGGGCTGTTCTACCCCCAATAAGGGGTCATTATATCTTAGTTGGGATCAAGTACAGGTACTGTTTTATTATTACAGAGAAAAGGGAATCATTTAACCATTAAATAAACCCAATAGGGCTGTTCTACCCCCAATAAGGGGTCATTATATCTTAGTTGGGATCAAGTACAGGTACTGTTTTATTATTACAGAGAAAAGGGAATCATTTAACCATTAAATAAACCCAATAGGGCTGTTCTGCCCCCAATAAGGGGTAATTATATCTTAGTTGGGATCAAGTACAGGTACTGTTTTATTATTACAGAGAAAAGGGAATCATTTAACCATTAAATAAACCCAATAGGGCTGTTCTACCCCCAATAAGGGGTCATTATATCTTAGTTGGGATCAAGTACAGGTACTGTTTTATTATTACAGAGAAAAGGGAATCATTTAACCATGAAATAAACCCAATAGGACTGTTCTGCCCCCAATAAGGGGTAATTATATCTTAGTTGGGATCAAGTACAGGTACTGTTTTATTATTACAGAGAAAAGGGAATCATTTAACCATTAAATAAACCCAATAGGGCTGTTCTGCCCCAATAAGGGGTAATTATATCTTAGTTGGGATCAAGTACAGGTACTGTTTTATTATTACAGAGAAAAGGGAATCATTTAACCATTAAATAAACCCAATAGGGCTGTTCTGCCCCAATAAGGGGTAATTATATCTTAGTTGGGATCAAGTACAGGTACTGTTTTATTATTACAGAGAAAAGGGAATCATTTTTAAAAAATTGAATTATCTGCTTATAATGGAGTCTATGGTAGATGTCCTTTCCATAATTCGGAACTTTCTGGATAATGGGTTTCCGGATAAGGGATCCCATACCTGTACTAAGGAATTAATTGATGCTGTAGGGCGGGGCATGCTGTGGTCTTAGGGGGATGCTTCCGTTCCCTGACTCCCATTGGTGGGATGCTAGGAAGCGACAACATCTGGAGAGCTACCCTTTATACCCCTTAATATTCAGCATTTAATGCCCCTCTGTATAGGCTTTGGCTTCTGTAGAACCTTTTTTTATTGCCTCTCTTTATGAACCTTAAGAGCCTGATAGGGCGGCTGGTTTATATAGAACTTTGTACAGAGCCCTCATGTGAGATGCGGTTTCACACTCTCCTCTGCCCCTTCCTCAGGCTCAGCACTTAGTCACACCAGAGCAACGTAAGTGTAGAGAATATACATGTTCTATAGAACCTAGGGTAGAAACCTCTGCAGGCCCCCAATCTGGATTTTATTATATATTTTATATTATAGTTTTTGAATTATTTGCCTTCTCCTTCCAACTCTTTGCCATTTTTAAATGGCGGTCACTGACCCCGGCAGCCAGACAACTATTGCTCTGTGAGGCTACAGTTTTATTGTTATTGTTACTTTTATTGTTAGGTAGGTATGGGATCCCTTATCTGGAAACCCGTTATCCAGAAAGCTCCAAATTATGGACTATCTCCCATAGCCTTCATTATAAGCAAATAATTCTAATTTTTAAAAATGATTTCCCTTTTCTCTGTAATAATAAAACAGTACCTGTACTTGATCCCAACTAAGATATAATTACCCCTTATTGGGGGCAGAACAGCCCTATTGGGTTTATTTCATGGTTAAATGATTCCCTTTTCTCTTTAATAATAAAACAGTACCTGTACTTGATCCCAACTAAGATATAATTACCCCTTATTGGGGCAGAACAGCCCTATTGGGTTTATTTCATGGTTAAATGATTCCCTTTTCTCTGTAATAATAAAACAGTACCTGTACTTGATCCCAACTAAGATATAATTACCCCTTATTGGGGGCAGAACAGCCCTATTGGGTTTATTTCATGGTTAAATGATTCCCTTTTCTCTGTAATAATAAAACAGTACCTGTACTTGATCCCAACTAAGATATAATTACCCCTTATTGGGGCAGAACAGCCCTATTGGGTTTATTTCATGGTTAAATGATTCCCTTTTCTCTGTAATAATAAAACAGTACCTGTACTTGATCCCAACTAAGATATAATTACCCCTTATTGGGGGCTGAACAGTCCTATTTGGGTTTATTCAATATATAAATGATTTTTAGCAGACTTAAGTTATGGAGATCCAAATTACAGAACGATCCCTTATCTGGAAAACCCCAGGTCCCGAGCATTCTGGATAACCGGTCCCATACCTGTAATTCAAAAACGATAAAAAAAGAAAAAGTAAGACCAATTGAAAAGTTTGCAAGGATAGGATAGGTAATACACTGAAGGTGACCCACCCCTTTAAGAGGCGTGTCCTGGCCATGGCTGGGCGCTGAATGCACCGGTGCAGCCTGCAGCCTCTCAGTATTAGTCACATGTAACGCCCCAGCTTTGCCTCGGAATCCCACGGCCTCTTCTCAGAAATAAGCAAAGGGGCTTTCAGCGGGTTCCGTACAAGCAGTCTCTTCTCTGTGCCTGAAACAGACCGCATTCTATGTTCGACAGGAAACAGACATTTTTGCGAGTGTATCTCATCTCCGGAGGGGTCACGTGGTTAAAGGGGGGGGTTCACTTTTAGTACGTTATAGAATGGCCTATTCCTAGCATGTTTGCAGTTGGTCTTCATTATTTTTTATGGTTTTTGTATTATTTGCCTTTCTCTTCTACTTCTTTCCAGCTTTTCAATGGGGGTCACTGACCCCAGCAGGCAAACGTTAATTTAAAGGTCAACAACATCTTTTAAAGGCCACATTCACACTCAAAACTCACACCTATAACCTTTAGTTATATAGTGACCCTGGAAGCTTGCAATCTAAGTGATCAACTTTTACTCACCAGGGGATCTTACGGCTGTTGTGACACTTACAAGGGGCCCCCAAATAAAGTTTGGGACAGGTATGGGATCCCTTATCCAGAAACCTGTTATCCAGAAAGTTCCGAATTACGGAAAGGCCATCTCCCATAGACTCCATTATAAGCAAATAATTCTAATTTTATAATTAATTATAAAACAGTACCTGTACTTGATCCCAACTAAGATATAATTACCCCTTATTGGGGCAGAACAGCCCTATTGGGTTTATTTCATGGTTAAATGATTCCCTTTTCTCTGTAATAATAAAACAGTACCTGTACTTGATCCCAACTAAGATATAATTACCCCTTATTGGGGGCAGAACAGCCCTATTGGGTTTATTTAATGGTTAAATGATTCCCTTTTCTCTGTAATAATAAAACAGTACCTGTACTTGATCCCAACTAAGATATAATTACCCCTTATTGGGGGCAGAACAGCCCTATTGGGTTTATTTAATGGTTAAATGATTCCCTTTTCTCTGTAATAATAAAACAGTACCTGTACTTGATCCCAACTAAGATATAATTACCCCTTATTGGGGGCAGAACAGCCCTATTGGGTTTATTTAATGGTTAAATGATTCCCTTTTCTCTGTAATAATAAAACAGTACCTGTACTTGATCCCAACTAAGATATAATTACCCCTTATTGGGGGCAGAACAGCCCTATTGGGTTTGTTCAATATTTAAATGATTTTTAGCAGACTTAAGTTATGGAGATCCAAATTACAGAAAGACCCCTTATCTGGAAAACCCCAGGTCCCGAGCATTCTGGATAACAGGTCCCATGCCTGTATTTGTCTGACAGTGTAACCATGATCACAACCATGCCTTGGGCCCTATCCATCACTGATACAGCAGTGAAATCCAGAAACGCTAGAGACCATCTGTTGCTAGCCACCCATCAGAATGCGCTAGCCCAGCCTGTTAGCTTTTGGATTTCTGGGAAAGAAGGGGGATTTTCGATGAAGAGGTTATGGATTACTATAAGCCCCATATGCACAGATACAGATGTTGGAAGCAATGCCCTTGCTCCGCTGGTCCCTCTGCCCTCCCCAAAGTGCCATCTGAAGCCGAAGGGCAGCGCCTGATTGGATGACGCATAAAGGGAATTACATCCGTTTTTAGCTTTTTTGACCTGAATTGTCCTTGACCTGCGCAGAATTCCAGCAATGGTCGCTGTACTTCTACATTGTGATTGGTTACATTCATGCTGCCTACTTGTCAGATCCGTTGCTTGGCCCAGGGCCCATCTGGGGGCAACTCTAGGCTGATCGGATGACTTGCCTTGTTTATTTTTCTTTCTGTGAATTCTGTGGAAATTTCCAGCTCTGCACATAAACAGCTTGTTTTTCTGCAGTTTCAGTCCCCCCTCCCTTTTGCAAGTTTATGGTTTGAATCCCGTGCCAAAGTGGCATTTTTCTCCCCTCCCAAAATCAGCAGCCTTTAGTGGGGATTTGGTGACGACGGGGCAAAGTGCAAAATAAATGCCCAATCTTTGACTTTTGCCTGCACCCACAGAGTTGCACTAGTTTCTGTATACATATCTGTGAATTTATATATAATATATACATTAGAATGTAGGCATTCCCTGCCTTGCATGCCGTTCTGATGGCACGGGGTAGGAGTGACACTAGGAGCAAGGAAACCCTGTACTGGTATGGGAGCCATTATCCAGAATGCTCGGGACCTGGGGTTTTCCAGATAAGGGGTCTTTCCATAATTCAGATCTCCTACCTTAAGTCTTCTAATAAAATTATTTAAACCGTAATTAAACCCAATAGGATTGTTTTATTATTACAGAGAAAAGGGAATAATTTAACCATTAAATAAACCCAATAGGACTGTTCTGCCCCCAATAAGGGGTAATTATATCTTAGTTGGGATCAAGTACAGGTACTGTTTTATTATTACAGAGAAAAGGGAATCATTTAACCATTAAATAAACCCAATAGGGCTGTTCTGCCCCAATAAGGGGTAATTATATCTTAGTTGGGATCAAGTACAGGTACTGTTTTATTATTACAGAGAAAAGGGAATCATTTAACCATTAAATAAACCCAATAGGGCTGTTCTGCCCCAATAAGGGGTAATTATATCTTAGTTGGGATCAAGTACAGGTACTGTTTTATTATTACAGAGAAAGGGAATCATTTAACCATGAAATAAACCCAATAGGGCTGTTCTGCCCCAATAAGGGGTAATTATATCTTAGTTGGGATCAAGTACAGGTACTGTTTTATTATTACAGAGAAAAGGGAATCATTTAACCATTAAATAAACCCAATAGGGCTGTTCTGCCCCCAATAAGGGGTAATTATATCTTAGTTGGGATCAAGTACAGGTACTGTTTTATTATTACAGAGAAAAGGGAATCATTTAACCATTAAATAAACCCAATAGGGCTGTTCTGCCCCCAATAAGGGGTAATTATATCTTAGTTGGGATCAAGTACAGGTACTGTTTTATTATTACAGAGAAAAGGGAATCATTTAACCATTAAATAAACCCAATAGGGCTGTTCTGCCCCAATAAGGGGTAATTATATCTTAGTTGGGATCAAGTACAGGTACTGTTTTATTATTACAGAGAAAAGGGAATCATTTAACCATGAAATAAACCCAATAGGGCTGTTCTGCCCCCAATAAGGGGTAATTATATCTTAGTTGGGATCAAGTACAGCCTATTGGCCTTTCCGTAATTCGCATACTTATGGGAGACATAAGATTGATTACAAAATAGGGTAATTTATTCCTACTATTTGAAGGATTACAGATAGATATATTAGGGTTTGTGTAGGGTTTTTTAACAAATTTTTATTTGGAAGCTGGAGTTCCCCTTTAAATGGCTTTTGGGTGTTCTCAGAGCTACATATATAACTATATCAGTGTAGGGCCTGTTATCTGGAATGGATGAGGTTTGGGTGGGTTTCTGGATAACGGTTCTTGTGTAATTTTGGCCCCATGCCTTGGCGCATTGAAATAAAAACCCCCAGTAGGATTGTGCCCTCAGCACGTTGCAGCGGCTCTAATAAATACGATGATTTATTTGCTACAAATTGATAGTTTAACCCTTTCCTGGAGATTAGTGCTCTAGGGTCACACACTGACAGATTGCCCTGGGGGTGGGCATAATGGCTCGTCTGAACGGATACCCCGTAGATACAACCAAACGGGCAAATAAGATCCCCATCTCCCCCGCCCCCCCTCGCTTGCCATTTCTGCTCTGCAATTAGACCTCTGCTCGGCTCTGCTCCCCTGTGGGGGCCGCTGACAGGTTGTAATTATGTATATAATGCTTCTCTCCCCGTGCCTACAGAATGCTCCCTCCTGCTAAGTGCCACTTCCCTGGGGACTGGGCGGCTGCTGCTGCCTTTCCTCTTGTACAATCAGGGGCTTTCTCCTCCTTGTATGTTGGGCAGCCTAGTCCCGACCTGTGCCATGGGTCTCATTGGTAGCTGTCATGCTAAAATGTATTCGGGTGTTTTGCTGGAATTCTGGGAGAAAAAAAACAGCATTCTGGGTAAAAAATAGAATATTTTGTCCATAAATTGCACTGGCGAGTAAGTGCCCAGTTATGTTTATGGCCAGGTTTTTTCATTCCAGTTTTCTTTGTGGTCAGTGTCTCTAATTATAATAAGATCCTTAAGTCAATTGGCCCCTCCCCTGCTGATCTTCTGCTTTCACTTCCAAGCTGCTGCCAAGGTTGCTAGGGAAATAAAGCCTTAACAACCCAATAGACATTGAAATTCCAAGACAAAATGAATTTAAATTGGAACTCCACCCAAACACAACTTAAGCTTTTTGAAAGTAAACATAATTTCAAGCAACTTTACAACATACATCAATTAAAAATTATGCAGCCGTTTCATGATTTCTAATGTAATAGTATGGTTTGGAACAGTTCCCTAAGCCCCGCCCCCTGTTCCCCTGCTGATCTGGCTGACTACTTTGTGACTCAAATAAACTGCATCCTCCAGATCCCACAATTCCCTGCACAGGTGATGTCAATAATAAAGTGCAATGCATTGTGTCTGGAGGGTGGTGCTTTAGTCCCTCCTCCCCTGTAAGGATTTCAAATGATGCAGAAAGAGAAGAACTGTTTTGCAGCTGGATTTCAGCATATAGAAATGGAATTTATTAGTACTTTCTGAAGGAACAGATTACAGTGATAGGTATATTGGGGTAATAATAAAACAGTACCTGTACTTGATCCCAACAAAGATATAATTACCCCTTATTGGGGGCAGAACAGTCATATTGGGTTTATTTCCTAGTTAAATGATTCCCTTTTCTCTGTAATAATAAAACAGTACCTGTACTTGATCCCAACTAAGATATAATTACCCCTTATTGGGGGCAGAACAGCTCTATTGGGTTTATTTAATGGTTAAATGATTCCCTTTTCTCTGTAATAATAAAACAGTACCTGTACTTGATCCCAACTAAGATATAATTACCCCTTATTGGGGGCAGAACAATCCTATTGGGTTTATTTCATGGTTAAATTATTTTTTTGTAGACTTACGGTACAGTGATCCAAATTACGGAAAAACCCCTTATTCGGAAAACCCCAGATCCCAAGCATTCTGGATAACTGGTCCCATACCTGTGCCTATATAAAATGGTACAGCGTAAGACTGAAAGCATCAGTTATTTGCTTTGATTCTGATATAATATACAGTTTCCCAGAAGCCACATAGCAACTGACTTCCTTCCTGTTTAAAAAAAACAAAAACAAAAATAACAAAGGGCAAGTCGCAAGCATTCTATATATTATATATAATTAAAAAGCCATTGCAAGAATAGCTGCTCTAATGGGTACACACTGGCAGCCCAGAGTGGCTTTAATACACTTAAGCAGAAGAATAGGAACATAAACTACTGATATTAAATTCATTTGAGTCCCTTCGAGTCACACACGGGGGGGGGGGAAGCATTTCATAAGCCCATGGGTTCTCTCATCGCCTGTAGTTCCATGGGCGGCTCTGCCTGTCAGTGCCCGTCATATTTATAATCTAATTTGGTGCATGAAGCCCACAGAGATGAGGTTACTGGGCAGTGACATTAGCACCATTTGACTGATTCAGCCCAGTGCTATTCCTATCCATGTTGCTAACGGATCAGTGACATTCAGCAGGGACCGGGGAAGCAAATAACTGAGCAACAAGAATACATTGTTATTACCTATATATAAAGCACCGCTGTAGAGCTTATTGTAATGCATATAGACTGGTGTTCTTGCACTTGCAGCATGAGGCAAGAAAGGGTATAGGTTACTCTGTGCCCAGAACATTCCTTCTCTGTATATTTGTATTTATACATATGGGAGGGAGGTGCCATAGTGTTTCCCTTAGACAGTACAGTATGGGGGTACAGCTTATTGTGTGCCCAGAACATTCCTTCTCTGTATATTTGTATTTATACATATGGGAGGGAGGTGCCATAGTGTTTCCCTTAGACAGTACAGTACAGGGGTACAGCTTATTGTGTGCCCAGAACATTCCTTCTCTGTATATTTGTATTTATACATATGGGAGGGAGGTGCCATAGTGTTTCCCTTAGACAGTACAGTATGAGGGTACAGCTTATTGTGTGCCCAGAACATTCCTTCTCTGTATATTTGTATTTATACACATGGGAGGGAGGTGCCATAGTGTTTCCCTTAGACAGTACAGTATGAGGGTACAGCTTATTGTGTGCCCAGAACATTCCTTCTCTGTATATTTGTATTTATACATATGGGAGGGAGGTGCCATAGTGTTTCCCTTAGACAGTACAGTATGGGGGTACAGCTTATTGTGTGCCCAGAACATTCCTTCTCTGTATATTTGTATTTATACATATGGGAGGGAGGTGCCATAGTGTTTCCTATAGACAGTACAGTATGGGGGTACAGCTTATTGTGTGCCCAGAACATTCCTTCTCTGTATATCTGTATTTATACATATGGGAGGGAGGTGCCATATTGTTTCCCTTAGACAGTACAGTATGGGGGTACAGCTTATTGTGTGCCCAGAACATTCCTTCTCTGTATATTTGTATTTATACATATGGGAGGGAGGTGCCATAGTGTTTCCCTTAGACAGTACAGTATGAGGGTACAGCTTATTGTGTGCCCAGAACATTCCTTCTCTGTATATTTGTATTTATACATATGGGAGGGAGGTGCCATAGTGTTTCCTATAGACAGTACAGTATGGGGGTACAGCTTATTGTGTGCCCAGAACATTCCTTCTCTGTATATTTGTATTTATACATATGGGAGGGAGGTGCCATAGTGTTTCCCTTAGACAGTACAGTATGGGGGTACAGCTTATTGTGTGCCCAGAACATTCCTTCTCTGTATATTTGTATTTATACATATGGGAGGGAGGTGCCATAGTGTTTCCCTTAGACAGTACAGTATGGGGGTACAGCTTATTGTGTGCCCAGAACATTCCTTCTCTGTATATTTGTATTTATACATATGGGAGGGAGGTGCCATAGTGTTTCCCTTAGACAGTACAGTATGGGGGTACAGCTTATTGTGTGCCCAGAACATTCCTTCTCTGTATATTTGTATTTATACATATGGGAGGGAGGTGCCATAGTGTTTCCCTTAGACAGTACAGTATGGGGGTACAGCTTATTGTGTGCCCAGAACATTCCTTCTCTGTATATTTGTATTTATACATATGGGAGGGAGGTGCCATAGTGTTTCCCTTAGACAGTACAGTATGGGGGTACAGCTTATTGTGTGCCCAGAACATTTATTTGCACCGGTCTTAAAACATCTGCTGTGTTGTGGTCGGCTAAAAGTAGATAGCTTGGGCAGAGACTTGCGGTGAGCAGCTGCTGTGAGCTCGCTCTGACTGTACTCGGGCTATATTTGTAGGGCTGCGGTTTTATAGAGCTGCTGTGCATTACTCATTCTACTCGCTGCCCTCCCAGCCGGCATGAGAAGCGCAGGCAAATGAATCTGGAGGCTGCAGGCTCCCATCACACAGTCCCCAGTCTCCTTTTCCAGTAAAAAGCCAAGTTTAGCCCATGATGCACGCGCTGTGACACTGCCAATAGTTAAAGGGGAGGGGCACACTTAAGGGAAATGAGGCGTGTCCCTTTTAATGACACATGGATTTTTTATATTATATTCAGGGGGCGGGAACATAGTTTGGAGAATTTACTGTATATACTCGAGTATAAGCCTAGTTTTTCAGCACTTAAAATGTGCTTAAAAAGTCACCCTCGGCTTATACTCGAGTCGGGTGCTATGGGTCCCTCTAGACTAGCACCCTCTCTCCTTTTGTGTGCAAATTACGCCACCCGCAACCAGACCCTCCAGTGCCTGTTGTTTTTGTTGACCCTCTTCTCCGCTTGCAGAGCTAGTTTACTGTTTTTCTTTGAAATAAATATTGAAAAACATACCCCAATGATGCCTCAATTAATGTAATTTTATTGGTATTTATTTTGATTATTGAAACTTAGCAGTAGCGGCTGTATTTCCCACCCTAGGCTTATACTCGAGTCAATACAGTTTTCTTAGGTAAAATTAGGTTTACTCGGCTTATACTCGAGTATATACGGTACTTCATATTTGTAATTATTTTTCAGTGATACTCGCAGCACCTGTCTGTTCAATCGACATGAAAGTTACCCTTTAAAACATGGCGACTGTTGTAAAACATGATATATAATCTCTGTAAAAGCAGTACAGAATATGTCGGCATTATAGCCGGTGTTATCAGTAAACCTGGAGTGTTTTGGTGGAGAATGCGGGCAGTGGTAGTAGAATAGCAGTGGCACAGGCCATAGATCCTGTAGAGCAAAGTGAGTAACTTTTTTGTTTCCCTTGTTTTTTCTCTCCAGACAGCCAGCGTTCCCACCTCTCCTCTTTCACCATGAAGCTCAAGGACAAATTCCACTCCCCCAAAATCAAGCGCACCCCGTCCAAGAAGGGGAAGCCAGCCGACCTCACCGTCAAAACAGAAGAGAAACCCGTCAACAAAGTAAGTACCTGTGAATCAACTGTCTCCAACCGGACATGGTTCTTAACCTATATATACTCACAGGGTCGGACTGGGCCGCCGGGACACCGGGAAAAATCCCGGTGGGCCCCGGCAGCCCAGTCCAACCTTTGCCGGCACTCCCCCTACTGACTGTTCCTCCCTTGACACGTTCAATTTATACACACTTGGGGAGGGGTAGGGGACACGGCTGGCTGGAGCACCTGCAGGGCCCCTGGGGCGGGAGCCCCGGTGGGCCCTGCACCCCCCAGTCCGACCCTGTATACTCATTCCAGTGGCGCAAACTATACCGAGATGTCTGCTGTGCCGAGGATGCTGGGAATTACACTGTAGAGACAGCCCTTTTGTTAGTTAAATGTGACATAGACATTGGTATTTGCAGTTGGTTTTCATTTTTTTTAAATTTTGTGATGTTTCAGTTTATTAAGATTGGTTCAGTAGCTCTCCAGTCCGGTATTTTAGCAGCTATCTGGTTGCTGGGGTCTTGTTTACCTTAGCAACCAGGCAGTGGTTTTGAAAAATAGACGAGAGATGAATAGGTGAAGGACTAAATAGAAAGATAAGAAATAAAAAGGGACAATAATACATAACAGAGCAATATTTTTTGGGCTGATGGGGTTCAGTGATCCTCATGTGTCGGCTCTGACGTTTTCAGTTATATAATTGACTTATATGTGGGTTTCTGCTGGTTTGTTTTGTTTATAGACCTACCATTACGAAGGCAGGCTGCTATCTGTGAGAGCTGGCTCATACAACCTGCCTGGCTTTGGATTTTCCGGGCATCTCCGGGTGTCATGGAGGCATCCATTTGCAAGTTCTTGCGAGCAAGGACCTCTGTTTCTATTGTTACAGTGCTGAGATGCAAAACTGAGTGTATTTCCATTAAAATACATATAATTACGTATACACACTATAAGCACATTTAACCCACCCCCCTATAGATCCCCTTTAAATGCTTTCTGCCTGCCTAGGAACAATACCTAATGATATAGTAGCAAAGGGAAAGCATGAGGTTCGCCTTTCCCACAGAAGGGTTAACAGGAGGCACCGACTCTGACAATACAAGGATATTGAGAGAGGATATCTCAAAGACTCAATCTCTTTTCCTTTTTTGCCCCCGCTAGTGCCACATACCCTCCGCATTCTTGTGCTCTTCCAGGAATAAACCATTTGGTTCCTATTGTTCACGCCCCGTTCCTGCCGCTAGTGAAAGTCCTGCGTGGAATCTCTTTGGCGTGGCACCTCTGGGGACATGTGCCGGGTTCAGGCCTCTCGCTTCCCACCCCACAGCTGCTTTTCCCAGTCACTCAAGAATGTAGGATTGCGCCGCACCCCACAGCTGAGAGGGGCCCCTCCCGGATGCCTGACGGTGCAGAGCAGCTAATAGCCCCTTGCCCTGCCTTTCCCAATGGGGATCTCACACACGCAGCCTGTTGCTATCAATAGCCGCTCCACTTGGCTTCAATGACTTATCAAAGTGGCCGGCTTATTAAAAAATAAATCCTTAAGGGGCCTGTAATGCCAAATATGCCCTTACCCTGCCCTAATAGTGCATTCAATTCAGAGGAACCAGTTACGTTATATATAAATAACCATAGCAGTGCAAGCAGCTATGCATTATATAACCTTTAAAGGGAACATGAAACATTTTTGGAATTCACCCTCATCTTGTAGGGTGGGCTAAAAAGGATCAATACCATTAGAAATGGCACCTTCTATTGGTCTATATCGGGTGGGCAAACTACGGCCCGCCGACTCCGGCCCCCACGGGCACGGGGCGCAACCATATAAAAGGATGCAGCGGGGAGCCGGGGTAAGAAACAGCGAGAGGATTGAGGGAGCCGCAGGTTGCTGGGGAGTGGAGCTGGAGGATACTGGGGAGTGGAGCTGGAGGATGCTGGGGAGTGGAGCTGGAGGATGCTGGGGAGTGGAGCTGGAGGATGCTGGGGAGTGGAGCTGGAGGATGCTGGGGAGTGGAGCTGGAGGATGCTGGGGAGTGGAGCTGGAGGATGCTGGGGAGTGGAGCTGGAGGATGCTGGGGAGTGGAGCTGGAGGATGCTGGGGAGTGGAGCTGGAGGATGCTGGGGGGGGGCTGAAGGATGCTGGGGAATGGAGCTTGAGGATGTTGCGGAGGATGCTGGGGAGTGGAGCTGGAGGATGCTGGGGGAGGGGCTGAGGGGCCCCATGATTTCTGATGGCAGCCCTGGGCGTAATGGCAGCCTGGCCCTTCTGTAAGTCAATGTGGCCCCTGAGGCAAAAAGTTTGCCCACCCCTGGTCTATATAGATCCTGTCTGTACTACAAATGAGCAGTAGGGGCGTGTCCTTATAGTTCATCTTCAAAGGCACAGTAGAGTGTGGGTAGTAAATGGCAGCTCTGTATAGGGTCCTATGTACTTTTGTGTCAGGTCAATCTAGCTTCTGATTGGCTGACATCCTGCAGAGTTGTGAGTAAAGGTGGCTGGTTGTTAAAAACTGCTGACTTATCATTACAGACCTCAGCAGGTTATTGTCCCATATATGGTGCCTTCCATTGGCCCCGGCCAACCGATATCTCAACTAAAATCATCCAAATATCTCTCGAGCAGGTTGGGGTGAGGGACCGTGTTGATGTAGTCCTCTCCCAACAGCCCATATCATTACAATCTGATCACTGGCTTGGGGGCTGGACATCAAAGACTCTACAGCAACAATGGTCAAAAGGAAATGGTTGGAAAAGTAGACTAGACCAAGTGTGGTGGGAAAAAAGAACCTTTTACTGTCATTAAGCTCGTTTTGGACTGTACCATTTAAAGGTTGATACCACCACCTCCCAGAGCCTCACCGCAGTGCTGACTCATAGAAAGGCACGGGGACTGTGGTAATGTAAGCAGCGTGGGCCTACAGCATTCACCTGTATTCACTTATTGTACACTTTATTGTACAGTCCCTCCCACACACCAAACTCCGGTTGTGTTCACTGGGGAAACCACAGCATGGGGAAGTACAGTGCCGATATCTGCCCTTACGGTTACAGTTTGACTCCTGAAAGCATCTGAAAAAAAGATCTTTATCTGGTGAAATCTCTTGTTATCCATTTTCCAATGTATTCATCCACTTGGAGGTTATAATATAAGATAAGGAGATATTTCTTAGTTGTTATCATGGTTTACTAGACTTTTTCAGACCTATTTGGTCCAATGTTGAAGATCATTAGAAGTTTTTGGACCTCTGCTTCTGGTCCTGTTTTATGGTCTAAAGAAAGGTGGTGATGACGTTGTTGCCCTTTGCATGGTGGCACATTGGTTCGCACTGCAGTGCTTGGGTCTTGGAGCCTACCTCAATATGAGCACTCTCTGTGTGGAGTTTGTATGTTCTTCTTTTCCATGTAGTCCCGTGGTTTCATTCTAACCTCCTGACCACATCCTGGTCACTGTTTTGGAAATTAGTTTTTGTGTTGTTGTGGAAGGGTCCTGGAGCCAACTTCATAAGAAACACTCAACCTATCCTGGCAGTGTTTGACTGGGTCTCATAGAGGCTTGCCCTTGCAACAATTACATGTCGATACTGCTAAATGTAGTAGGTGTCATGAAAACCTTTGGTAGAAATAAGCAGTTGCTTGGGCCCACTGGGAGTTCTGCTAGTAATAATTATACATAGGTGGTGTTGTGGTAGGGTCTAAACCCAACTACAAACCAAAGACCCAACCCTTTAGCATCCTGGTGTCATTGTGTATAATAGGTGGTCTGTGTTCTTGTGATTGGGTCTGAATGCAACTATAGATGAAACACCTGACCTATTCTGGTGTCTTCATGAATATTGTTGTGGTAGGGTCTGAACCCAGCTTCAGATGAAGGACCCAACCCAACTACAGATGAAACACCTGACCCATCCTGGTGTCATCGTGAATATTTATTGTTGTGGTAGGGTCTGAACCCAACTACAGATGAAACACCTGACCCATCCTGGTGTTGTCATGAATATTTATTGTTGTGGTAGGGTCTGAACCCAACTACAGATGAAACATCTGACCTATCCTGGTGTCTTCATGAATATTGTTGTGGTAGGGTCTGAACCCAGCTTCAGATGAAGGACCCAATCCAAGTACAACTGAAACACCTGACCTATCCTGGTGTCATCATGAATATTTATTGTTGTGGTAGGGTCTGAACCCAGCTTCAGATGAGGGACCCAACCCAACTACAGATGAAACACCAGACCCATTCTGGTGTCGTCATGAATATTTATTGTTGTGGTAGGGTCTGAACCCAACTACAGATGAAACACCTGACCTATCCTGGTGTCATCATGAATATTTATTGTTGTGGTTGGTTTTGAACCCAGCTTCAGATGAAGGACCCAACCCAACTACAGATGAAACACCAGACCTATCCTGGATATGTGTTCCTGTGGTTGGGTCTCAATCCAAGTACAACTGAAACACTTGACCTATCCTCGTGTCATCATGAAAATGTATTGTTGTGGTAGGGTCTGAACCCAGCTTCAGATGAGGGACCCAACCCAACTACAGATGAAACAACTGACCTATCCTGGATATGTGTTCTTGTGATTGGGTCTGAACCCAACTACAGATGAAACAACTGACCTATCCTGGATATGTGTTCTTGTGGTTGGGTCTGAATCCAACTACAGATAAAACACATGACCCACCCTGGTGTCATCATGAATATTTATTGTTGTGGTAGGGTCTGAACCCAGCTTCAGATGAGGGACCCAACCCAACTACAGATGAAACACCAGACCCATCTTGGATATGTGTGTTGTTGTGTATATGTGGTAGGGTCCTGAATCCAGCTACAAATGAGACCCAACCCATCCTGCTCTCAATATACATAGGTGTTTTGTGTTCTTGTTGTAGGGTCAGAACCCAACTACAGACCCATCTTGTCGTCTTAATTTTGAGTGAACCAAGGTTACATACCGGATGCATCCTTATACTCATGGTATTCCATAGTACCACCCCCCACGCTGTCACTATTCCCACCAATATTAAAGTCATGTAGGGCTTAGTGATACCTTGTAGCCTACCTTCTTCTCAATTCATCTTATCCCTCTTGTTGAAGCTTGCCATCTGTTTAGTAGGTGAAACGTTTGATATGTTTCATCTGTAAAATCAACCGATACATGATTCTTGTTCCAATTTTATTTCTAGACCTTAAGCCGCTTGGAGGAACAGGAGAAAGAAGTCGTTAATGCCTTGCGTTACTTTAAGACAATTGTTGACAAGATGGCGGTGGACAAGATGGTGCTGGTGATGCTGCCAGGGTCGGCGAGCAAAGTGTTGGAAGCCATTTTGCCATTGGTGCAAGTGGATACTCGGTGTCAAGAAAGGTTGGTGACCCCCCATCACTTTTTGCCTGGGAGAACTGAATTCAAATCCTTCATGTGTAAATTCTAAAATGCTATCTCCTGTAAATTCCATTATAAGCAAATAATTGTAATTTTTAAAAGTTCCTTGTACTTGATCCCATCTGGGGGCAGAAATGGTTAAATGATTCCCTTTTCTCTGTAATAATAAAACAGTACCTGTACTTGATCCCAACTAAGATATAATTACCCCTTATTGGGGGCAGAACAGCCCTATTGGGTTTATTTAATGGTTAAATGATTCCCTTTTCTCTGTAATAATAAAACAGTACCTGTACTTGATCCCAACTAAGATATAATTACCCCTTATTGGGGGCAGAACAGCCCTATTGGGTTTATTTAATGGTTAAATGATTCCCTTTTCTCTGTAATAATAAAACAGTACCTGTACTTGATCCCAACTAAGATATAATTACCCCTTATTGGGGGCAGAACAGCCCTATTGGGTTTATTTAATGGTTAAATGATTCCCTTTTCTCTGTAATAATAAAACAGTACCTGTACTTGATCCCAACTAAGATATAATTACCCCTTATTGGGGGGCAGAACAGCCCTATTGGGTTTATTTCATGGTTAAATGATTCCCTTTTCTCTGTAATAATAAAACAGTACCTGTACTTGATCCCAACTAAGATATAATTACCCCTTATTGGGGGCAGAACAGCCCTATTGGGTTTATTTCATGGTTAAATGATTCCCTTTTCTCTGTAATAATAAAACAGTACCTGTACTTGATCCCAACTAAGATATAATTACCCCTTATTGGGTTTAATTAACATTGAAATGATTTTTTAGTAGACTGAAGGTATGGAGATCCAAATTATGGGAAGATCTATGTATCTATGTAATTACACCACAGTCTATTATTAGGAAATAATCCAGGTAGGTTATGTAGTCAAATGCTGTTAAACCACAGGAGATCTGTCCCATCCCATCATTATTTGTAACTGTCTTACATCACATTGCTTTGGGCATAGATAGCAATGTTCAGTGTGACCCTGAGGGTTTTGCCCAAGTGTCTTGTTTTTAGAGCTGTAAGTAATATTGAAGAATCTCATATCCACATATTGGGAAAATATGTATTATTAAAGGAAAAATATCCCTCCCCCCCCCCCCCTTTGTAATAGTCTGCCCCTGACTAATAGGAGCCTTTTTCCCCGCCCCCTTAGCCTGCTACAGTCACTTTTGAAAGCACCAATGTAACATGGAAGGAGGAGTTGCATAGTTTGCCTCTGACTCATAGGAACCTTTTCTCCGCCCCCTTAGCCTGGTAGAGTCACTTAGAAACCATCACATGGATGAAGGAGAAGGAGCGGTTGCATGACTCTGCCAGCCTAAGGGGAGTGGCAAAATGGTTCCTACAAGTCAGGTCAAGAGAGTTTAATGTTGAAGTAATAGATTATAATAAGAAATACACCCCCACCTTAGGCTGGCAGAGTAGTTTAACCCCTTCTTCACCTTTTTCCATGTTACAGAAAGAGATTCTTAGACTTAAAGTCCGACTTGTTGTCTTTCCATAGACTCTTTCCCCCACCTTGGAAAGCAGACATCCTTCTGTAACATGGTAAAAAGTGAAGGAGGAGGGGTTGAATGATTCTGCTAGCCTAAGGAGGGGTGGGGGGAATGAGTCCTTATTAATCGGCAGCGGAATACTACGTCAAAAAGGGGGGGATGATATATTTTGAATAAATCACGCTTATCATTCTATCTCTCCTTTATACCCAGCACCGCCATCTCTTCCTGCTACAGCCGCGTGTACCAATCCCTCGCCAATCTGATTCGCTGGTCTGACCAGGTCATGCTGGAAGGCGTCAACTCGGAGGACAAGGAGATGGTCACCACCGTCAAAGACGTGATAAAGGCCGTCCTGGATGGCGTGAAGGTTCGTATCCCTGCTGTGCGACTCCCACTGAGACCGCTGCTCGTTTGTGTTTCCAGCACATTTCCTAATGAGCTCCGGTGCCAAGCCCATAAATCCATTGTTCTTACTTCATGGATTAGCAGCCCTCCCACTGAATAGCGTCAACATTTGGCGCCCAGCGGCGTTTAGGGAAATGATATATAAATAGCCAGTAAAAAGTGTTTTTTAACATTCATAACTACAGATATAACTGTTTATTAGTTAAAGGGGATCTCCACCCAACAACATCCTGATTCAGTGTGTAAAATATAAGCATGTTATTTAGGCCTGTTTTATTTGAAAATGGATTAATATATCCTAAAATACAATAACAGTGTGTGTATTCCACACTTCCTATTCTTCATAAGTTCCATGGAAAGAAAATATTGTCTGAATCTGTTTAGCAAGAGAGCAAAAGTGGGTTAGGGCAATGTCAACACTTGGCACTTTAATGTTTCTATGGCTGCTGTACATGCTCTATCCATAGAAAGAAATGTCCCATTCATGGCTGGGAACCCTAAACTCCATTTACCAATTGCACTAGTCTCTATAATCATCTCCTCCATGGAACAGATATGGCCAACTTTTGGCATTCCTGCATGAAGTTGCTGAACTACAACTCCAAGGGTCCTACCTCACAGTGGGAATTTTGGGAGCACATTTTAAGGTGGCCATACATGGGCTGATTCTAGCTGCTGATACTGGTCCGATTCAGCAGCTTATTTGTCCCGTGTATGGGCACTAATGACAGGCCTGCCCAACCGACATCTGGCATGAAATCAGCCAGATCTCGAGGTTTGATTATCTGTCGGATTGGGGACCACATCGGCTCGTTGATGAGGTCCCCAAACTGACGGGCACCTATACCCACTGTATATGGGTAATGATCCCATTGCTCATTGATCATTTGGCTTTGGGGCTGGTAACCTTTCCTGTCTGTATGGAGGAGAAGAATTTAGAGATTAGTGTAATTTGTAAATGAAGTTTAGGGTTCCTAGTCATGAATGGAACATTTAGTTCCGGGGCCAAACAACCGAATTAGCCCGATATCGTCCGCCCGTAGGTGTTACCGTAGCTGATATCGTGTAGGGCCACCTTAAGTTGAGCTTATTATTTGTGTAACCCCTTTCCCAAGTATCTATGAAGACTGCTTGCCATTATGGAGCTATAGATTGGGCGGCTGAATGTTTCCAGCGTTCGGTTGCTAGCGACTGTTGCCGAGGGGTTAAACGCAGCTGTACGCCTGGCAGCCGTCACCGCTCGCTGGAGACTAAACAGCTGGACTTCGCATCCGTGAGGTCATCCAAGCAGTGAAGTCAGATTATTGGGAGATTTCCAGGCTTCTTCCTTCCTGACGTTCAGCTCCACAGCTGTGATTTCCCCTCTCGGCACAGTTAAGCCGGGCCCCTGAGATTCTGATTGAGGGCCCGTAAAGTCCTCAGTATAGCATTAGGATCCCTGTGCAGGCAGCGGCCATAGATCTCTCCTGTACTGCATTATAGCGATCATCTGCCACAAGAGCTTGCAATCTAAATGCTGGTCCCCGTTCAACAGCAAGTGCTTTGGTGCCGGTGCGGCATGCCTGACATCTGCTGGGGCTTTACAGGACAAATGCTTTGCCAGCTGGCTGTTACTCCATGTCTCTGTTTGTACAAACATATGCAGATCAAGGGAAGCAGTCGCGCCGCTTTTGGCAGACAGGCGAGTTCTCTGTACCCGTTGGTATGAGCCGACGGAGCTGCCGTGTATGTGTGCGTCTGAGATGTGTCAGAGAGGGTATTGTCAATCTCCCTCGTCACTTGAAGACCCCTAAAGCTTTTGTGCATAATAGAGCTGGGCAGACGGACTATGGGCCAGTTGCTTTGGCTATGAAGTAGGCAGGCAGAAACAGAAGTGCAGTGTTAAGGGACACTTGCCAAAACATCATTTTGCTTAACAGCAGCAAGAAGCCCCTATAAAAACCTATATAAAGTGCCACATGTTGGCTGAATGGTTTCCAGATGTCTCCTTGGGGGGCAGCCCAGGATGGGGCCGTTTATACAGGCTCCCTAATGCCCTGCCCTGGAATCCCTGTGTGCTGAGGAGCTTTGCAGTAAAGCTAACACTTTCCTATCTTTATAGGAAGCATGTGTGTCCTGCACTGGGCTCCATTTCTATTACCTTCTTTTTTAGCCCATCATTGCCTCTATACCCTCTTTCATGGGTCTCTTTAACCCCTTCCTTAGCCCTTCATTGCCCCTGTACGCTCTTTCATTTTCATGGGTCTCCTTAACCCCTTCCTTAGCCCTTCATTGCCTCTGTACCCTCTTTCATTTTCATGGGTCTCCTTAGCCCTTCATTGCCTCTGTACCCTCTTTCATTTTCATGGATCTCTTTAACCCCTTCCTTAGCCCTTCATTGCCTCTGTACCCTCTTTCATTTTCATGGGTCTCTTTAACCCCTTCATTGCCTCTTTACCCTCTGACATTTTCATGGGTCTCCTTAACCCCTTCCTTAGCCCCTTCCTTAGCCCTTCATTGCCTCTGTGCCCTTTATCATTTTCATGGGTCTTCTTAACCCCTTCCTTAGCACTTAATCTGCAAAGGAAAGGTAAAAATCAATGGGGGTGCCAAATGACTTTTGTCGCTTACCCTTTACCCCGGGCTGGTGCTCCTGTTATTTTATTTTTTTTCCCTTTGTGTCCTCTTGCTAGCTTTTCTATTTCCCTGTGGTAGCCTCTTCCTTCTTTACATGTCTTCTTACCCTTCTCCAAGCTCTTTGTCGACACTTGGTACCCTTTTTCATAGCTTTTCTATGTTGTTATAACCCCTTAGAGCCAACCAGGAATGAGCACTGTACTATTTATTTGGGCTGCATATGGTGCTGGTACAAGTAGACAGATATGTTTGGAGGTGGGATCAATGCTTCGTTTCAAAACAACTTCTTAGGAGTAGGATTAGCCTTTCAGTTATGGATCTAATGAAAGGTAAGTGGTAGCCATATAATATCTCTTGTGTCCCTTTGCAGGAACTGGTGCGCCTGATGATTGAGAAACAGGAACACCCATCTCCCACTACCACAGTGAAGCCCAGTTTACCAGCATCCAAAACTGACAGGTAAGCCTGCCTATGGCCTAGGCCTATATAATCCCCTGGGTTTCTATTGCTGTCCCATCTTGCTGTAACCTAATGACATAACCTTATCTATTACTAAATAAATGGTGTGTTCCATGTCTGTGTATTCTTATCCCTCTCAGCACCACAGAATTGCCCTTATCTGAGCGTGAGCTAGAAATCCTCAACAAGACTCCTGAGCCGACATCTAAGGAAGCTCAAGTAGACAGTTTGGAGAGTGAAGAGTTAGCGCCGCCAAAGCCCCCGCTACCAGGAATCCGAGTAATGGATAACAGGTATCTTTGGACTTTTAACCTACACCCTATGGTGCCAAACAGAGTAGTAGCATTACGGCCTCGTTCATTCTACAGACTATGCCCAGGGCAAGACGGCAGTGCCATGTTTATAGTACCAAGTTTATAAAGGGGCCTCGTTCCCTTATGGCAGCAGTCTGATGGGTGAGTGTCAGCCGAGAATATTCACTGCTGACTTAGGACCCCCATATTTTGTTCCCCAATATCGCTTTTGGAACATTAATATATTTACTGCTTCTCCAAGAAAGAACCAAAAATATATTTAATCTTCAGTGAGGTTTTTACAGTCGGTCCTAGATGCATGGGGCGGAAGTGCCACAAAGGACTACTTCTGCAATACTATAAATGAGGGTTTACATTCCCTGCAGAGAGGAACTGTTCCGTAACCACATTTGGGTTTTTTTGTGCAAAATACTGTCTACATTTTTATCCTAGAGGGATTTCGTCATCTAACATGGTTTATTGTTTGTTTGCAGCCCTCCACCCGCTTTACCCCCAAAGAAAAGACAATCTGCACCTTCACCCACCCGAGTGGCAGTGGTGGCACCCATGAGCCGTGCCACGAGTGGCTCCAGCTTGCCCATTGGAATTAATAACCAGGTTAGTGGGAACATCCCTAATCATGGACCTCCCATAATTCTGTGCTCCCAGCATGCCCTGCAGTAGTGATCCCATAATAAGCAAGCCCCTGTGTATCCCAAGCATTGCCGACCTATGGACCCTGGAAGCTTGTTAAACTGGTGGCTGACTTGGTATCACTTTTTGTAGGATTTTGAAGGGGATTGCTACGTACGTCGCAGGTTATCCGGTGGAAGTCAGTCATACGGGGGAGAGTCGCCGCGCCTTTCTCCCTGCAGTAGTATAGGGAAGCTCAGCAAATCAGACGAGCAGCTCTCTTCGCTGGACAGAGACAGCGGCCAGTGCTCCCGAAACACCAGCTGTGAAACTCTAGGTAAGGCAATTAAAGGGGTGCTTTTCAGTTGGTCTTCATCATTTATTCCATATCTTTCTATTCAGACCTTTTCCTATTCATATTCCAGTTTCTCAGTCACACCACTGCCTGGTTGCTAGGGTAGTTTGGACCCTAGCAACCATATAACTGCTAAAATTCCAAACTTTTAGAATCGGTGTAGCTCTACCTCTGGGTGTCTCTTCCATTTTGCTGTGATAGTGTTCTTATAGTGCAGACATGCTCGCAAGGAGCTACTTCCTCTTGTGGTGAGGCGGCAGCTGTAACTGTCTAGTGGAGTCATAACACAACAGGTTCAAAAGATTCTGACAGCTCTCAGAACCAACACAGGAACATTCCGTAGAAGTGACCGCACAGCCTCTTCGGCTGAGTCAGACATTTAAGATGCTCTCATCCATGCCATGGGTTTGTGTAATAAGTTATTATTTAACATTAGCCACAAGAGCTTGCACGCCTCCTCCTATCCACTTAGTATTATATACTGCCCGTTACCCTTTATATTGTGCCAGGTAGTTGACTGTCCTCGGCCTGCATGCTCCCAATCCCACAATTCCCTCCACACGTGATGTCAATAAGGAAAGGAACATCCCAGAGCAATGCATTGTGGGTTATGTAGTTCCTGCATGCTGTCTGTAAGCTGTGGCTGTTACAATTTGTAACATCAATGTTTTAGTCCCTCCTCCCCTGCCAGGATTTCAAATGATGCAGAAAGAGAACAACTGTTTTGCAGCTGGATTTCAGCATATAGAAATGGTATTTATTTATACTTTTTGAAGGAACAGATTGTAGTGATAGGTATATTAGGGGTATCTGTTTTATGTGGGGCTCTTTAATATATTTTGGTGAAGCTGGAGTTCCCCTTTAACACATAGATAGATACATAGATCTGTGTACAGTTAGGTGAGAAACGGAATGACTTGCTTGTTTTTGCCTCTGATTTTTCTTTTATCCTATTCCATCAGATAACTATGACCCAGACTATGAATTCCTGCAAGAGGACCTCTCCAGAACAGACCAAGTGCCGGGCCATGGAACCATTCTCAGCCCTCTCCCTGAATCCCTCGAGTCTGCCTCCCCCTTTCAAGGACAGAGCTTCCAGATGCCCGCCGGCGACACCCCAAATTCAGAGCATTCGGCTGTAGAAACCCCACCCGCCCTACCTCAGAAGAAAAGGAGGAGTACGGCCCCCCAGACTTCTGACAGTATCCGCGGCTGCTACGAAAGGCACCCCTCTCAGTATGATAACCTCTGCGAAGATGACTTGTCCCCATTTGTTAGTGCCGCTATGCCTCCCTTTGCTGCCGTCTCGCCTTTCCAGCAAGGAAGCCCTTCTCAGGCAGAATTCCTGTTGGACTTTGTTGCCGCAGAGTCGGATGGGATTCCAGAGAATCCTCCCCCACTCCCTGAGAAGAAGAACAAACATAGTAAGTGTCAGCGACGTCCCCTAGTAAATTGAATGAGAGCTTCCATCATTGGTTCACTCTGAGTTCTCATCAGCTACATGCTGGGAGTTATAATTCAGCACCAGAGGCCTGAATAAGAGCATTGATTGGTGAGACCAGTCCTACAGAGGTAGGCACTGTTTCTAAAGTAAATAACATCCCTCTTACATGGAGTGGGTCTAGATGTTCTCAGAGTCTAAGCGCTTAGTCAGTGTTGTTTCAGTTCCCAAACCCAAAAATGGCATCACTTTATCTTGGTGCCCAGTCCTTTGTAGCTATCGGCTTGCAGGGAGCGAGACCCGCTGGACCATTTTCTGTAAACAAGCAAAGATATGACAAGCTCAGCAATACTTTGGCTCTGAAGGGGATGGGCTGCGTCATGGAACCCTATTCAAACCATGCCAAGCTTAAGGATGGCACAGCTAATTCTTTTTAATGAGGTGGCACAATGTCCCATCCAAACCCCAAGTAAATAGTGCTGGTCTCTGCAGCTCCACCATTCACGGCTGTGCTGAAAGGGACTCTGTGGCTCAGTGACTAGGCCTACAGTGCAGCGAATGGGAAGAGGCTGCAGGATGGTACAGGAAGCGGAGTCCTATCTAGGCTTCTTCAACCTGCAGTTCTTCCCAGTGTTGCTGAACTGCGGCATTAAGCAGCCGTCAGCAAGTGGGATGATGTTGGGAGTAAGAATATCCACACAAGTAGGCAGACATGTTAAGGAGAACCAAAACCTATGCCCGCATCTTACCTAAAGGTTCTTGTCACTCAGCTGGGCCCGGGTGTACTTGCACAGGGGTTCCACCGCTGGTGCTATTCAGCAGTTTAATGGTAAATAATTGGCCCCCAGGCTTTCAGAGACAGTCAGTGTTCTCCCCTCTTGTGTTCCAGTGATGACCTACATGCGCTTTGTAGAAGACTACTCTGAACCGCAGCCGTCCGTCTTCTACCAAACCCCGCAGAACGAGCACATCTACCAGCAGAAGAACAAACATCTCCGCGAGGTTTACGGCTTCAACGACTCCTTCAGCAGCCCCGAATCTGGCCACGAGCGTGCCCCGCCCCCTGCCTTACCCCCAAAGCAAAGGCAAATGGTAAGTATGCGCCAGCTCCTTCTGGCTGAGCCGGGTGGTGCCAATTCACGGCTAGCGGGTAGCTCTTCCTATTGTCGGGTATTGGGTTTCCCAAATATGTGCTGCTACACAAATGGGCTGACCATACATATATACGTGTGTGCCCTTCTAGCCTGGTGTCAGAATTAAGTCTTCCATGGCCATTAGGGTGCCAACTTAGCAAAGCTGGGGGCCAGTGTACATGGGCACTTGGGGCATATGGTTCCAGATGATACTTAGAGATACCCAAATAGGCTTCAGATCACTGTAATGTGAAGCTAATGCCCTATGAGATGCCACTCTGGTCAGGGTGAAGAAGGAGATTTTGGTTATATGTTATGTTGTCCCTCTCTCAGGCTTGTATGACAAAGTGACTCTGTTCCCCGCAGACGGGTTATGTGCCTCTACAGCCACTTCCATGTTTTACTCTCTCCCTTTCCTTTCCACCTCCTCTCTGTTTGTCTGTCTGTCGTTCTTTCAGCAGGGCTCCTTTGCTGCCTCTTCCTTCTCTTCTGTTTCGTACTGTGCACAGACAACCAAAGGGGTCTTCCCACCCGAGGACACCAGCCACCCTCAGGGCATCAGTCTGTCCGTCTCTAACTGCTTTCTGAGCCGCCACGGCTCCTTTCCTGTGCCTTCGGTGAGTTGCAGCACAGCAGTCTCTGGTGTGAGTGACTGGCACCTTCTCTTGTGAGTGCCCATACATGTGACGCCTTCTCTTGGGGCTGAGAGTTGGTGCGTTTGGTGACTACATTACTTCTATTCACTGCTATTTATTATAATGTAACGTTCCCAACTCATGGAAACACTATGGCACCTCCCTCCCATATGTATAAATATAATATACAGAGAAGGAATGTTCTGGGCACACAATAAGCTGTACCCCCATACTGTACTGTCTAAGGGAAACAATATGGCACCTCCCTCCCATATATATATATATATATATATATATATATATAAATACAAATACAAATATACAGAGAAGGAATGTTCTGGGCACACAATAAGCTGTACACCCATACTGTACTGGTTAAGGGAAACACTATGGCACCTCCCTCCCATATGTATAAATACAAATATACAGAGAAGGAATGTTCTGGGCACACAATAAGCTGTACCCCCATACTGTACTGTCTAAGGGAAACACTATGGCACCTCCCTCCCATATGTATAAATACAAATATACAGAGAAGGAATGTTCTGGGCACACAATAAGCTGTACCCCCATACTGTACTGTCTAAGGGAAACACTATGGCACCTCCCTCCCATATGTATAAATACAAATATACAGAGAAGGAATGTTCTGGGCACACAATAAGCTGTACCCCCATACTGTACTGTCTAAGGGAAACACTATGGCACCTCCCTCCCATATGTATAAATACAAATATACAGAGAAGTAATGTTCTGGGCACACAATAAGCTGTACCCCCATACTGTACTGTCTAAGGGAAACACTATGGCACCTCCCTCCCATATGTATAAATACAGATATACAGAGAAGGAATGTTCTGGGCACACAATAAGCTATAGCATGAGAGGTGGCAGTTAGAACCCCTGTATGCAAGAGAAGAGTCCCCTGACAGTTTGTAGCTGGAGACTGAACCCTCAGGGTTTCCTGGCAACAAGTCAGTGCTTTTTTGCACTGCATCCAGTCAGTTTTTCCCATTGGTGAATATTGATGTATCCTAGCAAACTTTCCCGATTGAATAAAATAACTTGATTCTAATAGAATTCATTTGATACAATGCATGTGATGGGACCTGAACTGTATCTGTGTTGGTGCTGCCAGAGTGCTTGGCCCCTATGGTGTTCTCGCTAAAGGCAGACATCAGAACACTATGTGTCGGAGCCCGCCGTTCACCTGTTTGTAACCAGAACCCAACCCGTTTATATAAAAGGGCTTTAGTAGGGATCAAGCCCACTGCTCGGGATCGGCTTACAGGGGCTGGAGGGGTGTGCAGAGCTGGGCCATATGGAGAGAAGATTACAGGGAGGGGTGGAGGGATGTTGGTGCATTCCAGCAGCCCCACTGTGCCGTCGCATAGCTCACATTCCAATGGCAGCCTCTGGCATGCAAGGATCCCTGAGAGGAAGGAAAGAGGGGGATAGAGGAAAGGAGGGGACGTGTGAATGGAAGGAAATAGGGGGCTGTGAATGGGAAGAAATCAGCCCATATATTAAAGGGCTTTCTTTACCTTTAAGTTAACTATTAGAATGTTACAGACATAATAATAATATTTTTTTTTTAATTGGTCTTCATTACTTATATTCTACAGTTTTGAAATCATTTGCCTCTTTCCAGTTTTACAAATGGGAGCCACTCAAATCGTTGCTCTGTTAGGCTATAATTTTATTGCTATTACATGTCTTTCTATTTAGGCCCCTCCCCTATTCATCTATCTGTCTCTCATTCAAACCATTGCCTGGCTGCCGGGGTAAACTGGGCCCACGCAACCAGATAACTGCTGAAATTTCAAATAAATCAAAAACCATACAAAATTAAGACCAAGTGCATATTGGCTTACAATATCTCTCTTTATATCATACTAAAAGTTCATTTAAAGGTGAACTAATCCTCCAAAGAATACGCACATTGCCAGTGGCTGTGTCAGTAGTATATCCCCAGCTTCTCACTCATGCCTAATGGTATATCCCTGTGTCGGACTGGCCCACTGGCATCCAGGTGGGCCCAGGTGTCACTGGCTCCTTCTGGCCACCCAACCATTTGCCTTGTATTCCTATATCTTGGTCATTCCCCATTTTCTGGGTTAAATGGTATAGCCCACTGTATTGACAGCCTCCTCCCTTAGGTTAAATGGTATAGCCCACTGTATTGACAGCCTCCTCCCTTAGGTTAAATGGTATAGCCCATTGTACTCACAGCCTCCTCCCTTAGGTTGAATGGTATAGCCCACTGTACTCACAGCCTCCTCCCTTAAGTTAAATGGTATAGCCCACTGTACTCACAGCCTCCTCCCTTAAGTTAAATGGTATAGCCCTCTGTACTCATATTCTCCTCCATTAGGTTAAATGGTATAACCCACTGTACTCACAGCCTCCCCCCTTAGGATAAATGGTATAGCCTACTGTATTTACAACCTCCTCTCTTAGGTTAAATGGTATAGCCCTCTGTACTCATAGCCTCCTCTCATAGGTTAAATGGTATAGCCCTCTGTACCCACAGCCTCCTCCCTTAGGTTAAATGGTATAGCCCTCTGTACTCACAGCCTCCTCTCTTAGGTTAAATGGTATAACCCACTGTACTCACAGCCTCCTCTCTTAGGTTAAATGGTATAACCCACTGTACTCACAGCCTCCTCTCTTAGGTTAAATGGTATAGCCCACTGTACTCACAGCCTCCTCTCTTAGGTTAAATGGTATAACCCACTGTACTCACAGCCTCCTCTCTTAGGTTAAATGGTATAACCCACTGTACTCACAGCCTCCTCTCTTAGGTTAAATGGTATAACCCTCTCTACTCACAGCCTCCTCTCATAGGTTAAATGGTATAGCCCACTGTACTCTCAGCCTCCTACTTTAGGTTAAATTGTATAGCCCACTGTACTCACAGCCTCCTACTTTAGGTTAAATGGTATAGCCCACTGTACTGACAGCCTCCTACTTTAGGTTAAATGGTATAGCCCACTGTACTCACAGCCTCGTCCCTTAGGTTAAATGGTATAGCCCACTGTACTCACAGCCTCGTCCCTTAGGTTAAATGGTATAGCCCACTGTACTCACAGGCACCTCTCTCAGAATGAATGGATTGGTACAGCCCACTGTACTCTAAGGGGCCTATTTATTATGCTGTGTAAAATAAAAAAATTGAGAATTTCCCTGTCCGAACGCCAGATTTTTTAAGGCAAAGCCTGGCGTTGTGTCCAAGTATAATAAATCTGCCCCTAAGCTTCACCATGCAGGCATATACTAAGGCTATACTATTAAGGCTCCCCATATGCCCCTGCAGATTGGCTTTGTGCTTACAGCCATTAAATAACTTCCCCATCCGACTTTCCCACTTGCATAAAAGAGAAGTTTATACTAATAATAGGCGCAGGCTACTTTCCGTTTCTGCCCTTACTATAACATGAGGATATCGCTTATTGTGTGCAGCTTTACTTCCACTTGCCCCACCCAAGGCTTCCTGCATAGTAATGGCAGTACATTGTATGGCCACTAGGGGCTGCTCTCTTACTGTCCGTGAATAATTCCTGTGCTGTTCCAAGCAATGTGGCAGCTCCCCACCCATTAGTACAGTATATTATGTATAGGCTTTCATACACACATATATATACAATGACGGCACTCACAGGAGTTTGCACAACACAAACATGTAGGTCACAAATAAGTGAGGTTTTTATTTATCCCTCCAACATTTCCGTTCCTGACTGGAGCTTTCTTCAGTTGGGACCTGAAACGTTGGATGGGTAAATAAAAACCTCACTTTTTTTGTGACCTACAAGTTTGTGTTGTGCAGACTCCTGTGAGTGCCGTCATTGTTTGCATTTGGATCTTGATTCCAGCGTATGGGGTGCTGCCTATGTTGGGATTCTGTATACATACAGGGGTGACTCCGGGCCGGTGAGCGGGGGTTCCTGGGTGGGTGTGCTTGCTACTAAACTGCTTTTACACTAATCTGCTTTTCTTTCCTTTTTTTTTTTGTTTGTTTTAACCTCCTCCTTCTGTCCCCCTCTCATCCATTGCCCCCCAGTACAAATCTGTTTTCCGCTCCTACTCCCAGGATTTTGCCCCTCATAACCAAGCCCCACCACTTCTGGCCCCTGCCATCTTCTACTCCTCCCGCTTCTCCCCCGTGCTCTCCGACTCCGCCTCTTCTCCCCCCGCCATGCCCCAAGTACCCCTCCGCCCCCCCTTACCTCCCTCTCAGGGTGGCAGCTCCTGCGGGACCCCACCTACCTGCCTTGCCTATGAGCCTTCTCTCTCCGGCACCTTGCAAACATCAGCGGTGAGAAGGGGCAGTGTGTGCGCGCTGGAGGGGGTGATGGGGCATTGCTTTATGGCAACTCACCTGCTTTCTGCAACCTCATTGGTTCCAGCCCTTCATGCTTCTGTATTCATTGTGCTGTATATGCCACTCCCCATCTGTAGCGGGCACATGTGTTGTGGCGTTGCCATTATTATCTCACCCCAATGCTTGCAGTCGTATATTACTGGAGGGCTTGTCTGCCCCTGGTTTCGCATTCAATCGTGTGTCAGGTTTGCGTTGGAGAGCTTTACCTTCCTGTGATTGGATAGCATTCTCAATGCGATGGGCACCTTGCAGCCCTCCTGTGCTTAAACTACAACTCTCAGCATCCCACCAAATGCCATGAAAGGGTGCTGGGATTTGTGGTTTAATATCTGAAATGAATATAATGTGCCTGCACTGTTTGTAGCAGGGACAATGGAGAACTTTGTATGTGTGTGCGGGCAGTCGCTTGCTGTATCAGGCGTCTTCTGGTGCGTTTAGGGGCCACCTATCCCATTGCTAAAGGAGAGAGCTTCGTGCAACTCCACCCGACATCTGTGGGAATACAGAGGGTCATTGTTGGAGCCCACCCCAGCTGCTTATTAATAAAGGGTATGCCTCTGCAGGGCTACTGTCCCCTTTCACTTGGGGCCACTGTGGCATTAACTGCCCCGGTACAGGAGCCAATGCCAAAGGATCGCTGTTAGTGTTTGTAGGGTAGAGAGGCAACCTGAGGAAAGACTTGGCCACTATACCTTCAAGCACTCAGCTTGCCCAGGGTTTCCCACAACATGGGGGAATTTACACATGCCATTCAATCAAACCTTTGCCCTCCGCTCTCTTCCCCCCCCCATAGAGTGAAAATGCCAGCGAGGAGGTGGGCGAGGGGGAATACGTCAACCTTTATTCCTCTGGGCAAAGCAACGGAGAGTCTTTTTCCTTTGGTGGTGTAAGTAAGGAAGCAGCACTGCCAGCTTGCTGCATGCCCAGCATTGGACCGAATGCCCTTCTCACCTCCCCGCTGCTCTGCCCCACTGCACCCCATGTCAGAGAAGGGCAACATTCACACTAATACAGTGTGTCCTTTAACTAGGGATGCACCGAGAATAGTGGATTTGGTACATCCCTATCTTTAACCTGCCATGGCACTACAAGTCCCAGCATTCTCCAGCACGTAATAAAGGTATATTTAACGAAGCATGCTGGGAGTTGTAGTGCCGAGTGCTTCTCCATTGCAGGCCGCACACTGACCACGTAACATATCTGCATGGCAAAACCCTTGGCACAATTCTCTTAGATTCCCATTTAACAATCAGCTTGTGTTCTTCCTTTTTCTAAATTGCAATGTCCTTCAAAGTCATGGCAGAGATTGTACAGTGCCACCTTTCAGATGGATAACGCCACCTCCTGACTCCCCAGAAACGTCAGCCCCCTGTCATTGCCATTTGCTACATATTAAAGGGGATACAAACCCAAATAAATAGATTTTGACTTTGCAGATTTCAAAATACTGCAACTTTATTAACAATACGTTCTTGGGGTTATGCATGTTCCTTCCCATAATGACTATATTCAAGGCAGTTTATTGGTGCTACACATGGTGCTCAATAACCATGGGCAATTTTTCTTTTATTATACTTTAGGGAGCAGTGTTCATTTTTGCATTTAATTTGTACCAGAAGACCAAGCAGGGCAGGCAAGGGTCAATACTAGGATCAGATCAGCAAATAAGAAACTGGAGCAATTCCCACTGGCAGAGAGACCAGCGGAAAGGCTGGCCAATGAACTGCTCCAGTCTGCAGTATGTTGTGTATGATTAGTTGCTGGGGGTTCAAGGGCCCATTGGTGTGGGTGGAGATTGTCTCTACTCAACAGTAGTGAGTGGGGACTGACGTGGTCCACCCATCCATAGTGTGTGCTCAACCAGTGATTAGTGAGGGCCATCAGGTCTCGGCTATTATCCACCCATCCATAGTGTGTCTATACCCATCAGTGGTTAGTGAGGGCCATCAGGTCTCGGCTATTATCCACCCATCCATAGTGTGTCTATACCCATCAGTGGTTAGTGAGGGCCATCAGGTCTCGGCTATTATCCACCCATCCATAGTGTGTCTATACCCATCAGTGGTTAGTGAGGGCCATCAGGTCTCGGCTATTATCCACCCATCCATAGTGTGTCTATACCCATCAGTGGTTAGTGAGGGCCATCAGGTCTCGGCTATTATCCACCCATCCATAGTGTGTCTATACCCATCAGTGGTTAGTGAGGGCCATCAGGTCTCGGCTATTATCCACCCATCCATAGTGTGTCTATACCCATCAGTGGTTAGTGAGGGCCATCAGGTCTCGGCTATTATGAAGAAGAACTTCCACCTAAGATAAATTTTGGTGGGCTGTGGCTGCTGGGAATTTTTAGTTCAACCGGAGAAGCTTTGGTCTTGGAGATATGAAATCTTAGGCGTGCTTGGTACATATTGGGTTTGGAGGTGTCTTCTGCTTTAATGTTCTGTTCATTCAGTGTGACTGCATGGCCCCATCTCTGCTGCTTGTGAGTGTTCCCACAACCCATAATATCCTGCACTCGCTACCATATGCTTGTCGCCAAGCTACACAAAGGGAATGATTTCTTATAGCTGCCTATAGAAATCATGTTCTGCTGGATCCTATCACAAGCAGATCCCAAGTCTGGATACGTTTGATCCTGTATCTGTCAGTGTGTGCGGGGCTGGGTTTAGTTGTTACAGGGTGGTACAATTATCCATAAAAGTAGGACTCTCCAACCTGTGGCCACTCGGGTGTTGTTGAAGCACTTCTCCTATCACCAACCCATAGATATAGAAGATGTGAGCTGGGCAACAAAAATATCAATCATCACCATCGTACCCTACTGCCTCCATCTTGCCTTGCCACCTTTATATCTTATGTCTTACTGTTATCTTCTTGTCCTGTCTTCTCCATATTGCTCTCCTTACCCTGCCCTGTTGTCTTCATCCATCTTGCCCTTTTGTCCTCATCTTGTTCTTCTCTGTATCCAGCATGGTCCTTCTGCCTCTCCAGCATGATCCATCTCACCCTTTCTCTCTATCTCCAACTTGTTTCTTTTTCCGTCTCCCTACTCCTCAAAGTTGCGATTCTCTCAAGCTCTTGCACTTATTTCTCCGTATTCTCCACCATGTCCTCTCTCTGTCTGTTTATCTTGTCTTTCTTGCTCTCCATCATGTCCTTGACTCTCTCCATTTACCCCTCTCTCTGTTTATCATGCCCTTCTCCCACTCTCCATCTCGTCCTTCTCCCACTCTCCATCTCGTCCTTCTCCCACTCTCCATCTCGTCCTTCTCCCACTCTCCATCTCGTCCTTCTCCCACTCTCCATCTCGTCCTTCTACCACTCTCCACCTCGTCCTTCTACCACTCTCCACCTCGTCCTTCTACCACTCTCCACCTCGTCCTTCTCCCACTCTCCATCTCGTCCTTCTCCCACTCTCCACCTCGCCCTTCTGTCTCTCCATCTTGTCTTTTTTCATCTTGCCCTACACCTTCTTAAACTTGTCATTCTCTCAAGCTCTATCTTCTTTCTCCGTTTTTCCACTATGTCCTTTTCCCTCTCTACCATGTCCTCTCTCTCTGTCTATCTTGTCCTTCTCGCTCTCCATTATGCCTTTATAGGACAAGTCAACCCAAAATATAATTTTTGCCCAATAAAAAGAAAACCTAATTCTAAGCAACTCTGCAATGTACATTCATTACAAATTTGCAATGGTTTTTGACTTATATGTATATATAATTACTATTAGAAGTAGTGTTTGTTTATAAGGCAAAAAAATTATTTTTGGGGTTGACTCCCTCTTTCTATCATGCCCTTTGCTTTCTCTTCTGTCCCCCAAAGACAGCTGTGAGATATGCAGTGTGTGTTAGCGGGGCAGACGAGTGACGGGGCATTTATAATGAGTAGCACTCCACTAATCCCTTTAACGATCATTAGAAAGCCTAGTCCATCACTGTCCAACGGGGAGGGCACTCTGTGGTGACTGTTGTCATGGTTCACTGAATTTATTGACCAGTGGCCCCTAATCAATATGGCTGCTCATATAGAGCCTACTGCGCCCAGTGGGAAATTTCTCCCCCCTAGAGGAATTCGTTTCCCTGATGTGCGTTCTCTCTCTGCAGGATTCTCCTTTACCCAATGAAGGGCCTCAGCAGAACTGCACCCTGCCCTGTCTGCCAGGCAAAGACAACCACGAGGCTTCAGAGAGGTACTTATTGGTTCATGGGTGCCCTACTGTTTAACCCTTCAGATGAACAGCAGAGCAGTGAAATTAAAAGCCCCTTCCATTGGTACTAGATTCCACCTCATTTAATGCAGTGCAATCGGATCTTTCCGCCTGTTATACATATAGGGAACTCCTCCTTACCTGTAATCATGCAGCTGAAGATGTGTTGGGCACCACTAAGTTCTTTTGTTTCCCCACCCATTCTGCCTCCAGGCCTCCAAAGTCCCCCGATTGCCACAGCGATGAGAATGGCGAGGGGGAAGAGGAAGAAGAGCTCGATGAACTCTCCCTTGTTGACCATAACGAGATTATGGCTAAGCTGACCCTGAAGCAAGAGGTAGGCCAGGACCCCATCCTGAAGAAGGAAGGTAAAGTGATCACATGATCTTATCTTTACCAAGCTTGTCTGTCCTTTCACAGGGTGATGATGGACCGGACGTGCGGGGCGGCTCGGGTGACATCTTGCTGGTCCATGCAACGGAAACCGATCGCAAAGGTGAGGTGCAGTTCCACATGACACGCCTATGCATCGGCAAATGCTGCTTCAGGGATCCTAGCGGTTTCCCTAGGTGCAACCAGTTGCTCCTGCTGTCAATCAGAGCCTCGCAGCAGGAGTGAGTTGCTTGCAGCAGGAAAAATAAAGTTTATCTTTACATTAACATTAACCATCTCATAGAAAATACCATATTTTGTCTTATTTTAGCTGTTCCATTAGCTTTACAGTAAGGCCTTCCATTGTCCTGAAGGGAAGTTGTCTGCCCCTGGAATCTGTGCTGCATTCCAGAGACACTTCCTTTCGGATGACGAATCCCCCCGCCCCCGGGGCCCTTGCGTGTCGGAGCAGGCAGAGCCGTGGATGAGCTCACTCCTGTCAGATGTGGGTGGGTGGGTGCAGGCTGTAACCCCACCCTGCTTCCTTATCAGTGAGATCAGGCTCCACTTAGGGCATTTATATTGCCCTCTGTGTAACTCCGTAACATAAAGCAAATGACTTCCTTACACAGCAAACGGGATCTACGTTTCAATCATCAGGTCGTTCTTGCTTTATACACCCTCTCCTGCAGTGTTGCTAGGGAAAGTGGGAGCCTAGCAACCAGTTCACAGTTAAACATTCAGACCTGAAAGCTGCTGAACAGAAACAGTTCAGTTGTCTTCGTCATACTAAAAGTTAATTTCAGGGTCAATTAGCTCTTTTATATTAGTGCGGGAAGGAGCAAAGGAAACCATGCAGATCCCAGCACCCCCATAACCTAGCACCCCACTAGGCATTCTGTTGTCCCGATTTTATTTTTTATAACCCGCTAATGATCCGTTCTCTTTGTATCTCTCCTACAGATCTCGTCCTGTACTTCGAAGCCTTCCTGACAACATACCGCACCTTTATTACCCCCGAGGAGCTGATTCAGAAGCTCCAGTACAGATATCCTTTTCAATATGCACTTTAGTGGCCTTGGATTCCAGTTCACCTTTAGCAGTGAGAGCTTTAGTCCTGTACAGCCAGGGAAAGACACAACATAATTGCTGGGAAAATGCCTTAAACGCTCAGTGTTAACTAATTACCTGTGTGTGTTTTCTGCCCCCTGCTGTCTGTCTGTTGAATTACAATTTTAAAGCTGTATTTAGCCTTTAACTTCCAGCCCACATATGAGAGGTTCTGTCACTTTCAAGACACTTTCAAGCAGCGCGTGAGCAAGAACACCTTCTTTGTGCTGGTGAGAGTGGTGGACGAGTTATGGTAAGATATAGTTCCATCTCTAACTGAAGTAATGCCTATGCGCTCTGAATTCCTTCTGACTGATCAGAAAGAAATTAAGAAAGTGTCTGCTGCTTTGTGTTAGGAGTCAGAACCAGCAGTGCATATAAAAAGCCATAGGAAAGGCTTTCCATTTTAAAATGTGCTGACAGTAACAGTATTCTGCCTTTACTTTGCAGCTTGGTCGAGATGACAGATGAGATCCTGAAGCTGCTGATGGAACTCGTCTTCCGTCTGGTGTGTAAAGGGGAACTTAGCCTGGCTCGCATCTTGCGCAAGAACATTCTGGAAAAGGTGGAGAATAAGAGAATGCTGCACCACGCCAATTCTGCACTTAAGCCCCTGGCTGCCAGAGGAGTAGCAGCAAGGTAAGGTTGTCCCTTAGCTGCGTACTGTTTGGGATATGTGCGCCATTGCCGATCCAATGTTACCAACTGTATTGTTGTTTATTTTCAGGCCAGGGACGCTCCACGATTTCCACAGTCTTGAAATTGCAGAGCAGCTGACTCTGCTGGATGCAGAACTCTTCTATAAAATAGAGGTAAGAGACTGAGTCCCCATGTTACAGCCCTCAAATGTACATAGGTTAGAGATATCACTGATTGTGTGTATGTTGGTGCCTTAATCATAAGGGAAGCTCTGCAGGTGATCCGATACAGGCTATGAGCAGATTTAGGGGGCTGTTCCTGCTGAATTGTGCTTAGTACAGGGGAATCCCTATGCTGCCATAGTTTTATGGTATCTCTCTGTACCGGCTATGGGCAAACCTAGGGGCTGTTCCTGCTGAATTGTGCTTAGTACAGGGGAATCCCTATGTGCCATAGTTTTATGGTATCTCTCTGTACAGGCTATGAGCAGATTTAGGGGGCTGTTCCTGCTGAATTGTGCTTAGTACAGGGGAATCCCTATGTGCCATAGTTTTATGGTATCTCTCTGTACAGGCTATGAGCAAACTTAGGGGGCTGTTCCTGCTGAATTGTGCTTAGTACAGGGGAATCCCTATGTGCCATAGTTTTATGGTATCTCTCTGTACAGGCTATGAGCAAACTTAGGGGGCTGTTCCTGCTGAATTGTGCTTAGTACAGGGGAATCCCTATGTGCCATAGTTTTATGGTATCTCTCTGTACAGGCTATGAGCAAACTTAGGGGGCTGTTCCTGCTGAATTGTGCTTAGTACAGGGGAATCCCTATGTGCCATAGTTTTATGGTATCTCTCTGTACAGGCTATGAGCAAACTTAGGGGGCTGTTCCTGCTGAATTGTGCTTAATTGTTCTATGACCCATGGAAATGAATAAAAATATTCTACCCTTTAGATTCCTGAGGTTCTGCTTTGGGCAAAAGAGCAAAACGAGGAGAAGAGCCCCAATTTAACACAGTTCACAGAGCACTTTAACAACATGTCATACTGGTGAGTCCATGGGGGTGTTTTGTGATATGGGGGAGGGAGCTGTTAGCCGACCAATAGGGTTTCAACTGACTCTGTGTCCCGGTTTCGTTCCACGCAGGGTCCGATCTATTATCATGCTTCAGGAGAAAGCCCAGGACCGAGAGCGATTGCTGCTTAAATTCATTAAAATCATGAAGGTGAGGGCATTACTGCCATGCTGGTTTACTGCATATGTATGGAACATGGGGGGAGGCGGGGGGGTTCATTGGTTTCTACCCAAGCTAGCTAGTAACATTAGGTAAGCACTGAGCATGCCCAGTAGGCACTGAAAGCGGTGGCACCATTGAGCATGTGCAGTGTCACTGACCCCAGGGGGAGGGCCAGGCAAGAGCAGGAAGTTATAAAGAAGCACAGAGGGACACTGTTAGTGGCAGGGATATCCCTGCCGTGGGGCTGCTGTACCCCCTACTGTACACAGAAGCTTCAAGCAAATAAATGGTATAGTTTTTAACCCATTTAGCACGTTCCATTACTGGGAGGGGTGGGAGGAACATGCAGAATCCTAATAAATCTCTTTTTCTTGACTTCCGCCTCACAGCACCTTCGGAAACTGAACAACTTTAACTCCTACCTTGCCATCCTGTCCGCGCTGGACTCCGCCCCCATTCGCAGGCTAGAATGGCAGAAGCAGACGTCAGAGGTAATTAAGGGGGAGAGGGTAATACTCTGCAGTAGAGCAGACGGGGAGGGGTAAGTGAAGGGCAGGGGTAACCCTTTCTTGTTTCCATCCGGACCAGGGCCTGGCGGAATACTGCACATTGATTGACAGCTCGTCCTCCTTCAGAGCCTATAGGGCAGCCCTGGCTGAAGTTGAACCCCCCTGTATCCCCTACTTGTGAGTGTCTCTTTGCTTATGATGCACGTGTGTCTTTTTTCAGCCTAAACTACTATGTCTGTGCGTCCATGGCACGGCTTTACCATGTTTCCTTCTTGTGTCCCCTCCCAACAGAGGCCTGATCCTGCAGGATCTTACCTTTGTACATCTGGGGAACCCCGACCACATTGATGGGAAAGTCAACTTCTCCAAGCGTTGGCAGCAGTTCAACATTTTGGACAGTATGAGGCGATTCCAGCAAGTGTAAGTACTTTGGGCCTTCTGGAGGCCTTAACGTAGGGGGCTGTTCCTGCTGAATTGTGCTTAGTACAGGGGAATCCCTATGCTGCCATAGTTTTATGGTATCTCTCTGTACAGGCTATGAGCAAACTTAGGGGGCTGTTCCTGCTGAATTGTGCTTAGTACAGGGGAATCCCTATGCTGCCATAGTTTTATGGTATCTCTCTGTACAGGCTATGAGCAAACTTAGGGGGCTGTTCCTGCTGAATTGTGCTTAGTACAGGGGAATCCCTATGCTGCCATAGTTTTATGGTATCTCTCTGTACAGACTATGAGCAAACTTAGGGGGCTGTTCCTGCTGAATTGTGCTTAGTACAGCGGAATCCCTATGCTGCCATAGTTTTATGGTATCTCTCTGTACAGGCTATGAGCAAACTTAGGGGGCTGTTCCTGCTGAATTGTGCTTAGTACAGGGGAATCCCTATACTGCCATAGTTTTATGGTATCTCTCTGTACAGGCAATGAGCAAACTTAGGGGGCTGTTCCTGCTGAATTGTGCTTAGTACAGGGGAATCCCTATGCTGCCATAGCTCCTCCCACAGACTACACAAGAATATTTCCATAGGCTGTGGCAGTAGAACCGTGCAGTAACATGGCATCTTTGCGCTCTTTTTCTCCCCGCTTGCAGACATTACGAGATCCGCCGCAACGACGAAATCATCTCCTTCTTCAACGACTTCAGCGACCACCTGGCCGAGGAGGCTCTGTGGGAACTGTCCCTAAAGATAAAACCTCGCAACATCACCCGGCGCAAAACAGAAAGGGACGAGAAAACTTAAGAGTGGCGGCGAATTAAAAAAATCCAGAGACTGAAGAGCGTGAAACGCATTGGAATCCTCCGCCTACTTTGTAGAGCGAGTTTTTTTTCTTTTTAAAAGTGGGAGGGGCCAATGAGCTTGTTTACCTTTGACCGCACCCAGCTGACCCCTCCCACAGCCATGGGTTGCCCCACCCAGTGTTGTCCTTTTTTTGTCTTGTGGGATACCTTTTTGTGCCATCTCCTAAACTGTCAGTGTCAGGAAAAGCTCTGTGCCATGTCTCCGCGGGAATATTCCTCCACCCACCAACCCAGGCATTTTAGGGTTAAAACCATAAAAATATACGTTTGTAACGTCACCGAGGACTTTCCCAAGAGGAAAACGACGCAAACCAGTAAAAGACTCGCACCCTGAAAAGCCACTTTATGTCCAACCTTGGAGTTTGTGTTTTTTATTTTCTTTTTCTCCAAACTCCGCCCCCCAAAGCCATGCCATTACTCTTCTGTCCAGTAGAGGGCAGTGTGTACATTTCCTGTAAATATCAGTATTCTAGCGGGAGGGGGGGGGTCAATGTGATCTTAATTATTATTATTTTTTATCATGTCCTTGCATGAGGGTTATACAGAGACTGAGAAGGGGAATTGTACATAGAGGGGCAAATTCCCACAACATGGACTCGTGTTTAAAGTGAAGGGGAAGCGACGAGCGGAGAGACAGGATATGTGTGTCTCAAAGGTCAAAATAAATGTTTTAAACCTATCTGTGTACAGTCAGGATTAAGTACTATTTCTGTTTATTGTAAGATATGAAGCACGGCCGAAGTGTTCTCCTCTGCTGGGGACCTGTGAGCAAACTTAGGGGGGCTGTTCCTGCTGAATTGTGCTTAGTACAGGGGAATCCCTATGCTGCCATAGTTTTATGGTATCTCTCTGTACAGGCTATGAGCAAACTTAGGGGGCTGTTCCTGCTGAATTGTGCTTAGTACAGGGGAATCCCTATGTGCCATAGTTTTATGGTATCTCTCTGTACATGCTATGAGAAAACTTAGGGGGCTGTTCCTGCTGAATTGTGCTTAGTACAGGGGAATCCCTATGTGCCATAGTTTTATGGTATCTCTCTGTACAGGCTATGAGCAAACTTAGGGGGCTGTTCCTGCTGAATTGTGCTTAGTACAGGGGAATCCCTATGTGCCATAGTTTTATGGAATCTCTCTGTACAGGCTATGAGCAAACTTAGGGGGCTGTTCCTGCTGAATTGTGCTTAGTACAGGGGAATCCCTATGTGCCATAGTTTTACGGTATCTCTCTGTACAGGCTATGAGCAAACTTAGGGGGCTGTTCCTGCTGAATTGTGCTTAGTACAGGGGAATCCCTATGTGCCATAGTTTTATGGTATCTCTCTGTACATGCTATGAGAAAACTTAGGGGGCTGTTCCTGCTGAATTGTGCTTAGTACAGGGGAATCCCTATACTGCCATAGTTTTATGGTATCTCTCTGTACAGGCTATGAGCAAACTAAGGGGGCTGTTCCTGCTGAATTGTACTTAGTACAGGGGGATCCCTATGTGCCATAGTTTTATGGTATCTCTCTGTATAGGCTATGAGCAAAGGCTGTTCCTGCTGAAATAGTACAGAGGAATACCTATTCTGCCATACAGCAACTAGAACAGAATATTTTATGGTACTGTCACTATTACAGTTTCAGTGTGTGTGCCCCCAACTCCCACAGGGTGGCGCTGTGAATGAGAATTCCTTTTTTTGTTATAGGTTCCTTTCTCCACTTAGAGAACAACCTCACTTTCTGGCAAGTTTTATCGTCCGCTTCCCTCCTGCAGACAGCTTTGCTTTATAAAGGAGACAGAGAGGTCAGAGAAGGATCTGCCAAAGGAGAATGCTTAGTACAGGCAGAGTAAGCAGCACCACGGTACTGATATTATAGCTATAATTATGGAACATTTAAAGCTAAATCAATAGATGAGTAAATCCTTATAGTAAGCATAGGGGGCAACCTTCTCAAATGGAGCAGCCGGTCCAATCTCAATTGGCCCCGCGCCCCCGAACCTGAGTAGAAATGGCTGCACAGCATGCTTGGTGGCCACCATGTCTTTGTTTATTCCTGTCCATGGCTCTCTGACATTGATAGCCAACCAGGAGCAGGCACACAGGAGGCCAGGAGCAGCGACTGAGCTGTTCCCCAATCAGCAAACAAGCAATGGGACCCAGACGTAGCAGTTGCCCAACCTGCTGCACAACCTCTATTGCTCAGGTACATGGGAGCAGGGCCACTCAGGAGGGGTCTGTCTGTGCAGTTGGGGAGTGGAAGCCCCTAGGCTCACGTGAAGGTTTTACTTCTCCTTTAAACAGTATGTAATCTATGTATATGATTCAGTGCTCTCCAGCTTCCATATTGTTCAGAGGATTTCCTTTCAGCCCTGGGACGAGTTTCAGTATTGGCTCTTAAAGTTACTTGGGGCAACTGCTTGATGCCCAAGGTTAAGTGCCAAGGTTCTAGCCTATCCTCGTGGCATAAATGCCCCTGACTGATTCCAAATTGCCCCATGCCTTAGGCCAGGGGCCCCCAACCTTTCTTACTCGTGAGCCACAGTCAAATGTAAAAAGACTTGGGGAGCAACACAAGCACCATAAACGTTCATGGAGGAGCCAAATAAGGGCTGTGATTGGCTATTAAGGGCCTCTGTGCACCCTATCAGCTTACAGGGGGCTTTATTTGGTAGGAAATCTTGTTTTTATTGAATCAAAACTTGCCCCCAAGTCAGGAATTCAAAAATAACTCCCTGGTTTGGGGGCACTGAGAGCAACATCCAAGGGGTTGGGGAGCAACATGTCACCCGTGAGCCACTGGTTGGGGATCACTGGCTTAGGGTAATGGGACACGGGGCAATTTGAAACATTTTGTGCATCAAATTGCCTATGAATGGAAAGAGCCCCAGGGCAAACCTCTATATTGCCCCAAGTGGCATTACTCTTTGGTGCCACCGTGTGTCCATGGGTAGCAGAGACAGTTGGATAGACTGGCGCTCAGAATGCCCCCGTGCCATAGAGCAGACATTGTGCATCACGTCCCGTTTCTGCGCAGAGACCACAGGCGTTTTGGGTTTAGGAAAAACCGAACAGTTACACTTTATTTCTGCTAAATGCTCTCTGTACAGATAAATATACATAGGGTTATGCCCCCGGCAGCGGGATAGGCTGGCACCAACTCATTCAGTCTCTGCCCGCCGCTGTGTAGGGCACCGAGTGAGGCTTCTGTATGTCCAGCCTTGCATAGTCACACTCCGTCTGTCACGTCCCAGCTTTTGTAGTTCCTCACAGGAAAATGGCCACGACTACATAAATAATCCAACTGATAGACACAAAGACCCCGAACAGCAGGCTGAACAGAACCAGGGAGCGGGCTTTGCGGGAGGCAACCTGTGCCAGGAGTAGGTCCCCCCTGCCCAGAGCCGTCCGTGCCTGCAATACATACAGGAGTCAGTCAGATGGAACAATATCTATATTATGTAATAATAACTATATTATGGGCTAAGGGGGCCCAGCCTGAAGGCCAGTTAGGGGAGATTTGGGGTGAGTGCTTATTTGTGCCCTGGGTACCCCTGGAACTATAGCGGGGTGACTGTTACCCCAATGTTTCTATATATCTGTAACCTTGTTATGGGCTAAGGGGGCCCAGCCTGAAGGCCAGTTAGGGGGGGAGGATGAGTGCTTATTTGTGCCCTGGGTACCCCTGGAACTATAGCGGGGTGACTGTTACCCCAATGTTTCTATATATCTGTAACCTTGTTATGGGCTAAGGGGGCCCAGCCTGAAGGCCAGTTAGGGGGGATTTGGGGTGAGTGCTTATTTGTGCCCTGGGTACCCCTGGAACTATAGCAGGGTGACTGTTACCCCAATGTTTCTATATATCTGTAACCTTGTTATGGGCTAAGGGGGCCCAGCCTGAAGGCCAGTTAGGGGGGGGGTTTGGGGTGAGTGCTTATTTGTGCCCTGGGTACCCCTGGAACTATAGCGGGGTGACTGTTACCCCAATGTTTCTATATATCTGTAACCTTGTTATGGGCTAAGGGGGCCCAGCCTGAAGGCCAGTTAGGGGGAGATTTGGGGTGAGAGCTTATTTGTGCCCTGGGTACCCCTGGAACTATAGCAGGGTGACTGTTACCCCAATGTTTCTATATATCTGTAACCTTGTTATGGGCTAAGGGGGCCCAGCCTGAAGGCCAGTTAGGGGGGGATTTGGGGTGAGTGCTTATTTGTGCCCTGGGTACCCCTGGAACTATAGCAGGGTGACTGTTACCCCAATGTTTCTATATATCTGTAACCTTGTTATGGGCTAAGGGGGCCCAGACTGAAGGCCAGTTAGGGGGGGATTTGGAGTGAGTGCTTATTTGTGCCCTGGGTACCCCTGGAACTATAGCAGGGTGACTGTTACCCCAATGTTTCTATATATCTGTAACCTTGTTATGAGCTAAGGGGGCCCAGCCTGAAGGCCAGTTAGGGGGGATTTGGGGTGAGCGCTTATTTGTGCCCTGGGTACCCCTGGAACTTGTTACACCGCTGGCTGTGACTTACCTCATGGGAATAGACTACAGCAATTATCCCCGTCAGGAAGCAGCAGAAGATCATGACGAGTATGGACTCCACCATATAATCTTTGGTCCTCACTTCAGGGGGCGGGGGGGGCATGCCTAAGGATCCATCACTCTGAGTGGAAACAAAACCAAGGGGATCAGGCTAACATGACATTCGTGATTATTAAAAGGAAATTAAACTTGAACAAATTTCCTGTAAAGCCACTAACGCTGTGCCAGTCTGTCCTCTAGTCTGGGCTTAATGCCGGGAAGGTGGGTAGGAACAACCTAAATATGAGCTTTGTTTTATAGAAATGTCAGGTTGCCCAGATTTAATCCCTATAGGGCTGTGCCAGTGTAAATATGGTTCTTTGCATGTCTGCCAGATACAGGGCTGGGGAAAACTGTCTATTTATCCACCTGCGCTGCAATATGAATGCTTCCAGAGGAATTAGGGATAATGTACCCCCTACTGTAAATGATAAGGATATTAGCAGTCACTGAGGGGTTCTGTGCCCCCCATATAAAGGCACAAGGCTGCAGGCTGAGTTATACAGGGAACTCTGAGTATCACTCATGTATTATAAGGGATAATGTACCCCCTACTGTAAATGATAAGGATATTAGCAGTCACTGAGGGGTTCTGTGCCCCCCATATAAAGGCACAAGGCTGCAGGCTGAGTTATACAGGGAACTCTGAGTATCACTCATGTATTATAAGGGATAATGTACCCCCTACTGTAAATGATAAGGATATTAGCAGTCACTGAGGGGTTCTGTGCCCATATAAAGGCACAAGGCTGCAGGCTGAGTTATACAGGGAACTCTGAGTATCACTCATGTATTATAAGGGATAATGTACCCCCTAATGTAAATGATAAGGATATTAGCAGTCACTGAGGGGTTCTGATACAGCAGTGTTCTCCTACATCTGACAAAATAGGATATGATTTGATTGCCTTTTATGTTTCATTCTATATAGATATTATTGTGCCCATTCGCTACTGACTGCCACAAGGGGGCGCAGTTGTGATATTTGCTAACTTTTGAAGAACAGGAATTAAAGGGGAGGGTTCACCATTGAGTTACGTTTTAGTATGTAACAGAATTGCCAATTCTAAGCAATTCTTCGATTGTTCTCTTTTTTTTTATAGTTTTAAATTATTTGCCTTCTAACTCATTGCAGCTTTCGAATAGGGGTCACTGACCCCCGGCAGCCAAAAAAACTACTACTTTGTGAGACTACAATTTCATTGTTATTGTTTATTTTCATAACTTATATTCCTATCCAGATCCCTCTCCTATTCATATACCCGTCTCTCATTTAAACCGCTCCCTTGTTGCTAAGGTAAATTGGACCCTAGCAACCAGGTAGCTTCTGAAACTCCAAACTGGAGAGCTGCTGAACAAAAAGTGAAATAACCACAAAAACGACAAATAATAAAAAATGAAGACCAATTGCAAATTGTCTCAGAACATTACTGTTTACACTTTTGCGTGGCTTTAGGTTTAGCTGTGAGCCTTATTCTCTTTATTGCCCTTAGACTGATGAATGATCGGGACGTATCCGTAACGCAATGGCTGTAAGTTACTGATTATTGATCTGCGGTGCCCAGAGGCCTGGCTAAAGTCCTACTGCCCTACAGTCACCTCCATAGCCAAATACAGGTCGTGCAATCAAGAGCCCAGTGATGGGAATCCAAATGAATGAGAGGTTTGGAGCATCTCGGCAGTAAGGATAATGGGCGGGGCCTCGTTAGAAAGAGACAATAAATCTATAGGGGCCAGAAGGAGGGCCGCCCCGGAGAGCGTTCCTCGAGAGAGTGTAGAAAGCATGAGAGGCGCTTTATTTCCGGCTGGATGTAAAGTGCTTTTAGCTACGAGGGTTGTAAGCTCCATAGTGGGAGTATTGACTCTCTTATTGCTCTGCCCCCCCCCCCCCACTGTTTGACTCTCTCTGGGGGCTTCTGACTTCCTAATCCTGTGAGCCATTCACCCAACTCCCTGAAGCCCTTCAGTGGATCCAAGAAATGGGACTCGTCTGTCAGCCAAGTACTTGGGGGCTAAAGAGTAAACTGCCACCCCTTTATGAAATGCAGAATGAGCCAATCGGCATGGAGATTATATCTTGATTTAAGTGGGTTGGGTGGCATTTGATATCACTAAACCCGAATTTAGATGACTGAAATCCCTCTGGTTATTCCTTCTCCTAAATGGAACAGCACTGGCTAAGCCGTATCCATGTGAGAGGATTAACTTAGGGCTGGACTGGCAGCAGCAGCTTTTCCGTTTTGGCATTTCAGGAGTTATCTGGTTGCTAGGGTTCAAATTACCTTAGAAACTAAGGAGTGGTGTGAATGAGAGACTGAAATATTTATAGGAGGGGAGCTGAATAGAAACATAAGGAATAAAAAGTAACAATAAAACTGTGGTCTCGCAGAGTAATAGTTTTTTGGTTGCCGGGGTCAGTGACCCCCCATTTAAAAACTGGAAAGATTCAGAAGAAGAAGAAGGCAAGTAACTAAAAAAAAGTATAAAAAATAAATAATAAAGTCCACATGAAAAGTTGCTTAGAATTGGCCATTCTGTAACACAGTAAAAGTTAACGTAAAGGTGACCCACCCCTCTAACCCAGGCCACTAGAGATGATTTACAGATGGACCTCATTACCATGGGGTGTCCCCTGTCCCCCCCCCACTTGGTACGTTCATTGGAACATTAGGCTCCATTACCCAGCAGCCACTAGTATAGCTTGTAGGTAATTGCTTTGGGGTTAATGGAGCTTGAGAAGTCAGGAATGGACAAGTGAATGCAATGCATGGGGGGAGCAGGAAGAGGTACAGGTGGGGTGCAACATGGGGGGAGCAGGAAGAGGTACAGTTGGGGTGCAACATGGGGGGAGCAGGAAGAGCTACAGTTGGGGTACAACATGGGGGGAGCAGGAAGAGGTACAGTTGGGGTGCAACATGGGGGGAGCAGGTAGAGGTACAGTTGGGGTGCAACATGGGGGGAGCAGGAAGAGGTACAGTTGGGGTGCAACATGGGGGGAGCAGGAAGAGGTACAGTTGGGGTGCAACATGGGGGGAGCAGGAAGAGGTACAGTTGGGGTGCAACATGGGGGGAGCAGGAAGAGGTACAGTTGGGGTGCAACATGGGGGGGAGCAGGAAGAGGTACAGTTGGGGTACAACATGGGGGGAGCAGGAAGAGGTACAGTTGGGGTACAACATGGGGGGAGCAGGTAGAGGTACAGTTGGGGTACAACATGGGGGGAGCAGGAAGAGGTACAGTTGGGGTGCAACATGGGGGGAGCAGGAAGAGGTACAGTTGGGGTGCAACATGGGGGAGCAGGAAGAGGTACAGTTGGGGTACAACATGGGGGGAGCAGGAAGAGGTACAGTTGGGGTGCAACATGGGGGGAGCAGGAAGAGGTACAGTTGGGGTGCAACATGGGGGGGAGCAGGAAGAGGTACAGTTGGGGTACAACATGGGGGGAGCAGGAAGAGGTACAGTTGGGGTACAACATGGGGAGAGCAGGAAGAGGTACAGTTGGGGTACAACATGGGGAGCAGGAAGAGGTACAGTTGGGGTACAACATGGGGGGAGCAGGAAGAGGTACAGTTGGGGTGCAACATGGGGGGAGCAGGTAGAGGTACAGTTGGGGTACAACATGGGGGGAGCAGGAAGAGGTACAGTTGGGGTGCAACATGGGGGGAGCAGGTAGAGGTACAGTTGGGGTGCAACATGGGGAGAGCAGGAAGAGGTACAGTTGGGGTGCAACATGGGGGGAGCAGGAAGAGGTACAGTTGGGGTGCAACATGGGGGGAGCAGGAAGAGGTACAATTGGGGTACAACATGGGGGGAGCAGGAAGAGGTACAGTTGGGGTGCAACATGGGGGGAGCAGGAAGAGGTACAGTTGGGGTGCAACATGGGGGGGAGCAGGAAGAGGTACAGTTGGGGTACAACATGGGGGGAGCAGGAAGAGGTACAGTTGGGGTGCAACATGGGGGGAGCAGGTAGAGGTACAGTTGGGGTACAACATGGGGTGAGCAGGAAGAGGTACAGTTGGGGTACAACATGGGGGGAGCAGGAAGAGGTACAGTTGGGGTGCAACATGGGGGGAGCAGGAAGAGGTACAGTTGGGGTACAACATGGGGGGAGCAGGAAGAGGTACAGTTGGGGTGCAACATGGGGGGAGCAGGTAGAGGTACAGTTGGGGTGCAACATGGGGGGAGCAGGAAAAGGTACAGTTGGGGTGCAACATGGGGGGAGCAGGAAGAGGTACAGTTGGGGTGCAACATGGGGGGAGCAGGAAGAGGTACAGTTGGGGTGCAACATGGGGGGAGCAGGAAGAGGTACAGTTGGGGTGCAACATGGGGGGAGCAGGAAGAGGTACAGTTGGGGTACAACATGGGGGGAGCAGGAAGAGGTACAGTTGGGGTACAACATGGGGGGAGCAGGAAGAGGTACAGTTGGGGTGCAACATGGGGGGAGCAGGAAGAGGTACAGTTGGGGTGCAACATGGGGGGAGCAGGAAGAGGTACAGTTGGGGTACAACATGGGGGGAGCAGGAAGAGGTACAGTTGGGGTACAACATGGGGGGAGCAGGAAGAGGTACAGTTGGGGTGCAACATGGGGGGAGCAGGAAGAGGTACAGTTGGGGTGCAACATGGGGGGAGCAGGAAGAGGTACAGTTGGGGTACAACATGGGGGGAGCAGGTAGAGGTACAGTTGGGGTGCAACATGGGGAGAGCAGGAAGAGGTACAGTTGGGGTGCAACATGGGGAGAGCAGGAAGAGGTACAGTTGGGGTACAACATGGGGAGAGCAGGAAGAGGTACAGTTGGGGTACAGCATTTCTAAGGTTCCTGATGGAGAAACCCAAGCAGTCTTTGGAGAACAAGTGGATCTGTCCTTGATCAGGCCGGGGCTAGTGGGACTGTGCCATAAAGAAGTAACTGATGGACTAACCGCTGATACATTCCTGGTTTCTGATTGGACCATCAGCCCCCGCAGGCTCTACATTTCCAGTCATTAGGGGGAATTCTGCCGGCAGCCCCCAATGCCCACAGCGGCTTCCTTTTCACAAAGCCAGCACCAGCCCAAAGTGCTCCTGTCATTAATAATTCACTTCTTCCTGAGCCTCACCATGTGACTTCCAAATATCCTATTTCTTACTTATTAGGAACTTAACCCTTACTGGGCTGCAGGGCAGGGCACGTTCTTTGTCACAGGAAGATGCTTTGCACTTAATTTAGATGTCAAAAAGCAAATTCAGCCTGCAGCCTTGTGCCTTTATATGGGCACAGAGCCCCTCAGTGACTGCTAATATCCTTATCATTTACAGTAGGGGGTACATTATCCCTTATAATACATGAGTGATACTCAGAGTTCCCTGTATAACTCAGCCTGCAGCCTTGTGCCTTTATATGGGCACAGAACCCCTCAGTGACTGCTAATATCCTTATCATTTACAGTAGGGGGTACATTATCCCTTATAATACATGAGTGATACTCAGAGTTCCCTGTATAACTCAGCCTGCAGCCTTGTGCCTTTATATGGGCACAGAACCCCTCAGTGACTGCTAATATCCTTATCATTTACAGTAGGGGGTACATTATCCCTTATAATACATGAGTGATACTCAGAGTTCCCTGTATAACTCAGCCTGCAGCCTTGTGCCTTTATATGGGCACAGAACCCCTCAGTGACTGCTAATATCCTTATCATTTACAGTAGGGGGTACATTATCCCTTATAATACATGAGTGATACTCAGAGTTCCCTGTATAACTCAGCCTGCAGCCTTGTGCCTTTATATGGGCACAGAGCCCCTCAGTGACTGCTAATATCCTTATCATTTACAGTAGGGGGTACATTATCCCTTATAATACATGAGTGATACTCAGAGTTCCCTGTATAACTCAGCCTGCAGCCTTGTGCCTTTATATGGGCACAGAACCCCTCAGTGACTGCTAATATCCTTATCATTTACAGTAGGGGGTACATTATCCCTTATAATACATGAGTGATACTCAGAGTTCCCTGTATAACTCAGCCTGCAGCCTTGTGCCTTTATATGGTCACAGAACCCCTCAGTGACTGCTAATATCCTTATCATTTACAGTAGGGGGTACAGTATAGCAGTGCAAGCCTACAGTCCGTTCCAGCTGAGAGTATAAAGGCTATCTGGCCCCGGGACATTGCCAGTGCGGTTACATTATAATGTTTTTGAGGAGTGGCCAAGGGAAATGTTTATGTACACACTGTTCCGAGTGCAAGTGGATATGGGGGAGGCTGGGGGTGCTGTGGGATATTGATAATGGAGTTTTGCTGCCGCCAGCGAGTACATAAGCAAATACTGACCCGGTGCCATTATGGCCAATATCTACCGGCGGAGAAACTCCCAGTACCCCTTATACCCCCCCCCCCCATTCCTCCTGCCATTCATATGAATAGAAACTGCTTAATATTGCTCATGGCTGGCAGTTCTAAAGGGGAGGTTCACCCTCAGCTTCATTTTTAATGTTATAGAATGCCCTATTCTTAGCAACTTTTCAGTTGGTCTTCATTTTTTATTTGTCAAAGTTTTTGAATTATTTGCCCTCCTCTTCTGACTCCGGCACCCAAATAACTATTGCTCTGTGGGGCTACAATTCTACTGTTATTGCTACTTTTAATGACTTATCTATTCATATCTGTCTCTCTCTTTTAAACCACTCTCTGGTCGCTAGGTGAAACTGAACCCTAGCAACCAGATCGCTCCCGAAATTCCAAACTGAAGAGCGGCTTAACAAAAAGCAAAATAATTTAAAAAAAAAACATGTCAAAAAGTAAAAATGGAAGACCAATTGCAAATTGTCTCTAAATAGCACTCACTGTAGCATACTAGGGGTTAATTTAAAGGTGAACAACCCCTTTATCAGGCTGTTTCCATTGATATGAATGGCACGGGGGTAAGGTGGTAAATATCTCCCTTTAGATTGACATGGGATACGGAAGGAATGGCGCTGCTATAAAGTCACTGATAACTTTTATAGTTTGTTTGCTGTAACTTTCTCGGAAAGAGCGAAGGTCATTGGCGTGAATGGGAAATGTGACGCCATGATGTGACCCTCTTCCCTGTGCTTAGCCCTTACTGCCTGTACTGCAGCCCTGATCCATTACATAGAGAGAAACAACCCCAAGGGGCTATAACTTATTACAGGACCCCTTATCCGGAAACCCATTATCCAGGAAGCTCCGAATTACGGAAAGCCTGTCTCCCATAGACTCCATGTTAATCAAATAATTCAGAATTTTAAAACTGATTTCCCTTTTCTCTGTAATAATAAAACAGTACCTGTACTTGATCCCAACTAAGATATAATTACCCCTTATTGGGGGCAGAACAGCCCTATTGGGTTTATTTAATGGTTAAATGATTCCCTTTTCTCTGTAATAATAAAATAGTACCTGTACTTGATCCCAACTAAGATATAATTACCCCTTATTGGGGCAGAACAGTCCTATTGGGTTTATTTCATGGTTAAATGATTCCCTTTTCTCTGTAATAATAAAACAGTACCTGTACTTGATCCCAACTAAGATATAATTACCCCTTATTGGGGGCAGAACAGCCCTATTGGGTTTATTTCAGGGTTAAATGATTCCCTTTTCTCTGTAATAATAAAACAGTACCTGTACTTGATCCCAACTAAGATATAATTACCCCTTATTGGGGGCAGAACAATCCTATTGGGTTTATTTAATGGTTAAATGATTCCCTTTTCTCTGTAATAATAAAACAGTACCTGTACTTGATCCCAACTAAGATATAATTACCCCTTATTGGGGGCAGAACAGCCCTATTGGGTTTTATTGATTTTTTAATAGACTTAATGTATGGAGATCCAAATTACGGAAAAAACGCTTATCCGGAATACCCTTGGTCCCAAGCATTCTGGATAATGGGTCCTATACCTGTACTAGCCCCAGAGCCTTCACTGGTGGCCAAGAACCTGCCTGTGTGCTCCATGGTTGGCCTGGGAGTAGTAGGTGAGGAATGAGCCCCCCATATGAGCACAACAGGGGTGATATGGAGAGGAGTAGACAAGACTTACTATGATGTAGGGGTAGGATCCCGGGGTCAGTTGGTGCTGGGAACTGTACATGCTCTGTCCGTGCCCCGGCTGGTATAATACGGGCATTTGGCCTGAGAAATTGCTCTGATAGGCTGGGTACAGCAGGTGGGCAATCTTTGGATCCGGCGGGGAGTAGGGTGGGGGGTCCCCAACAAAGCCATTGTTCTCTATTCCCTTGGGCTCCTCTGTAGGGTTCTTGGGTTGGCTGTTCCTGGGGGGCTGGTACATTCCTGGGCAGGGGGGGTTTGCCCTCAGGCCCAGCCCAGTGGAGGTAGAAGAGGATTCTCCAGGCCCGTTCCTTTGCTCATGGTCGCTGCTGCCTTCGATTCGGAAAACCTCAAACTCCACCCCTGCCAATTAGCACAGTATAATATTATATATATATATAGTATAATAAATATAATGCAGTGTATTTGATATATAAATGGCCTTTATAATCCCCCTCCATCTGTTCCCTAAGCTCTTTCTTCTTTCCTTGTATTCACACTGCATTCATCCATCACTTGGCCCCCTCTCCAGGATCTCCTGTGCACCCCACTTTCACCTATTTTATCCCCCCAATCCCACTCTGTTTTGTGCCCCCTTTATCTGTCCTGTGCTCCCACACTCTCTGCAACTTGTGTTTCTCTTGCCCCCAATTGTGCCCCCTTCACTTTCCCCCTATTTTATGCTTCTGCCCCTCTCCCGTTTAGTGCTGCCCCTTTCTTTTTATGCTCCACTCTTGCTCCCCCCTTTTGCCCCCATTCTTTCCCCCTTTTTTACCCCCACTCTGCCACCCCTTGCCTTTCTTACGTCTCATTTTCTTTTTTGTGCACCAGTTCTCCCAACGTCTGCAGTTTTGCTCCCCCCTATATGCTCACTGCTGTCTCCCCCATTTCTGTACTGCCATCCTCTTCTGTGATCCCCACTCTAATTCCCCCATATGTGCCCCCATTCTCTCTTTCTTTACTTTACGGCTCCCCACTATCTTTCTCCCTTTTATGCCCATATCATTTCCATCTGCCATTTAATTAGGTGATGGCCACTGTATAAACAACCCCCCCCTCGTCACACATACCTGAGCTCATTAATGCTTTGCCCCCCCCAGCACTCACCCCCTGGATCGTTAGATCTATAAAACCTGTTTTGGTGCAATGAAACCTTGTGTTTCTGTCTCAGTACAAATAAGCAGAGAAGGAGTATCCGATGCACACTATAAGCCAGGTCCTGTTCAACTGTATATGGGAAAATAACTGCTCAGTATACGTAGGTTAGATTTCCCCTTGAATGCAACGAACCTGCTGATAATAAGGAAGATTAGCAATGGCAGAGCAAACAAAAGCACTGTGTTTGGAACGGCAAATCTAAATGCCATCTGGATAACAAGTGTGTAGCAGGGGTCAGTCTTGCATGCCTCCTGGCAGGTCCGATAATGAGCTGTCTTCTGCTACATAGTCAGAACCACCCAGGCAGAAAGGAACAGGCAGACACTGCTCTCAGTAGCAATGACATTTACACATAACTAAAACTCATGTTAGAGTATGAGGGTATAGCTAATTGCATACCCAGAGCATTCCTTCTCTGTATATTTGTATTTATACATATGTGAGGGAGGTGCCATAGTGTTTCCCTTAGACAGTACAGTATGGGGGTACAGCTTATTGTGTGCCCAGAACATTCCTTCTCTGTATATTTGTATTTATACATATGGGAGGGAGGTGCCATAGTGTTTCCCTTAGACAGTACAGTATGGGGGTACAGCTTATTGTGTGCCCAGAACATTCCTTCTCTGTATATTTGTATTTATACATATTGGAGGGAGGTGCCATAGTGTTTCCCTTAGACAGTACAGTATGGGGGTACAGCTTATTGTGTGCCCAGAACATTCCTTCTCTGTATATTTGTATTTATACATATGTGAGGTGCCATATTGTTTCCCTTAGACAGTACAGTATGGGGGTACAGCTTATTGTGTGCCCAGAACATTCCTTCTCTGTATATTTGTATTTATACATATGGGAGGGAGGTGCCATAGTGTTTCCCTTAGACAGTACAGTATGGGGGTACAGCTTATTGTGTGCCCAGAACATTCCTTCTCTGTATATTTGTATTTATACATATGGGTAGGGGGTGCCATAGTGTTTCCCTTAGACAGTACAGTATGGGGGTACAGCTTATTGTGTGCCCAGAACATTCCTTCTCTGTATATTTGTATTTATACATATGGGAGGGAGGTGCCATAGTGTTTCCCTTAGACAATACAGTATGGGGGTACAGCTTATTGTGTGCCCAGAACATTCCTTCTCTGTATATTTGTATTTATACATATGGGAGGGAGGTGCCATAGTGTTTCCCTTAGACAGTACAGTATGGGGGTACAGCTTATGGTGTGCCCAGAACATTCCTTCTCTGTATATTTGTATTTATACATATGGGAGGGAGGTGCCATAGTGTTTCCCTTAGACAGTACAGTATGAGGGTACAGCTTATTGTGTGCCCAGAACATTCCTTCTCTGTATATTTGTATTTATACTTATGGGAGGGAGGTGCCATAGTGTTTCCCTTAGACAGTACAGTATGGGGGTACAGTTTATTGTGTGCCCAGAACATTCCTTCTCTGTATATTTGTATTTATACATATGGGAGGGGGTCCCATAGTGTTTCCCTTAGACAGTACAGTATGGGGGTACAGCTTATTGTGTGCCCAGAGCATTCCTTCTCTGTATATTTATATTTATACAAATGGGAGGGAGCTGCCATATTGTTTCTTTAGACAGTACAGAATGAGGGTACAGCTTATTGTGTGCCCAGAACATTCCTTCTATGTATATTTATACATATAGGAGGGAGCTGCCATACTGTTTCTTTAGACACTACAGAATAAAGAGCTGCGGCAGTTCATATTGAGCCATAGAAGGGTTCGTTAGGATTACAGACACACTTACCTGTAGCCATAGATCCCGGGCCCAGGCTTGTATCCGGCTGTTCCTGCACGGTGGGATGGTGAGTGTCTCTTTGTGTCTTTCCGGTCTCTCTTTCTCATCGGTTCCCTCAGTAGTTTGGTTCCCCTGTCTCTTCTACCCCAGAGAGACCCTCTTCCTGCTTCTCATTTTCTTGCCCCTCCGCACTTTCCTCTGGGGATGATTCTCTCCCAACTTTTCCCCCTTTAGGATGACTCCTGCTGTCCGACCAGTCCCTGTGCCTCTCTGTGCCTCTCTGTACTCTCTGTACTCTCTGTACTCTCGTTGCCTCTGTCTCTCCTCCCTTCTCAGGTCTCACTTTCCTGGCTCCCAGCTCCCTAATTAATAATTGACAAGGCTGTTTGCGGAAGGCTCTGCAAATAGGAGCTGGGCTCAGGGTGCAAGTTTCCCAGGGAAGGCTGGCAGTACCATCTCCCTTGCTCCTCTCGGTACCATGGAGGTACAAAGGGTGTGTTCAGACCAAAAAGGAGCTTGGTACGGTATAGCTCACCCCTCCCTCCGAATGTCTCTGTAGGTTCACTAATACATAGGTACAGATTAGGGAGAACCTCAGCCGAACTAAGCACTGGGCCCCTGCCGGTATTAACACCATCAAACGGGACCAAAGTCATTGAAGTTGTGTGGCACCGGTGCTACCGGAGCCCATTTGGGTCACACACATTGTTCCGCCAAGTGCAAACTAGTTCTTAGTTATAAGTGATGGATAGAAGTATGAGGGTACAGCTTATTGTGTGCCCAGAACATTCCTTCTCTGTATATTTGTATTTATACATATGGGAGGGAGGTGCCATAGTGTTTCCCTTAGACAGTACAGTATGGGGGTACAGCTTATTGTGTGCCCAGAACATTCCTTCTCTGTATATTTGTATTTATACATATGGGTAGGAGGTGCCATAGTGTTTCCCTTAGACAGTACAGTATGGGGGTACAGCTTATTGTGTGCCCAGAACATTCCTTCTCTGTATATTTGTATTTATACATATGGGAGGGAGGTGCCATAGTGTTTCCCTTAGACAGTACAGTATGAGGGTACAGCTTATTGTGTGCCCAGAACATTCCTTCTCTGTATATTTGTATTTATACATATGGGAGGGAGGTGCCATAGTGTTTCCCTTAGACAGTACAGTATGGGGGTACAGCTTATTGTGTGCCCAGAGCATTCCTTCTCTGTATATTTGTATTTATACATATGGGAGGGAGGTGCCATAGTGTTTCCCTTAGACAGTACAGTATGAGGGTACAGCTTATTGTGTGCCCAGAACATTCCTTCTCTGTATATTTGTATTTATACAAATGGGAGGGAGGTGCCATAGTGTTTCCCTTAGACAGTACAGTATGGGGGTACAGCTTATTGTGTGCAATGCTCTAAATCCATTGTTTCTAATAACCTTACTGGCATGCCTGGGGTTAATGTTCTTTGAATCCAATTTCTGCAGTTATCTTACTGATTTTGGGGGGTTAATGTTGTGCTCTAAATCATTTTGCTGCAGTGATCCTAGTGACATGTCTGGGGTTAATGTAGTTATTTGAATCCATTCTCTGTAGTGATCTTACTGAGTGTTACTGAATGCTACTGGGGGGGGTGGGTTAATGCAATGCTCTGAATCCATTCAATCCCAGTTGTCATCTCACTCTCAGGAATGCATGTTGTATTTTATAGGCCTTGCATCCAAAGGGTAATGCACCTCCCAGTAATTACCCCTCTACCTCAACTATAGGGGCAATAACCGCTCAGGCAAGGGGCTGTGTCAGTGCATTGTAGAAACCACATTCTGAGTTAATGAGCTGCACGGCTTGCAAACACTTTTATTGTTTTATAGCTCTGGGGACAAAAGCCGGTCTGCCCTTATAGCTAGATACGGTTCCCTAATGGAGTCAAATATCCCCGAATTACTGACTGATCAGGGGTGGAGTGCACTCATTCTAATATAAAACTTGCCCAGCCATAAAGCAGGGCAGGACTGCTGCTTACAATGGGGGATCAGATAGGATCTGTGCCACTGTGACAGAATACTCTGTTATACAGATAGCTAGAATCTCAGCCATAAAGCAGGGCAGGACTGCTGCTTACAATGGGGGGATCAGATAGGATCTGTGCCACTGTGACAGAATACTCTGTTATACAGATAGCTAGAATCTCAGCCATAAAGCAGGGCAGGACTGCTGCTTACAATGGGGGGATCAGATAGGATCTGTGCCACTGTGACAGAATACTCTGTTATACAGATAGCTAGAATCTCAGCCATAAAGCAGGGCAGGACTGCTGCTTACAATGGGGGGATCAGATAGGATCTGTGCCACTGTGACAGAATGCTCTGTTATACAGATAGCTAGAATCTCAGCCATAAAGCAGGGCAGGACTGCTGCTTACAATGGGGGGATCAGATAGGATCTGTGCCACTGTGACAGAATACTCTGTTATACAGATAGCTAGAATCTCAGCCATAAAGCAGGGCAGGACTGCTGCTTACAATGGGGGGGATCAGATAGGATCTGTGCCACTGTGACAGAATGCTCTGTTATACAGATAGCTAGAATCTCAGCCATAAAGCAGGGCAGGACTGCTGCTTACAATGGGGGGGATCAGATAGGATCTGTGCCACTGTGACAGAATGCTCTGTTATACAGATAGCTAGAATCTCAGCCATAAAGCAGGGCAGGACTGCTGCTTACAATGGGGGGGGGGGGATCAGATAGGATCTGTGCCACTGTGACAGAATGCTCTGTTATACAGATAGCTAGAATCTCAGCCATAAAGCAGGGCAGGACTGCTGCTTACAATGGGGGGGGGGATCAGATAGGATCTGTGTCACTGTGACAGAATGCTCTGTTATACAGATAGCTAGAATCTCAGCCATAAAGCAGGGCAGGACTGCTGCTTACAATGGGGGGGATCAGATAGGATCTGTGCCACTGTGACAGAATGCTCTGTTATACAGATAGCTAGAATCTCAGCCATAAAGCAGGGCAGGACTGCTGCTTACAATGGGGGGGATCAGATAGGATCTGTGCCACTGTGACAGAATGCTCTGTTATACAGATAGCTAGAATCTCAGCCATAAAGCAGGGCAGGACTGCTGCTTACAATGGGGATCAGATTATTATGAGCGGACCAATGGGTGTGTAGTTGCCCTGCAGGCAGACATGAGCCATAATAACAGCACACTGTACCAAATCTAATATAAATACAAGAAGTACATTTGGCCAAATGAATAGGAATCTAACACACAGCAGCGCTGCCCAATACATTAAACACTGGATATAAGTGAGAGCCCAGCCCAGGCACCATATTACTGACTGTACAAGTATCAAGTGCCCCTAGTGGCCCCCAGCTGAACTGCACCAAGCAACTCAGGTAGCGGGGTATAACAGAACATTACCCTACGGTCCTGTAACCACGTGATCACACAGCTTCCTCCGCCCGGAAGTGACCTTAGTCCCCACTTGTCACCAGCCTGTCAGTTCCCTGCGGGTCACAAGGCTTTCCCATGTACGCATGCGTGAAGTACGATCTCGGCGCACTACAACTACCGACAGCCCTTGCGCGATATTGCCTTTTCTTTCAAGCGCGTAGGAGCCGCACGGTGCTGCCGGGTAATGTAGTTTTTAACCTTTCCCCGCACTTTGTTTTCCTGGAGACTGCGTTGACCGTGGGGTGGTTGTGTTCCATGGCTTCGGCGGGGAGCCTGGATGCACCGGAGCGGGGCCACCAGCGGCCTTTCCTTATCGGGGTGAGCGGGGGCACGGCCAGCGGCAAGGTGAGTAGCCCGGGGGGGCGGCCCTCTGCCCGTTATGTACATAGTAATGCCTTCATTATTGGGCACTGAGCCCCCATACTGACTGTACTATTGGGCACTGAGCCCCCTACTGACTGTACTATTGGGCACTGAGCCCCCATACTGACTGTACTATTGGGCACTGAGCCCCCATACTGACTGTACTATTGGGCACTGAGCCCCCATACTGACTGTACTATTGGGCACTGAGCCCCCATACTGACTGTACTATTGGGCACTGAGCCCCCATACTGACTGTACTATTGGGCACTGAGCCCCCCATACTGACTGTACTATTGGGCACTGAGCCCCCATACTGACTGTACTATTGGGCACTGAGCCCCCCATACTGACTGTACTATTGGGCACTGAGCCCCCATACTGACTGTACTATTGGGCACTGAGCCCCCATACTGACTGTACTATTGGGCACTGAGCCCCCATACTGACTGTACTATTGGGCACTGAGCCCCCATACTGACTGTACTGTTGGGCACTGAGCCCCCATACTGACTGTACTGTTGGGCACTGAGCCCCCCATACTGACTGTACTATTGGGCACCGAGCCCCCATACTGACTGTACTATTGGGCACTGAGCCCCCATACTGACTGTACTATTGGGCACTGAGCCCCCCATACTGACTGTACTATTGGGCACTGAGCCCCCATACTGACTGTACTGTTGGGCACTGAGCCCCCCATACTGACTGTACTATTGGGCACTGAGCCCCCATACTGACTGTACTATTGGGCCACTGAGCCCCCATACTGACTGTACTGTTTGGGCACTGAGCCCCCATACTGACTGTACTGTTGGGCACTGAGCCCCCATACTGACTGTACTGTTGGGCACTGAGCCCCCATACTGACTGTACTGGGCACTGGCCCCATACTGACTGTACTATTGGGCACTGGCCCCATACTGACTGTACTATTGGGCACTGAGCCCCCATACTGACTGTACTATTGGGCACCGAGCCCCCATACTGACTGTACTATTGGGCACCGAGCCCCCATACTGACTGTACTATTGGGCACTGAGCCCCCATACTGACTGTACTATTGGGCACTGAGCCCCCATACTGACTGTACTATTGGGCACTGAGCCCCCATACTGACTGTACTATTGGGCACTGAGCCCCCATACTGACTGTACTATTGGGCACTGAGCCCCCATAATGACTGTACTATTGGGCACTGAGCCCCCATACTGACTGTACTATTGGGCACTGAGCCCCCATACTGACTGTACTATTGGGCACTGAGCCCCCCATACTGACTGTACTATTGGGCACTGAGCCCCCATACTGACTGTACTATTGGGCACTGAGCCCCCATACTGATTTGAGCCCCCATACTGACTGTACTATTGGGCACTGAGCCCCCATACTGACTGTACTATTGGGCACTGAGCCCCCATACTGACTGTACTATTGGGCACTGAGCCCCCCATACTGACTGTACTATTGGGCACTGAGCCCCCATACTGACTGTACTATTGGGCACTGAGCCCCATACTGACTGTACTATTGGGCACTGAGCCCCCATACTGACTGTACTATTGGGCACTGAGCCCCCATACTGACTGTACTATTGGGCACTGAGCCCCCATACTGACTGTACTATTGGGCACTGAGCCCCCCATACTGACTGTACTATTGGGCACTGAGCCCCCATACTGACTGTACTATTGGGCACTGAGCCCCCATACTGACTGTACTATTGGGCACTGAGCCCCCCATACTGACTGTACTATTGGGCACTGAGCCCCCATACTGACTGTACTGTTGGGCACTGAGCCCCCCATACTGACTGTACTATTGGGCACCGAGCCCCCATACTGACTGTTACTATTGGGCACTGAGCCCCCCATACTGACTGTACTATTGGGCACTGAGCCCCCATACTGACTGTACTATTGGGCACTGAGCCCCCATACTGACTGTACTGTTGGGCACTGAGCCCCCCATACTGACTGTACTATTGGGCACTGAGCCCCCATACTGACTGTACTATTGGGCACTGAGCCCCCCATACTGACTGTACTATTGGGCACTGAGCCCCCATACTGACTGTACTATTGGGCACTGAGCCCCCATACTGACTGTACTATTGGGCACCCCCATACTGACTGTACTATTGGGCACTGAGCCCCCATACTGACTGTACTATTGGGCACTGAGCCCCCCATACTGACTGTACTATTGGGCACCGAGCCCCCATACTGACTGTACTATTGGGCACCGAGCCCCCATACTGACTGTACTATTGGGCACCGAGCCCCCCATACTGACTGTACTATTGGGCACTGAGCCCCCATACTGACTGTACTATTGGGCACTGAGCCCCCATACTGACTGTACTGTTGGGCACTGAGCCCCCCATACTGACTGTACTATTGGGCACTGAGCCCCCCATACTGACTGTACTGTTGGGCACTGAGCCCCCATACTGACTGTACTATTGGGCACTGAGCCCCATACTGACTGTACTATTGGGCACTGAGCCCCCATACTGACTGTACTATGGGCACTGAGCCCCCATACTGACTGTACTGTTGGGCACTGAGCCCCCCATACTGACTGTACTATTGGGCACTGAGCCCCCATACTGACTGTACTATTGGGCACTGAGCCCCCCATACTGACTGTACTATTGGGCACTGAGCCCCCATACTGACTGTACTATTGGGCACTGAGCCCCCATACTGACTGTACTATTGGGCACTGAGCCCCCATACTGACTGTACTATTGGGCACCGAGCCCCCATACTGACTGTACTATTGGGCACCGAGCCCCCATACTGACTGTACTATTGGGCACTGAGCCCCCATACTGACTGTACTATTGGGCACTGAGCCCCCATACTGACTGTACTATTGGGCACTGAGCCCCCATACTGACTGTACTATTGGGCACTGAGCCCCATGACTTACTATTGGCACTGGCCATAATGACTGTACTATGGGCACTGAGCCCCCATACTGACTGTACTATTGGGCACTGAGCCCCATACTGACTGTACTATTGGGCACTGAGCCCCCCATACTGACTGTACTATTGGGCACTGAGCCCCCATACTGACTGTACTATTGGGCACTGAGCCCCCATACTGACTGTACTATTGGGCACTGAGCCCCCATACTGACTGTACTATTGGGCACTGAGCCCCCATACTGACTGTACTATTGGGCACTGAGCCCCCCATACTGACTGTACTATTGGGCACTGAGCCCCCATACTGACTGTACTATTGGGCACTGAGCCCCCATACTGACTGTACTATTGGGCACTGAGCCCCCATACTGACTGTACTATTGGCACTGAGCCCCCATACTGACTGTACTATTGGGCACTGAGCCCCCATACTGACTGTACTATGGGCACTGAGCCCCCCATACTGACTGTACTATTGGGCACTGAGCCCCCCATACTGACTGTACTATTGGGCACTGAGCCCCCATACTGACTGTACTATTGGGCACTGAGCCCCCCATACTGACTGTACTATTGGGCACTGAAGCCCCCATACTGACTGTACTGTTGGGCACTGAGCCCCCCATACTGACTGTACTATTGGGCACCGAGCCCCCATACTGACTGTACTATTGGGCACTGAGCCCCCATACTGACTGTACTATTGGGCACTGAGCCCCCATTACTGACTGTACTATTGGCACTGAGCCCCCATACTGACTGTACTGTTGGGCACTGAGCCCCCCAACTGACTGTACTATTGGGCACTGAGCCCCCATACTGACTGTACTATTGGGCACTGAGCCCCCCATACTGACTGTACTATTGGGCACTGAGCCCCCCATACTGACTGTACTATTGGGCACTGAGCCCCCATACTGACTGTACTATTGGCACCGAGCCCCCATACTGACTGTACTATTGGGCACCGAGCCCCCATACTGACTGTACTATTGGGGCACCGAGCCCCCATACTGACTGTACTATTGGGCCACCGAGCCCCCATACTGACTGTACTATTGGGCACTGAGCCCCCATACTGACTGTACTATTGGGCACTGAGCCCCCATACTGACTGTACTATTGGGCACTGAGCCCCCATAATGACTGTACTATTGGGCACTGAGCCCCCATACTGACTGTATATTGGGCACTGAGCCCCCATACTGACTGTACTATTGGGCACTGAGCCCCCCATACTGACTGTACTATTGGGCACTGAGCCCCCATACTGACTGTACTATTGGGCACTGAGCCCCCATACTGACTGTACTATTGGGCACTGAGCCCCCATACTGACTGTACTATTGGGCACTGAGCCCCCATACTGACTGTACTATTGGGCACTGAGCCCCCATACTGACTGTACTATTGGGCACTGAGCCCCCATACTGACTGTACTATTGGGCACTGAGCCCCCATACTGACTGTACTATTGGGCACTGAGCCCCCCATACTGACTGTACTATTGGGCACTGAGCCCCCATACTGACTGTAACTATTGGGCACTGAGCCCCCATACTGACTGTACTATTGGGCACTGAGCCCCCCCCATACTGACTGTACTATTGGGCACTGAGCCCCCATACTGACTGTACTATTGGGCACTGAGCCCCCATACTGACTGTACTATTGGGCACTGAGCCCCATACTGACTGTACTATGGGCCTGGCCCCATATGACTGCTATTGGGCACTGAGCCCCCATACTGACTGTACTATTGGGCACTGAGCCCCCCCCATACCTGAACTGTACTATGGGTCAAGCTGAGCCCCATACTGACTTACTATTGGGCACCGAGCCCCCATACTTGACTGTACTTATTGGGGCACCGAAGCCCCCATACTGAACTGTACTATTGGGGCCCCGAGCCCCCATACTGACTGTACTATTGGGGCACTGAGCCCCATACTGACTGTAACTGGTTGGGCACTGAGCCCCCATACTGACTGTACTATTGGGCACTGAGCCCCCATACTGACTGTACTATTGGGCCACTGAAGCCCCCCATACTGACTGTACCTATTGGGCCACTGAGCCCCATACTGACTGTACTATTGGGCACTGAGCCCCCATACTGACTGTACTATTGGGCACTGAGCCCCATACTGACTGTACTATTGGGCACCGAGCCCCCATACTGACTGTACTATTGGGCACCGAAAGCCCCCATACTGACTGTACTATTGGGCACCGAGCCCCATACTGACTGTACTATTGGGCACTGAGCCCCCATACTGACTGTACTATTGGGCACTGAGCCCCCCATACTGACTGTACTATTGGCACTGAGCCCCCATACTGACTGTACTATTGGGCACTGACGCCCCCATACTGACTGTACTATTGGGGCACCGAGCCCCCATACTGACTGTACTATTGGGCAACTGAGCCCCCATACTGACTGTACTATGGGCACTGAGCCCCCCATACTGACTGTACTATTGGGCACTGAGCCCCCATACTGACTGTACTATTGGGCACTGAGCCCCCATACTGACTGTACTATTGGGCCACTGAGCCCCCATACTGACTGTACTATTGGGCACCGAGCCCCCATACTGACTGTACTATTGGGCACTGAGCCCCCCATACTGACTGTACTATTGGGCACTGAGCCCCCATACTGACTGTACTATTGGGCACTGAGCCCCCATACTGACTGTACTATTGGCACTGAGCCCCCATACTGACTGTACTATTGGGCACTGAGCCCCCATACTGACTGTACTATTGGGCACTGAGCCCCCATACTGACTGTACTATTGGGCACTGAGCCCCCATACTGGACTGTACTATTGGGCACTGAGCCCCCATACTGACTGTCTACTATGTGGCACCGAGGCCCCCATACTGACTGTACTATTGGCACCGAGCCCCCATACTGACTGTACTATTGGGCACTGAGCCCCCATACTGACTGTTACTATTGGGCACTGAGCCCCCATACTGACTGTACTATTGGGCACTGAGCCCCCATACTGACTGTACTATTGGGCACCGAGCCCCCATACTGACTGTTACTATTGGGCACTGAGCCCCCATACTGACTGTACTATTGGGCACTGAGCCCCCATACTGACTGTACTATTGGGCACTGAGCCCCCATACTGACTGTACTATTGGGCACCGAGCCCCCATACTGACTGTACTATTGGGCACTGAGCCCCATACTGACTGTACTATGGGCACTGAGCCCCCCATACTGACTGTACTATTGGGGCACCGAGCCCCCATACTGACTGTACTATTGGGCACTGAGCCCCCATACTGACTGTACTATTGGGCACTGAGCCCCCATACTGACTGTACTATTGGCACTGAGCCCCCATACTGACTGTACTAATTGGGCACTGAGCCCCCATACTGACTGTACTATTGGGCACTGAGCCCCATACTGACTGTACTATTGGGCACCGAGCCCCCATACTGACTGTACTATTGGGACCGAGCCCCCATACTGCTATGGGCACGAGCCCCCATACTGACTGTACTATTGGCACTGACCCCATACTGACTGTACTATTGGCACTGAGCCCCCCATACTGACTGTACTATTGGGCACCGAGCCCCATACTGACTGTACTATTGGGCACTGAGCCCCATACTGACTGTACTATGGGCACTGAGCCCCCATACTGACTGTACTATTGGGCACTGAGCCCCATACTGACTGTACTATTGGGCACTGAGCCCCCATACTGACTGTACTATTGGGCACTGAGCCCCCATACTGACTGTACTATTGGGCACCGAGCCCCCATACTGACTGTACTATTGGGCACCCCCATACTGACTGTACTGTTGGGCACTGAGCCCCCGTACTGACTGTACTATTGGGCACCCCCATACTGACTGTACTATGGGCACCCCCCATACTGACTGTACTATTGGGCACTGAGGCCCCATACTGACTGTACTATTGGGCACCCCCATACTGACTGTACTATTGGGCACCCCCATACTGACTGTACTATTGGGCACTGAGGCCCCATACTGACTGTACTATTGGGCACCCCCATACTGACTGTACTATTGGGCACCCCCATACTGACTGTACTGTTGGGCACTGAGCCCCCGTACTGACTGTACTATTGGGCACCCCCATACTGACTGTACTATTGGGGCACCCCATACTGACTGTACTATTGGGCACCCCCATACTGACTGTACTATTGGGCACCCCCATACTGACTGTACTGTTGGGCACTGAGCCCCCATACTGACTGTACTATTGGGCACTGAGCCCCCATACTGACTGTACTATTGGCACTGAGCCCCCATACTGACTGTACTATTGGGCACTGAGCCCCCCATACTGACTGTACTATTGGGCACTGAGCCCCCATACTGACTGTACTATTGGGTACTGAGCCCCCATACTGACTGTACTATTGGGCACTGAGCCCCCATACTGACTGTACTATTGGGCACTGAGCCCCCATACTGACTGTACTATTGGGCACTGAGCCCCCCATACTGACTGTACTGTTGGGCACCGAGCCCCCCATACTGACTGTACTATTGGGCACCGAGCCCCCGTAATGACTGTACTATTGGGCACCGAGCCCCCATACTGACTGTACTATTGGGCACTGAGCCCCCCATACTGACTGTACTATTGGGCACCGAGCCCCCGTAATGACTGTACTATTGGGCACTGAGCCCCCCATACTGACTGTACTATTGGGCACTGAGCCCCCCATACTGACTGTACTGTTGGGCACCGAGCCCCCGTAATGACTGTACTATTGGGCACTGAGCCCCCATACTGACTGTACTATTGGGCACTGAGCCCCCCATACTGACTGTACTGTTGGGCACCGAGCCCCCGTAATGACTGTACTGTTGGGCACCGAGCCCCCGTAATGACTGTACTGTTGGACACCGCTGCCCCCGTAATGACTGTACTGTTGGGCACCGGTGCCCCCGTAATGACTGTACTGTTGGGCACCGAGCCCCCGTAATGACTGTACTGTTGGGCACCGCTGCCCCCGTAATGACTGTACTGTTGGGCACCGGTGCCCCCGTAATGACTGTACTGTTGGGCACCGGTGCCCCCGTAATGACTGTACTGTTGGGCACCGGTGCCCCCGTAATGACTGTACTGTTGGGCATCGGTTCCCCCGTAATGACTGTACTGTTGGGCACCGGTGCCCCCGTAATGACTCTACTGTTGGGCACCGGTTCCCCCGTAATGACTGTACTGTTGGGCACCGCTGCCCCCGTAATGACTGTACTGTTGGGCACCGGTTCCCCCGTAATGACTGTACTGTTGGGCACCGCTGCCCCCGTAATGATTGTACTGTTGGGCACCGCTGCCCCCGTAATAACTGTACTGTTGGGCACCGGTGCCCCCGTAATGACTGTACTGTTGGGCACCGGTGCCCCCGTAATGACTGTACTGTTGGGCACCGCTGCCCCCGTAATGACTGTACTGTTGGGCACCGGTGCCCCCGTAATGACTGTACTGTTGGGCACCGCTGCCCCCGTAATGACTGTACTGTTGGGCACCGCTGCCCCCGTAATGACTGTACTGTTGGGCACCGCTGCCCCCGTAATGACTGTACTGTTGGGCACCGGTGCCCCCGTAATGACTGTACTGTTGGGCACCGGTGCCCCCGTAATGGTTCTACTATTCAGTGACATCTAATGAAGCCATTTTTGTTGTTGGCTGGTCCTTTCTGTTAACCCCTTCAAATCCCCCAAAGCGTTAGAAGGAGTCCATTTCACTGCTGATTTGCACGTCACCCCTAATTTATACTCTGAGCCCCAAATGGGAAACCCCCATTGAGATCTAGCGCCCCCTTAACTTATAACAAGGTATTGGTTATTGTACTATTTGGCCCAATATGTGTTCTGCCCACACCTCACCCGAGTTGCCCTTTAGGGTGGGCTCATAACTGATTCATGATGCCCCCTGTCTCCATAGTGATTTAACGGGTGGGTTGGATAGGGGTGGGGCTTAATGTGGTGCCCACGCTGCCGACTGGCTTTTTGTTAGATTTCGCTCTATGGCAAATATTGATTGTCCTTCTTGGGTTAATCTTTGCCTGCTGATGGCCGGGTCGGTCCCTTTCACAAAGGTCCATATCGATTTGTGATTGGGTGTGGGATGCGGCCCGTCATACTGGCTCGTGGCCATAGTAGTTGGGCGGAGGGGTGTGGCTTAGGGGTGCCCCTGCGGATGAATACGTTTCAGTACAGCGCCGTGACCCACTTTGCTTTGGCCCAGTCCACAGTATGTGAGAAGATCATGGAGCTCCTGGGGCAGAACGAGGTGGATCACAGGCAGAGGAAGGTGGTCATCCTGAGCCAGGACCGGTTCTACAAGGTGCTCACCCCGGAGCAGAAAGCCAGAGCTCTGAAAGGCCAGTATAACTTCGACCACCCCGGTGAGTGTCACAGCGACCCGTCTGGTTCTGGGTGGCCCGTTTCCCCCTCAGTACCCCCAGTATAAGCACCATGTATAGTCGTACAGTCACATTCCACTGATGATAATGGTCTGTAGTCTTTCTACTAGGGATAGAGCAGCCAAGATACAGCACCCCGTGTTACTTGCCCTTTAATCCCTGCTCACCTTCAGGGTTCTGCTGTTCCATTCATGTGCCTGGGGCGGAGCTATTGGGTAAAATGTTATGGTGCTCAATTTCCCCAGTAGGGTGGGGCAGGTACCATCATTATAGGGGGTATCACTTAAGCTCCATAGCTGGGATGGGGCAGAACATCAGCTCTAGAACCCCCTTTCCCCATTACTTACCTATATTGGCCAATGACACCTTTTCCATGGTTACAGCATTGAACTTAGTAACCAGATGGCGCTGGTTTTGACCCGCCCCTAAGTACCCGCATTGGTTCAGGCAGTGTATCCATAACTGATCCTTGTGCGCCAACGCGTTTCGCTACGGATAAGCTTTCTCTTCCTGTTCGCAGTCAGGTGACCTGCTCCTTCTGTTCCCAGATGCCTTCGATAATGAGCTGATGCACAGGACGCTGACCCGGATCATGGAGGGGCAGATTGTGGACGTGCCCATGTACGACTTCATCACTCATTCAAGGTAAGTGAGACACCTACCCCAGTACTGCCCCTTCCTGGGGGGGGGGGGGGGTGTGCAGCTACTAATACTGTGCCCCCTCTCTCTCTCACACCCCATAGGCTTCCAGAGACCACGACTGTGTACCCTGCCGACGTGGTGCTGTTCGAGGGCATCCTGGCATTTTATAACCAGGAGATCAGAGACATGTTCCAGCTGAAGCTTTTTGTAGATACAGACTCGGATGTCAGGCTCTCACGGAGAGGTAACCGTGTCGTTGCGTATGGCAGCTCCCACCCCATTATATATATATATTGATACAGTGCCCAGGGGCTTATGGGGCAGATTCCGATATCCTTACTGCGCTTCTCTTTCAGTTCTGCGTGACATGAAGCGCGGCCGAGACCTGGAACAGATCCTCTCTCAATACACCACCTTCGTCAAGCCGGCCTTCGAGGAGTTCTCGCTGCCGGTAAATCGGGGTCCCCCCCCATCCTTATTCATATTGGTCATTTTTAATTAGCCAGTTGCCTGGGCGATAAGTTAGAAAGCATTGAAAGTAATGACACAGGGGATGAAATGTACAGGGTTAAATGGCCGAGGGTAAGGGTGGATCAGGGGGATGGCAAGGGGCAACTGTGGGATCTTTTTAGTTGCCCAAAGACACCGAAAATCACCTATATACTTGTATTGCTATTGGCTTCTACCAGCGCTTGCGCATAGGGTAATGGGGCCAGTGGGACAGTAGGGGGCGCTGGATCCCGGTTCACTGATGACCTTTTCTGTTTTGCAGACCAAGAAATACGCCGACGTCATTATCCCCCGGGGGGTGGATAATATGGGTGAGTATGAGCCGGACTGTGGGTTTCCTGCTGCCCATTAGCCGAACCACAGGGAAGCCATTGGCTTATTAAACACTCAGTGCCCTCGCTAAGTGCTGGACTGGGTCAGCGCCCTAGAACAGCCGCTGGGTTTCTCTATATCCAACCCCCACACCCATTTAATCTTAAGGAGCCCCCCCCCCCATAGCTGTGCCCAACCAATCCAGATCACGGCCGCAAGGTTGAAATGGGTCTCCATCTTTCCAAGCCCATTTTTCTTGGGTCCCCAGATGCTCCTGGACTACAGCTCCCAGCATGCAATTATCTTTTGCTTACATGTCCAGCAATGTTGAGTGTTGTAGTCAAACAATTTGGGGCCCCGGGGTTAAGAAAAAGGGCTCTAAGCCAATTGTTATTACCAACATGGCTATGAATAAAGAGCAGTGGAGCTGTAGCGCCCCTCATGGTACTTCCCAGCATTACAACTGCCCGTGGGAACTGTATCCCATTGGCCAAAGCCATGACTATGTATTATCTTTTTATTGGGGTACAGCGTTTCCTTCGTCACCCCCAGTCACCAAGATGGCAGTAGATGGTACACATAGGGGTATTAATGATTAAATGTCCTTCAGGGTGGGGCTCAAACCTACCTGCCCTAGGCCTAACAATGAGCTCCCTGTCTCCCCCCAGTGGCCATTAACCTGATCGTGCAGCACATCCAGGACATCCTGAACGGCGACATCTGTAAGTGGCAACGAGGCGTTTTGAATGGCCGCACCCAGAAGAGGACATTCCCAGGGCAGGGAGAATCCGGGGGGCTCCTCCTGCCAGGAAAACGCACCCACCTTGAGTCCAGCAGTCGGCCCCACTGATGGAAAGAGCTGAGACAGTCCCGGTTGTTGTCCCGCCCCTTGCACGGTTTGGCTGAGACTCTATTCTGCCCCCTACCTGCATGTGCAGGAACAGCCTCTATTCCATTTATCACGTAGGAACACTCTTGTGTCAGAGAGACAACAGCGCGTTTCCTATTTCTATTTTAAAGGGGAAGTTCACCTTCAAACGCTTTTTTTTTTTTATTTCAGTAGTGGATTCATTTCCCAGCAGCCTCTGTAAGATCCCAGCAACTGATGTATCAGCTGTATAGAAAGCTCAGTGAGCGTGCTCAGTAGGGTGGAGGCGTCTGCTGCTGGGAAATGTATCGGAGGGTAAAGCTGCCCGATAAAAGCTGCTGACCAGATCGTGTCGGCAGGTAATCGGCATGGGTATATTAAGGTGAACTGCCCCTTTAAATGATATAACCCACCTTGCCACCAAAGAATGTATGGAAACCAGCAGGCTGCATAGCAATAGCACTGCCACCGCGTACAGCAACGTGGCTTTGCTTTCCCTTTATCTTATACAAAGGTCCTGTTATACATAGCAGTGCCTATAAGCTCCGCCCAGTTTCCTGTTAATAAAAGCACACATTATTGTAAATAGCAGCAGCTACACAGCCGCACCCCCCAGCTGTTCCATATGGCACTCACCTCTCAGCATTGCTGCACTTTCTGCGTTCCGCCCAAGGGCAGAGGGTTGGGGCTAAGGAATTGGCCCCCCCGGGGGTAAGCTATGGCTTCGCCCCATCCCTGCCCACCAGGAAGATTTATCCTGCTGATTAAATAGTAAATGTAGACTTTCGCTTGCTTCCTGCTGCACCTTAGCCAGAGATGTCTGTATATAGAGAGCCCCGGGCTGTGTATTTTATAAAGGCGGATTATTTTTATAGAGTGGTTTCGGTGTAATCGCTGCACTTTAATTACTTTATGAAGTGAAGGAAAATCCCATGTTTTGGCTTAAACCCCCTTCCTTTCCCCCAGGCATTTATCATTTAATCGGATAGGGAAGGTTTCTTTGTTCTCATTGGTTGCTCCAGAGCCAGATATACAATTCTAGTTCTTCCTTAACTGTTCCTTGTTCTTAGAATGACGAGAGACGTTATCATTTGGGTCGTGCTGGATGCCCAGTACCCGGGGTGTGTTAGCCTTTAGGGTTCTTCTGTGTAAGTAGATGGGTTGTACCTCTATCTGAACACTAGGTGGTGCCATTATCACAAACACAGAAGATGCTCCCCCAGCAGTGGGGAGACTAAAGGTCCCCATACACGGGCGATTGTAGCTGCTGATACCAGTCCCTTGGACCAATTCGGCAGCTTATTGGGCCGTGTAGGGGCAGAAATGAGGGGCCTGCCCGACCGATATCTGGCCTGAAATTGGCCAGATATCGATCGGCCAGGTTAGAAAATTCAGTCGGAACGACTGCCCCAGGGCCAAACGATCAAATTATTATTTTTTTTTTTTTCCTACACGCTCCCCGATATCGCCCACACGTAGGTGGGGATATCAGGTAAGGATCCGCTCGCCAAGCGAGCGAATCTCAACGTGTATGGGGACCTTTATCTGCCCGTGTATGTGCACCAACAACAGGTCTCCCTGACCAACATCTGGCCTATAATCGGACACAGGATTTTTCCATTGGATCAGGGACCGCATAGGCTCAAAATTAGCCCAATATCACCCACTCCATTCACTTGGCGACCTCGCCAAACGAGTGGATCTTACAGTGTATGGCCACCTTTAGGGGCAGCAGGCCCTGTGACTTGGGCAAGGTGGATAAATGACGCCACAGGTCACCCATGGGTATAATATGCCCACATCAGGGCACCTGGGCCCCTTATCTGCCACATTGAGTTTACAGGCCGATGCCCGGCTGATACTGAATTAGAAGTCTTCCCTGCCAATGGCGGACGGCTGTTTACATGGTTAATGTGGGCAAGTAAGGATGATGCCACAATATGGCTGATTCTTACCTGCACTATGCCAATGACGTAGGGGGTGCTTTTATATTCTGTCCCATGCAGTAGCCGTTTCTTGTAGCCACTTATAAACTGGGTTCTATGGGGCCAGTGGCCTAGGGAACAGTTACTAATCGCCCTGTGTGATAAGAACCCTTCCCATGGCTCTCTCTCTTTCTTGCAGCCAAATGCATTTACCATAGGCAAAGCGTCCAAGCTATTGTAGAACTACAACTCCCAGCATTCCAATATAATTCAAGCTGCTGGAGGAATGCAGGGAGTCGTAGTAGCTTTGGAGCATTGTCAGCAACTTCTCCCTGTCCTGTGTCCGTCCTTGTATGTGTCTGCTCATTGGCTGCTCCCAGGTAACCGCTGTAGGCTTGCCATAGTCAGTAGCAGTTATACATCAGTATTCCCCTGGCTATTGTACACACCGCGTTGCACAGCAGCAACTTTATCTCTGTATCTACAGAACCCACTGCTCATTAACAATCACTTTTATTAAAAAATAAGGCAAAAATCTACATCCGTGTGTTACTCGTCTCTTTATCTGTCTGTCCAGCTCCCGAACGGGTGGCTGCTAATGGAACATGTGTGTTGTGCCGCTACTGGACCATGTGTGTCGTGCCGCTACTGGACTATGTGTGTCGTGCCGCTACTGGACCATGTGTGTCGTGCCGCTACTGGAACATACGGTTCCATTCTATCCTATCAAAATCTTTATGACATGAGTGTTAGGGGCCAAACGAGATACCTAGCTGCTTACAGTACTGCTCACAGAGCACAGAGATGGGGTACGGTGGCTGTGAGCGGTCACTGCTTTCTGATCAAAATGTCCCAGTTGTCTTTCCATCTCAGGCTGCGCAGCTCGGCGGGAGACAGGGGTGGGTCTCCGTACGTCAGGGGGCAAATCTTCCGGTATGTCAGGTACACGCTACACCCCCAAACCAACAGCAGGGCGGCAAAGGTGTTCTGTAACGCTTCCGACCTGTAGGGGGAGCACAAACATTCTTAAAGTTCTTACAGTCCAGTGGTGCAGGTTGGAAGCCCCTGGGTGCCGTTAGCAGACATTACCTGAGCAGATGTTGGTGGAGGTGCTCGAGCAGTGGTGGGAGCAGAAGGATCTGGCAGGTAAGAGCAGGAAGGTAATGGTACAGGAAGAGGGTTTTCTCCATCAGGAAAAAGGGCAAGTAATTCACAGCCCAGCCCCCGAGGAACAGCACCCCAGTCAGCTGCAAGGCCTCCCAGGAACCTAGGGTCACATGGTACAGGATGAGAAATGTAGGTGATTGGTCCCACACAGGTCAACAAATGACTTGGATAATATTTCCCATAACCCCCTGCTCTGATCAGACCTTGTGGGATGTCATAGATCCTTCTCCGCTGGCGCAGTAGGTAGAAAATCAGCAGAGCAGAGTAAATGAGGGCGCCCAGGTTGGCAGAATTCCATATCACGGGGTTGCCCAAGAGCTGAATCTGAGCCTGGGGGGGGGGGGGACACAATGAGCTGCACTGCACCTATAATGGGAGACCCCTAGAACTAAAGTTCCCCCAACTCACCGTGCTCTTGGGGTGAAGCCAGTAGGCAATGCTGGTGTCCATAGTGATCCAGTCCATTGGGTACGAGCTGTATTTGTGTTCCGAGCTCTCTGTCCTCATTGTCAGCATCTTCCACTGGGAGAGAAGGGGGGACATTATGGTTAAGTGTAGCAGCCCCATCCTCCTGGCATTGCACTGGCCCATCCTCCTGGCATTGCACTGGCCCATCCTCCTGGCATTGCACTGGCATTAATTTACAGATGGGAATGAGCCTTGTTCCACAAACCGACTGTCACTCATGTAAAATAAAGCTAAAGTTGCCAGTAGAGCAGTGATCCCCAACCAGTGGCTCGGGGGGAACATGTTGCTCTCAGTGCCCCCAAACCAGGGAGTTATTATTGAATTCCTGACTTGGGGGCAAGTTTAGGTTGAATAAAAACAAGATTTCCTACCAAATAAAGCCCCTGTAAGCTGATAGGGTGCATAGAGGCTGCCTAATAGCCAATCACAGCCCTTATTTGGCTCCTCCATGAACTTTTATGGTGCTTGTGTTGCTCTCTGAGTCTTAAGAAAGGCTGGGGACCCCTGCAGTATAATAAAAACGTCCTCAGAAAATGCCTCTGTTTATACAGCCCCAATCACAGGCAAGTGTTACATAGATATAGATAGAACCTCAGCCATAAAGCAGGGCAGGACTGCAGCTCAGTGAGCAGAAGGAAGTAGATTTGATATGCAAGTATACCTAATGTAAAATGTCATTTAATACTTTTGCCAGTATACATTATATATATATATATATATATATATATATATATACACACACACTAAAGAAGGTTCAAAGCACCAAATCAAGGAAACACAGTAAATAAAATCCACATGGATGTTCAGCCTCTCTAGCACCTCGTAGGGTCGGTCGTTACCTGCAGCTCCCAAAAGCGAGACATGAAACTGAGATTCCGTCCCACGTCGATGTGAGGAGACGTGTGCAATTCCTGCTCTCTCTCCGACTGCTCCTGACCTGCACCGGGCAAAAGGCAAGCAGAGAGGGGCCAATGAGACAGGTTGGGGGGGGATACACGGCACAGCTAGTAATATGGAACTATAGGACTGATTTCCCCTCCCCGGGGAGGAAGGCACTAGTACCCCTCACTAGTACCCCTCACTAGTAGCTTCCTGATTGGACACTGGGCTTGACACTTACTCCTGCCGTACCGGTGCTCCTCCACATTCCACACCAGGCTTTGGTGGTAACTTTTCGATGCTTTATCTCCGACCACTTCCAGCTGACGGAAACCCCAGTCGGGCAAAGCTGTCCCGCTGAGCTGCCAATCAGAAGGAAGTAGAGAGACATAATGAAAGAAAGAGAAACAGAAGTTCCTGTGTGCCCAGAACATGCCAGAAACCCCAGTACCTGGTTTATACCCCTCCCTTTACCCCCATTTCTCTGCCCTCGCACCTTCAGAGCTGCCGAAGTATTGACGTGAATCAGCTTCACTTCTGAAATGATGGTTTTCCACGTATCCATATCTGATTCGCGGTTTACAATCTCCTGTGGAGGGGGGGGGCAAAATGAGTAGGAAGGACAGGTGCTGTGGGACAGTTATCCCCCAGAATTTCTGGGTTCAAAACCATAACATAATTGTTGCTGTATAATCAGAATAAATAAATCATTCAGCCTGGATCATATCCTGATTGGTGTTTAGGTGGGGGTCTTGCATTATATTGCTGCCCCCTAGGGGAACCAAGCTGAAAGGCAGGGCATCTCTGGCTCTATGGCTACAGGGTCCCCATTTGCTCACAGCATGTATTTCATTGGTTGGTGATCACTAGCCAATAGCATTCAGACTTTAAACTCCTCCCCCATTCCATAGACACTCACCACCTTCCATAAGGACTGTGCCGGCATGGAGATGTTGTAGTCGATGTAACAGGAGACTTCCTGGGAATACGGAGAGAAGGGAGCGGCCACATCGTGCCTGGAATCAGAGTGGGAATGATGGGACACAGAACATAGAAGGGAAGAAACAGTTCCTGGTCACTAATAGGCGTCCAATACATACGTGTTCAGGAAGCGTGCCGACATTCCGTGTAGCAGCTGCACGGTATCACCATGACGGATGGGACGAGGAGGGGAGTCGACCACCATTTGCTGCCTGGGGGAGGTTACAGTACAAACAGGGAGAAAGGGGTTAATCCAACATAGCAACAGGGGAGAAATTGGGCTGAATAGGGTATTTAACGCCTGAGCCCCATTTTCACTTACCGTGCCGGGTCCTTCACAATCCACCAGTTATTGACGTCTTTGTATGGGTAGCAGGTAACCTGTTGCTGGTGGGAGCTCCCACGCCCCCCTTCGTACCTGCATGGAGAGAACGTGGTCAGTTAGAGTCTCTATCCTCCTAAGCCTGCAGTCCAGATTTAAAGGGAAAGTATTACCAATACGGAAAAATCTAGGTTTCTACAATGCCCCATGAGTTAGAACAGGAGGACACAAAGAGGATTATCTTTGAAACTAGGGTTAAGTTTCAGAGATCCATTTGGCCCTAACCAAGGGCACAATTGGGCAGAATCTGCAGTCTAGTGATGCTCCAGAATTGGGCAAATACTCACCTTACGGGATACGTGTGCTTGTGCGAGTGAAGCCAGCAGGGGACAGGTTTGCCAAGAGTGTTCTTGAGGGTGATCTGAGAGCCATACACCACTTCCAACGGCTGCCCCTCGGTGATCCGGGAAAGGCCTCCCTGTGTCATACAGACTGGTTTGTACAAAAGAAACTGCAGCTGTTTCCATGACAACAACTGAATGAATTTGGGTTCCTATTTACCTCCAGGCTGGCTTGAAAGGCACTGCTCATGATGTGGTCATGAGGCCCAGAACGTGTCAGTATGGACAGGTGTAGGTAGAATATGCCAAGGTACAGAAGTACAGGCATCAGAAGCAAGGCTAGGCACCGTGCCAGCAGATGGAAGAGTAGCCACACCTAGAACAACACAGGAGAATGTGAGAACAGAGATATCCAGATTGGATAGAGAGTAGCACAGAACAGAGACACCTGGGGCCAGATCTTTTCTTCCTAACACTGTCTCCAGAAACAAGGTGAAAAAAACAGTTGGCAATTTTCTATAAACTGGAATTCGTTATATATTTCCCTTCAGCTTCCAGTTTTAGAAACATAAAGTCACCAAAGTCAAAGCTAATACAAAACAAAATGTATGTGTCATTATAGAAAGACCTAGTACTGAAAGAAAGCATATCATGATAGAAAGACCTAGAACTGAAAAAATGTGTCATGATAGAAAGACCTAGGAACTAAAAATGGCATTTACAGATAAATGTCATGAACTAAAACTGAAAAATAGCAAGGCAGGATTAAGACAGACCTAGATCATGACCTAGATCATGTCATGGTCCAAAACCCTAGAACAGAAAAATAGCATGTCATGATAAAAAGACCTAGAACTGAAAAAATGTGTCACAATAGTAAGACAGAGAACTTAAAAATGGCATGTCATGATAGAAAAACCTAAAACTAATATAGAAAGACCTAGAACTTATAGATACATGTCATGATAGAAAGACCTAGAACTGAAAAATACCAAGGCAGGATTAAGACAGACCTAGATCTGAAAGATAGCATGACAGGATAGAAAGACCTAGAACTGGAATGTAGAATGGCAAGAAAGAAAGACTTACAACTGAGTGAGAGCATGTAAGAATAGAGGGATCTAGAATTGAAAGATAGCATGGCATTACACAAAGACTTAGAGCTGAAAAATAACATGACTGGAGAGACCAAGTACTGAACAATAGCATGAAATCATGTCAGATCTTGAGTTCAAATATATCATGTCAGGACAGAAAAACCTAGAACAGAAAGATAGTATGTTGTGATAGAGAAACCTAGAAATGAAAGGTACCATGTCATAATAAAAATACCTAGAATTGAAATATGTTGCCTCAGGATAGAAAGGTCTAGTACAGAAAGAGAACATGCCAGAAGAGACACACCTAGAACATTAATCCAGCAACTGAAAACAGAAGAAAACAAGAGAAAACAATAAAATCAGTAATCTGAATGGATCAGGTGAGTATTGTATCGAGTACGTACGTTGCCCAAAGTCTGATCACCAATCAACTGCCAGTAGTGCACAGCAGCAACCCCCAGAATAAGCAAGTAGGAGAAAAGTCCCATATACTTCACCCTAGGAGAAGCAGAGACAAATGAGACAGAGAACAGGGAGAGATACGGGGAAAGTACTAGCAAGAAGGGCCCGAGCCGTTACTCACCCAATAGCAAAGGTGCACGAGATCCCAGTCAGGAGCAGCCAGAACCACCAGGATACAGAGAAGGGGCTGTTGGTGAGAAGAACCAATAATATCTGGTATTGCCATGTCTCCCCCACCTTCTGTTGCTTCTTTCTCTTTCCTACCTGCACCTCTGCCCCCCAGACTCACCTTCTCCGCTGGCACCCATGGAACTTGAGGTAGGACAGGAGAGCCAGGAGGATGAAGAAGATGAGCACAGACTCCAGCAGCATCAGGCGGGACTGAGTGATCAGAGCGTTCTCTGCCAACAACAGTAAATGGGTTTGTCACTATAATACCCAGAGTTCCGGCACACAGGGCTCAAGCACCAATCAGCTGGGTGCTCATAGGGCCCACAGAGCAGTCCCTCAATATATTGCTATTATAGCCCCACACTGGGCATTTGGGTGCAATATCACTGAGGGGCCACAGTAGGCGCAAACTCACCAAACAGCAGCAGAAAGCCGGCGGCCAGTCCGGCACGGGCGGAGAATCCCAGCTCCACTACAATCTGATAGGCCAGAGGGACGCAGAGAGCTCCCGATAGGGCAGGAAGGAGGCGCAGGGACCACACCGGCACGTTGCTGCTGTACTCTGCGCGGCACAGAGGGAGATACAGAGCCCATATGAATTACAGGGCTTCTTTCTTACCAAGCAAGAATGGCAGTTAGCACGCAAGTGCCACCCAGACCAACTCACCGGCTCCAATTCGGTTCCACATGAAGTTCCCGTCAAAATCAGCGACGTAACCTGAGAAATAACAGGAGAAAGGGCACAATGCGGGGGGCAAAAAGATGCCAGGATCCCAGTTACTTCCTATTGGATACACCCCCAACCAGCACCCCACTTGCTTCTATGCTGCCGGCTCCCCAAAAGTGCTTAGTACTTACCCCCCAGAGCCAGCAACATGTGACCTAGAGGTGGCCCACTGTCGTCCAAATAGAATATCCTTTTCATGTACAGGGATATAAACTGCCCGTAATAGACTTCATCGAACCTGTGAGAGAAAGAGGCAGAGTCGCTGAGTGGCAGCACAGACACACTCCTTAGCGTTACACAGACAGACAGATATCCTTACACAACTGCTTGGGGGTACGACAGTCTCCAGAGTCGGCTCACCAGTCCCAGGATTGTAAGAGCCACAAAATGGAGATCGATGGCAACGGTGACGACTAACGGAGATTTCAGCGACACGGCCATCCTACAGGTACCGGGGGGAGGTAATGGGAGGAGGGCAGCGGCAGGGTGATACAGAGATATATATATATAGGGACAGAGAGGCCAGAGCCAATGGGACACAGTAAGGAGAAAGCTTTAGGGGGGCAGGAGGAGGAAAAAGAAGGGGGAGAGTAAGGAATATAGATCTGCTACATCCTGTAGGGAAAGAATGAGAAAAGGCAAAGTTACTGAGTCTGAGCAACATAATATTCTATTCAGTATCACTCATGTATTATATGGGATAATGTACCCCCTACTGTAAATGATAAGGATATTAGCAGTCACTGAGGGGTTCTGGGCCCATATAAAGGCACAAGGCTGCAGGCTGAGTTATACAGGGAACTCTGAGTATCACTCATGTATTATAAGGGATAATGTACCCCCTACTGTAAATGATAAGGATATTAGCAGTCACTGAGGGGTTCTGGGCCCATATAAAGGCACAAGGCTGCAGGCTGAGTTATACAGGGAACTCTGAGTATCACTCATGTATTATAAGGGATAATGTACCCCCTACTGTAAATGATAAGGATATTAGCAGTCACTGAGGGGTTCTGTGCCCATATAAAGGCACAAGGCTGCAGGCTGAGTTATACAGGGAACTCTGAGTATCACTCATGTATTATAAGGGATAATGTACCCCCTACTGTAAATGATAAGGATATTAGCAGTCACTGAGGGGTTCTGTGCCCATATAAAGGCACAAGGCTGCAGGCTGAGTTATACAGGGAACTCTGAGTATCACTCATGTATTATAAGGGATAATGTACCCCCTACTGTAAATGATAAGGATATTAGCAGTCACTGAGGGGTTCTGTGCCCATATAAAGGCACAAGGCTGCAGGCTCAGTATTAGCAATGTATATAAAGAGGTTTAGCACAGCAGGTAAGAAGACACAGGGCGCTATTAGCGCATCAGTACAGTGCAGGAGTAAATGTAGAAAGGTGTAAGTAGAGCCTATGGAGGGAACAGCACCCAGACACAATGAAGGGGCGGAGCGCCCGTACAGTAACCCAGCACTATGCCCCACATACCTGCTCCCGGCCGCGCTTCCGGATCGATTAGTTTCGTCTAAAAGGAGCAGCAACTCGGCTATCGCTGCCTGCTTGTCACGTCAACTCACGGCCCACCCTTCTAAGCCCCGCCCTTGATGCCATTGGCCCCACGGCCATGGTGGGCGGGGCAGAGAGTGCCAGTGCTGCTGCGGTGCGGGATACTGAGGGGTCGGGGAAAGCTTTCCCCTGTGCGCACTGTAATGTGTTTGTATTGAGGCAGTGGCGGTTCCGTTCAGTGATATTCCCTGGTTCTTTTGCAGCCCAGTAAGGGGCACATTAGTTCCGTGTGGCTGAATGGTGGGTGTGTGCTATAGGGATGGGGATATATAGGCTGTTACACATGGGGGGGAGCTATGTGCCCACTACTGCTGGGCATGACCTACACGCCTACTGCCAGAGGAGCTGGGCAGATATTGGCCCAAAAGCTTGCCCTCCCATACCCAGCTGTACTTACCTTTAGCCGTAACCAATGGAAACCATAACCCTACAACAGCTCTGGTGTAAAAATGCCCTTCCATTGGCACAGGGCTCTGGGCATGGTGTGAAACTACAACAGCTTGTTAGGCCCTTGTGGGGGGGGGGGGGGACAAATGGAGCTACTTAGTAGCAGCTACTTGTCACGGCTACAGAAACAGACAATACTGATCATTTACTGCAGTGTTTTTCAACCTTTTTTGGGCAAAGGCACACTTATTTCATGAAAAAAATCACGAGGCACACCACCATTAGAAAATGTTAAAAAATTTAACTCTGTGCCCAGCAGCAGTGCCCCCCTAGTACACTGGTGCCCAGCAGCAGTGCCCCCCTAGTACACTGGTGCCCAGCACAGTGCCCCCCTAGTACATTGGTGCCAAGAGCAGTGCCCCCCTAGTACATTGGTGCCCAGCAGCAGTGCCCCCCTAGTACACTGGTGCCAAGAGCAGTGCCCCCCTAGTACATTGGTGCCAAGAGCAGTGCCCCCCTAGTACATTGGTGCCCAGCAGCAGTGCCCCCCTAGTACATTGGTGCCCAGCAGTAGTGCCCCCCTAGTACATTGGTGCCCAGCAGCAGTGCCCCCCTAGTACACTGGTGCCGAGCAGCAGTGCCCCCCTAGTACACTGGTGCCGAGCAGCAGTGCCCCCCTAGTACACTGGTGCCGAGCAGCAGTGCCCCCCTAGTACACTGGTGCCGAGCAGCAGTGCCCCCCTAGTACACTGGTGCCGAGCAGCAGTGCCCCCTAGTACACTGGTGCCGAGCAGCAGTGCCCCCCTAGTACACTGGTGCCGAGCAGCAGTGCCCCCCTAGTACACTGGTGCCGAGCAGCAGTGCCCCCCTAGTACACTGGTGCCGAGCAGCAGTGCCCCCCTAGTACATTGGTGCCAAGAGCAGTGCCCCCCTAGTACATTGGTGCCAAGAGCAGTGCCCCCCTAGTACACTGGTGCCGAGCAGCAGTGCCCCCCTAGTACACTGGTGCCCAGCAGCAGTGCCCCCCTAGTACACTGGTGCCGAGCAGCAGTGCCCCCCTAGTACATTGGTGCCAAGAGCAGTGCCCCCCTAGTACATTGGTGCCAAGAGCAGTGCCCCCCTAGTACACTAGTGCCCAGCAGCAGTGCCCCCCTAGTACATTGGTGTCAAGAGCAGTGCCCCCCTAGTACATTGGTGTCAAGAGCAGTGCCCCCCTAGTACATTGGTGCCCAGCAGCAGTGCCCCCCTAGTACATTGGTGTCAAGAGCAGTGCCCCCCTAGTACATTGGTGCCCAGCAGCAGTGCCCCCCTAGTACATTGGTGCCAAGAGCAGTGCCCCCCTAGTACATTGGTGCCCAGCAGCAGTGCCCCCCTAGTACATTGGTGCCAAGAGCAGTGCCCCCCTAGTACATTGGTGCCCAGCAGCAGTGCCCCCCTAGTACATTGGTGCCAAGAGCAGTGCCCCCCTAGTACACTGGTGCCCAGCAGCAGTGCCCCCCTAGTACATTGGTGCCAAGAGCAGTGCCCCCCTAGTACATTGGTGCCCAGCATCAGTGCCCCCCTAGTACATTGGTGCCAAGAGCAGTGCCCCCCTAGTACATTGGTGCCCTGCCTACGCCACACCAGGCAACATCTCTGCCGCGGAACAGTGGTTGAAAAACGCTGATTTACTGATCTATGTGTGTTTTAGCAGAGGCAATTCTCAGTATTGTCTGAAGTTTAGTAGCCATGACAAGTAGCTGCTACTAAGTAGCTCCATGTGTCTTCGCCCTAAAGGTCCCCATACACAGGCCGGTTGTAGCTGTCGATATCGGTCCCTTAGACCGACTCAGCAGCTAATCGGCCCATGTATGGGCACAGATATCGATTGGGCAGGTTAAACAAATTTAGTTGTGGGGCCAAACGATAAAATTATAACGACGGGTATAGGAAAAGTCGGTCCGGGGACCGCATCAACGAGCCAATGGGGTCCCCGATCCGACTAGATTTTCTAACCTGTCTGATTGAGATCTGCCCAATTTCAGGCCAGATATCGGTCGGGCAGGCCAGTCGTTAGTGCCCATACACGGGCCGATTAGCTGCCGAATCAGTCTAAGGGGCCCATATTGGCAGCTAGAATCGGCCCGTGTATGTAAATTTTTTAACCTGCCTGTTCAATATGTGGCCGATTTCAGGCCAGATGTCGGTCGATCAGTCGGCCAGGCCCGTCGTTTGTGCCCCTTCACGGGCAAATAAGCTGCCAAATTGGTCTAAGGGACCCATTTTAGCAGCTACAATTGGGCCGTGTATGGCTGCCTTAAGTAGCCATAGCAGGCCCTATTCTTAGCGTCTTTTCAGTTGGTCTTCATATTCTATTATTTACAGCTTTCTAAGGGTAAGAACCAACTTCAGAAAATGAAGCGACACAAAGGGCTTTCCTTTCTATTGCTGCTAGTAGAAAGCCTTTTTGGAGCGGTTATTCACCTGCGATAGTAGCGACTATTGTGGGTTCTTACCCCCAGCAGCCACCACATAGAGTGAGGCTTCAATGTTATTCTTACTTTATTCCTGATCTTCTGATTGCGAGCTCTTCTACTCTCACGTTAACCACTGCCTGGTTGCTTGGGGAAACTGGACCCTAGCAACCACATAACTGATAAAATTCCAAGCTAGAGAGCTTCTGAACAAAAAAATAACCGATTGCAAACAGTTTCAGAATATCACCGTCCTCATCAGGCTAAGTAAATCTAAAGGCAGGGTATATCCCTTTTATCCCCCCCAAACTGTAAGGGGGCAACTCACTTCTTACACCGCATTGCTACCTGTGAAAGGGGTTCATAGGGGAGGCAGAGCGTTCAGAGCGTTCATGGCCCACCAGGTTTTTATGGGCCCCCATTAAAACCAAGATGCCCACTCAGAGGTTATACTTACATTTTATCCAGTTATCAGATGCAGCAGATTGTCCCTACTCAGTACCCGTACCCTGCCACACACAGCAAGATGTTTTACACGGGCACCTTCCAAGCAGATCATTGGCCACAATGGGGTGGGTTAAAACTCTTTCTGCCTCTGATCAGATCTGAGCAACTGAACTAGATTGTTCAATCTTGGTTCTCCCATTAGTCTCAGTTGGTTGTAAATGTACCAAAGCTAAAGGGCTGGGGTTGAAAGGTAGATTATATGGGGGGGTGAATATGAAGTTGCCCCTCCATTTGCTATAATAGCTCCTACCCTGCTGGGAAGGTTCCCACTAAATGTAGGGACATAGTTGGTGGGATTTGCTCCCATTCAGCCACAAGAGCATTAGTGAGGTTGGGCCCTGATGTTGGGGGATTAGGTCTGGCCCACAGTTGGGTGTTGAATTTATCCCACAGGGGAAGAGGCCACGGCTAAGTGCAGACCAGTTAGGTTCTGCTCCCATCTCAGCAACCGTAATCAAGGATGGAACCTTTCCCCAAACGCTTCCACAAAGTAGGGACCATGGAATTGTCAGGAATGTCATTGGACCCTGTAGACCAGGGGTGGGCAAACTACGGCCCGCCGACTCATACCCCCTTAAAAGAATTATGGCCCCGGATTGGTTGTGCCCTGTGCGTGACGTCAGCATGCATGGGGCACAACCATATAAAAGGATGCAGCGAGCCGCACATAGCTGGGGGGGGGGGGATGGAGGATGCTGGGGAGTGGAGCTGGGGGGGGGAAATGGAGGATGCTGGGGAGTGGAGCTGGGGGGGGAAATGGAGGATGCTGGGGAGTGGAGCTGGAGGATGCTGGGGAGTGGAGCTGGGGGGGGGGAAATGGAGGATGCTGGGGAGTGGAGCTGGGGGGGGGGAAATGGAGGATGCTGGGGAGTGGAGCTGGAGGATGCTGGGGAGTGGAGCTGGGGGGGGGAAATGGAGGATGCTGGGGAGTGGAGTTGGAGGATGCTGGGGAGTGGAGCTGGGGGGGAAATGGAGGATGCTGGGGAGTGGAGCTGGGGGGGGGGAAATGGAGGATGCTGGGGAGTGGAGTTGGAGGATGCTGGGGAGTGGAGCTGGGGGGGGGAAATGGAGGATGCTGGGGAGTGGAGCTGGAGGATGCTGGGGAGTGGAGCTGGGGGGGGGAATGGAGGATGCTGGGGAGTGGAGCTGGAGGATGCTGGGGAGTGGAGCGGATAGGCCCATTGATTTGTGATGCTGGCCCGGCCCATTGGTAAGTCAATGTGGCCCCTGAGCCAAAAAGTTTGCCCACCCCTGCTGTAGACTTTCCCTGGGGTACTAAACTATGGAACACAGAGCCAAACCATTCCACTAAACTTTATGGCACCTATTACACTAGGACTGTAGGACTGTAGCTTAGCGCTGCCCAAGCCCAGGTCACTGACAGATGGTGGATTTGGGCTACTTGTGCCCAACAAATAGTTCTTGAGACAGTTTGGATCTCATAAGCGAGCGGGTTCCAACTAAGGGCAAGTGATTTTACAGGTATGGGTACATCTGCCCATAAACTGACCATGACACACACAAGCACTGGGTGGGGCAAGCAACATTAGCAAGAGACCCATCATACTGGCCATTGAGCTGTGGTTACTAGCCCAGCTTACAGTCCAGTCACACACAGGGAGCATGCTGGGAAAGCACCAAAAGGACACAAAAGAGACTTGCCCCTTCATTCCCCCCCAGATTAAAGCCACCCACACATTTTGAGAAAAGCATATTTTGCTTTATTTTATTTTTTAACTTTTTTTGCTTTTTTTTTTTTTTCAAATATTTAAATGAGAAGAATTCTTCCGGATGATAAGAGCTATTACAATCACATAGCCGAAGGGGGGTGGGGGATAAAATAGTGTGAGGGGGGGGGCTGGTGTGGAACCCAGGTTATCGGTGTAGGTCGGGGGAAAGCGGCGTGCCCACTGACACCCAAGCTGGGAAGGAGCGGCGAGTCGGTCGGGTCACGTAAAAAGATTTATCGTCATTTATTCGTTAAAAAAATATAAAAGGCTTGATATCTATCTCCTCTTCCCCCCCCAAAATCTAATTTGTAGGATTAAGAAATGAACCACAATCCACTGGTGACAGAATCCTTACAAGGTGCAATATCACTTTCTGTAATGTGCTGCCCGTGCCACTAGGGGGAACCAGAGCAGGATCGGTACAAGCAACCACAGTTGGTGGAAGTGGGCAGCACTAAAATGAATTAGAACTGACATTAAAGGCAGGAGTGACATAGTCCAATCTGGGTGAAGGGGGGGCAGCAACGTCCCTTTAAGAGGATAAATACACAAACACATTACTAGCGCCAAGCAAGGTACAGCGCGTAATACACACACACTTGTACACTGCATATATACAAGATTGTTACGTTGGGCAGGGAGCCAATCAGATGACAGTAATCACAATGCTCCCCTCTGACTGGGTGCAGGGGGAAATGTAAGGCATGGGGGGGGGGGGGGGGGGGGGGGGGGTTCAGACAGAGCTAGAGTCTCATTGGGCGATAACTACCCACATAAATACGACTTCATCCATACATGATCACATGACAATGATCCCAAACTGATCTTGGGGACAGGTGGGGGTACAAAGTGATATTGCACCTTGCAGGACCTTAAGGGCAAGAGCAAAGCATTGTGGGTATCACCCCCCCCCCCTCCCTTGCAGAATATATTCCATGTATCGAAAAGAAAGAAAAGATGTTAAACCTCCAATTTATTATTTTGCCCTTGTGGTATACCTAGATCTACAAACATCAAATACATATACAGAAGTTCTAGTGTCCGTGGGGGGGGGGGGGGGGGGGGGGGGGGTAAACATACCAAAGGGGGGGAGAGGGGTAAACGTTACAGTCGGTCGGGGCTGGGTGAGTCGGAGATACGGCTGGACTGTGGCATCGGGCATAAGGGAAGGCAATCGTGGGACTAAGTCTGTATGCCCAGGGGCAGTTATGGGATAGATCAGAAAGGACATTTGCCCCCAAGGGAGGGCAAGTACAGAGGCTGTACTGTGTGTGTGTAAATCTGGTAATTTCAGTATATACAGAGTTGCTCCGGCTGTGGGGAGGGGGGCAACAGGGTGAGTAACCATGTTCTGGGGGGTATTGTTTATAGTGGCCCGTCCTCGCTGTGATTGCCTATCTGCTGTGACATCATGCCAGTTTGGAATGATGTCACAACAGATGTCGTCACCCTGGGGGCTGCTGAAGAAGAGTGTCCCTAATGCTACCAGTTCAACTGTAACCCCCACCAGCCTGCGATTGATGGGGGGGGGCTGTCATTCACGGTCTGTGCGCGACTACTGATATGATTAGTTATTATTTGCTTAAATGATGGAATTGCGGAACAGAAATAAAAAGCTGGGATCTCTAATATTTATAGATATATCATGGTCTCTCTATACAGCTACAGGGGGTCTCGTGGGACCCTCCGACCTAGCCTACCGGCAAAAACCCCATAGCGCCTTTAGATTGTCGCTGTTCGGCAAGCCGGTGTTATATAAACTCAAAGCCTGGTACGTACCCCGCCTAAGGCTAGCCGTAACCGCTACTGCCTGGATCGACGCTTTCGATTGGTTAGTGAACAGACCCAGAGGCTGGATAGTCAGTGTGTGTGCAAACCGTATATATTAAGTGCTCATAACTGGTGGAACACAAGATGGTCGGCGTTGGCTCTACAGTGATCAGGAGCCGGGCACACACTGGAGGGTCTGTCCCATAATAACACACAACGGACTGGTCCGTAAAGCAGTGTTGGTTCAACTTGCCTACAGAATAGGTCGGAATCATGCGGGTCGCTACAAAGCTCATTACAAGTTCATTATTTGCACACCATGGCTTCATGCCAGTCTCTGACTTATGTACAATCACCATTAGGGGTTAGAGGGGGGGGGGGGCGGGGAGAAGGGACTGTGTCTTTGGGTGGCGCCATCATAGACCCAATAATCCAGAACAGGACAGTATGTTATACGCTACTGATGAGTTCATGAAGTCTTTAAAAAGGACACGTCGATGCCAAAGAACATGGGCCGGCCGCCACATACGTCTGACAACCAAGGCCTCAAAGCAGTCCTGGCACGTGGCCAACGGTAACGGGATGCGGGGCAGATCGATAGAAACAAACCGGGACGGGGATAGGGGTTAAAATATATAAAAACAAGGAGCTACCGGCCTAATAAGGGTAGCGAGAGGGCATCACCAATGAGGAATTGTAACCAAGATGCCCCGTGGCTTTATGTGGATCTAAAGAGAGAGGTATGGGGCAGAAGAGAGAGTTCATGGCCACAGAGAGAAGAGGGCGGGGGTATAAGCCGGGGGCAATAAAGGGATGCTGCTTCCGGTGAAACACAGAAGTCCGTTTAAGTCATGACAACAGGTAGTTCTTTCCCACCTCAAGGGAACGGGGCTAAAGTCCGGTTTATCCGAGTGACTGCAGAGGCAATGGAGGAAGAATCCTAAGGGCACAGCAAGATGTGGAGAGATGTGATGGGAGGTAAGAGCTTATCTATATACACAACGGAGCTCCTCTCAAGCCTTGCTCTCTTCCACTTTCACCGCTTGAGGCTTGATGGCCCCCGTCCTGGCCGGCTTCATGGGACTCGCTGAGGGCTGCTCGGGAACTTTGGGGGACCTCAGGCCGCCTTTGCTGTCGTCGGATCTGTGTTTTACCTGTTGGGGGCGAGAGCAGAGAATGGTAATTCCAAAGCCATTTGTGCAGGGGACACGGGCCGGGCATGCAGAACCTTCCGCCAACAGATGGGAGGAGTCTCCTTTATCTGGAAGAGGTCACCTTGCCACCTAGGAGACACAGTGTTATGACATCAGGGACAGCTGATTCCAAATTAAGTGCTAATTACAATTAATGTGAGATGCTCCTCATTTTGCCTTGGTTCGGTTGTACCATGTGACCAATTTCGTTATAGGCTTCAACGAGGACAAGGGACATCTTACAGGCAAAGGCAGGATAGCACAGTCTGAATGGACAGTAGTAGCCAACAAGACAAAGGCACCACAGAACAGGCATGCACACAAAGCTGCTTTACATTGCAGGATGTACGGCTACTCTATCGGCTGCTGTGTACTGTCTCGCCCAGCTGGGAGGGGTGGTGGGAAGTTCCGTCGCCATAGAACTCAAACTAGGATGCCATGAACATGAACGAGATGGTACAATATGGGTTCGCTCTTTGTGACAGGACTGGTCTTTACCTGTTGAGGGTAGTGTCCCTGCACAGAGCCCAAGTTGGCAGATGGCCCCGGTCCGGGCGACTTTCCACTGGGGCTAGCTGAACTCGGCCTTAAAACGAAAGGCAACCATTTCAGAAGAGGCACAAAAGCTGAACTAAAAGGCCCAGGAGTGGAGAGCAATGGAATAAATGGCAGTCCCTTGCTTTGCCAATTAATGGAGACATGGTGCCATTATCCAACGTCTCTATCTGCCAATATGGCTTCCAGATTTTCTGCACCTTTCTGCCCTCAGGACTGTACCACTGGGCACTAGATGCCACTCACCGACCATGATCTCATTGCTTTCTGCCTCAATCAGATAAAGGGTAAGTACTGTGGCCATGTATATAGCCACATACCTACCAGGACACATAAGCGTTAACCCTTAGCTTGTCTTGGTTGCGACCTGCAATAACCTAAAGCACGTAAGCAAGCAGGCTGCCATCATGCTGAAAGGCGGCAGATAACAAATGAGTAGCTCAGCAGCCAATGAAATGGCCAAGTCTCTGCATGGAATGGGCAAGGCGGAAACTTGCATTATTAGAGAGAGGATGGGGAAGAGAGGCAAATATTACAGCATGTCTGTGGGTTCCATGTCTACCAGCTCAATCTAACACTGAACGTTTGTAACACACAGCAACCAATCAGCTGCTTGCTTTCATTTCCAGCGGCACAAAAAAAACTGCTGAACTTTGCCTTTACGTTCTGCATAACCCTTACTTTTCCCCAGAGAGCGAGACTCGGGACAGACTCTTGCGCGTTGCTGGAAGCAGGAAAGGGTTGAGGGGTACGGAAAGGGGGTCACAAAAGCACAGAAATTCACACCTCTGGCTCGCCCAAGGCCACGTTTGGCAGGACGGTAGCCTCTTACCGATAGGAGTGCTGTGCTTGCATGGCAGTCGGCATGTTCTGTTTGCCGTCTGTAAAGTGGAAGCTTTTCATCTCCATCTGGGAGGACTGGAAAAGAGAAGTTTTAACAAATATGAGATTGTTAGTCTGTGCCAAATAGAAGCAGCCCCAGTGAAAATCCATTTTCCTGCCATTATGGTGCCACCCTTTGCGCCAAAGTACAATGCAACTCAGAAGTCTTTTCTGGTTACCTCTCTGCTTGTCAGCATAGAAGGCTGCATTCTCCGAGGAGCCCCTACAGGCAGGTTCTGCCCCTGGGGAAGCTGTATGGACTGTGGTAAGATCATTGTTTGCTGTCCTGAACTGTATCGGGGCATCTGGAGCTGGGAGCCGGGCATGGGCATGGTCAACTGGAGAGAGGGAAACAATAGGTTAAAGCACTTCAAAGCCAAACACCGGGCCTTACAAGCCAAGGCAGAACCAACCGTGCCAGCCTACCTGTGTGAGCTGGGAGTCCATCATCTGGGAGGCCTGGTTCAGTTGGCTTTCATACACCAGCTGCTGGCTCCCATTCAGGGGCTGATAAGGGGACGTGGGCTGGGTTTTAACCATTTCCAGTGTCTGCATGCCAGGGAAAGGGTTGTATGGGGGCTTGAGGCCTGTGCCACTGGTCAGTACCATAGCACTGGGCTGAGAAAGACTTGGATGCATGTACACCTGGGACCTGAAAATAAAAACAGATTCTTCAAGCCAAGCCTCAACGCGATCTGAAATGTGTATGCAAAGGCAAGGCCTTAAAGCAACAGTAACACCAAGATGTGAAAATCTAAGTAATTGAACTATAATGTACTGTTACCCTGCTAAAAGCTGCCCCCAGGGTGCTTGCTACAGAAACCCTACTATAGTTTATATAAATACCCTGCTGTGTAGCCCCGGGGGCAGCCATTCCTGCACTGGTACAGCTGGGGTGTTTGCTACAGAAACCCTACTATAGTTTATATAAATACCCTGCTGTGTAGCCCCGGGGGCAGCCATTCCTGCACTGGTACAGCTGGGGTGTTTGCTACAGAAACCCTACTATAGTTTATATAAATACCCCGCTGTGTAGCCCCGGGGGCAGCTATTCCTGCACTGGTACAGCTGGGGTGTTTGCTACAGAAACCCTACTATAGTTTATATAAATACCCCGCTGTGTAGCCCCGGGGACAGCCATTCCTGCACTGGTACAGCTGGGGTGTTTGCTACAGAAACCCTACTATAGTTTATATAAATACCCCGCTGTGTAGCCCCGGGGGCAGCCGTTCCTGCACTGGTACAGCTGGGGTGTTTGCTACAGGAACCCTACTATAGTTTATATAAATACCCCGCTGTGTAGCCCCGGGGGCAGCCATTCCTGCACTGGTACAGCTGGGGTGTTTGCTACAGAAACCCTACTATAGTTTATATAAATACCCCGCTGTGTAGCCCCGGGGGCAGCCATTCCTGCACTGGTACAGCTGGGGTGTTTGCTACAGAAACCCTACTATAGTTTATATAAATACCCCGCTGTGTAGCCCCGGGGGCAGCCATTCCTGCACTGGTACAGCTGGGGTGTTTGCTACAGAAACCCTACTATAGTTTATATAAATACCCTGCTGTGTAGCCCCTGGGGCATTCAAGCTGGAAAACAGCAAAAGGCACAGGTGACATAGCAGATAACAGATAAAACACCATTGTATTCTACAGGACTTATCTGTTAGCTGCAATATAACCTGTGCCTTTTCTCCTTTTGAATAGCTGCATAAATGACACTTACTGCGATAGCCAATCATTAGACTTGTTTCATTTACCTGAACGGCTGCATGGAGCTGTAAATTTCTTGCGACTGGGACACGGGGAGGCCTCCTCGCAAACCCAGCTGGGCTTGAGCCTGCAGGGAGGTGTGCAGGGAAATGGGGATCTGCTGGGCAGCTGCTGCCTGTTGGGGAAGGAAGATGAAAATGTAACAGAACACATCAAGCCTCTGGCTTTCTGCTACACAACTGATCTACTCTGCCTCTCGGTCTCTCAGTTACTGGATCTCCTCAGATCCCTTCTGAGTACATAGTGAAGGGTCAGCAGGATCTATTGGAACATCCCGGAGACCTGGAAGCAGCGCTCTAGTGTTTTGGCACAGACTGAGGGTGACAGGGACACTTACCTGCTGATACCCTTGCTGTTGAGGTATGGTTTGCTGCACCAGGCGCGGCTGGTTGGTAAACACGTGCCCATCAAGGTACAGGGGTGGGATGTGGTTTCCTGAAACAATAAGTTGACATTGTATAATAAGTGCAAAATAACAGCATGAACCCAAGAAGCCTGGGCTTTATTTTATAGAGCCCCACATAACACAGAACCCTCTAATAAATCTCTCTCTCTAATCTGTTCCTTCAGAAAGTACTCATAAATACCATTCTATATGCTGAAATCCAGCTGCATCATCTGAAATCTTGGCAGGGGAGGAGGGACTAAAACACTGATGTTACAAATTGTAATAACTTCTCCACAGCTTACAGACAGCATGCAGGAACTACATAACCCACAATGCATTGCACTGTGATGTTACTTTCCTTATTGAGAACACATGTGCAGGGAATTGTGGGATTGGGAGGAGGCAGGCTGAAGGCAGGCGACTACTGTTACATTATATTTGAGTCTCAAAGTAGTCAGCCAGATCGTATGGGGAACATGGGGCGGGGCTTAGGGAACTGTTCCAAACCGTATTATTGCATTAAATATCATGAAAAGGCTGCATATTTTTTTTACTGATGTATATTGGAAAGTTGCCTGAAATTATGTTTAACTTTTCAAAAAGCCTAAGTTGTGATTGGGTGGAGTTGCCCTTTCCGCTACACCGCCAATGGTTATGGTGGGTCACTGTTCATAGGAGCCATCTGGGGGAACAATGATTAAAAAACACAGCGCTTTTCTGGAACATTCTGTTCTATCTGGCAGCCAAAGTCAGTCTCTCAGTCACAGATTCTCTTCAGATCCTTTCTGAGTACATAGTGAAAGGTCAGCAGGATCTATTGGAACATCCCAGAGACTAAGAATAGCAGCCATTTTCCTTAACCAATACCTGTTGCAAAGGGCTGGAAGGTGGATCAATGGATACAGGATATCAATAATGCAGCAAATATAAACCTGCTGTCAGGGCAACACTACGGATATGAGTAAATGGTTTAACACCCACCGCATTCACATGCAGAAAATCCCAAAACAAAGAGTTAATAAAGGGCAACTTAATTTCAAAAGCCATAAAAGAACAACATTGACTCTCTGGAAATATTCCGTAAATGCAATCAGGGCAAATGTTGAAATGAAATCTGTACCTGGCATGGAGGCAGACGGGGCGACAGAGGCAACAGGCATGGGTGGCATTGACACGCCGCCAAAGGAGCTGTAGTTGACCCCGGTGGAGGCTCCCACACTAGATGGCGGCTGAATTCCTGAGCCAGGGCCTGCTGGCGAATTCTGCTCTGGCAAACTGGGCGAGTTTTCCCAGGCTTTGCGGGCAGACTCCATCTACAGAGCAGAAAAGACAGACGGTTACACTGGATCCCATCGACCATGGATGCCAAGTATCCAGAGCTACTCTGAACAAGGGCTACTTACCTTAAGGGTGAGATCCGCAGTGGGGTAGGACATGTTTAGGCTCATACCCTGCTGCATGTGGTGGTCTCTCCTTAGGATGGGGATGGACTGCGTTAGCCCTGCCTGCAAGAGAGAAGACAACAAGGTAAGGGGGCCACTTTGTTATTGCTTGGTTATAAGCTGTGGTCTTTGTTTGTGAGCTAAGGGTATTGCACTAGTGATGCACAGATTGACCCTAACCTGCCTGTATTTATAGACCCACGCCCAACTTGCCCATCCATGATGTCATGAAGGGGGCAGGGGCAGGCGTGCACCTATGCTGGAGGCAAAAGCCGGGTAGAGTCAGGTTGCAGGAGGGGAGGGCAGAAGCGAAGACTGAGATCAAACCCGCAACTGTGTGAAGGTTGGCCCAAACCTGCCTAACCCGCGGGGGTGCCAGGCCTGCCCACACATCACTATATAAAACATTTCACTCTATTAAAAGGTGATGTTTTTTTTCTCTGCCCCTCAGTAATACAATCTCCTCAGGTCCATTCTGAGTACATAGTGAAGGATCAGAAGGATCTATTGGAACATCATAGAGACAGAGAACAGGTATAGGCGCGTTGCAAGAGTCCACATCAGGGCTACTAAGAGCACACATAAGCCCTACAGTGCAATGCCTGCTGGCTCAGTGGATTGCTGGAATTGCCAAAGGCCAATACATTCGTAGGGAATAGGAAACAAAGAGCAACTATTAAGGTGGCCACACACATGGCGATTTGCGATCTTGTGACCATCGGTCGCACAAAAGATCGTTCAATACGCCACTAACGTTCAGGCTGAAATGGCAGATAAAGAGGTAGAAACAATAGGATTTCTATCATCTTCTGCCGATTCAGCCCTGAAGGCAGATTTTGCTCAGGCGCCTGATCTTTTAACCCGCCCGATCGGCAAGTTGTCCGATATCAGCAGCCTCCTGCGATATCGGTCGACTCACCGACTTGCCATACACGCACCGAATATCGTACGTACGATATTATCGGTGCGTGTATGGCCAGCTTTATAGCTGTTTTGCTAGTAAAAATCTAATGAGCTCTCACCTTACTGGCCAAAGCATCCTGCAACTTTGTAACAGTATTGGCTGCTTGAACGGTGGCAGTACCAGGAGGGAGGGCATAGTCTGCATCCTGCAGAAAGAAAATGTAACATTTATATATAGAGGAATTGATAACTATCCTAGTGCTCTGGGCAGTGCAACCCACCCCAGGATCTACCTCCAGCCCACCCAAGAGTCACCACCCTTTGCCAACAGTGTGCACCCTTTGAAATATAGGCACCCATGCAACACTATGGTAATGTACAGTAAATCAGGGGGCATACACGGTCGTTAAACCCCCCATGACTCGCAAACAGCCACAACGCGCAAGCTTTAAACAGACTCTCTGGAGATTAAAGGAATTCCTCACTTTTGCGCTTACTCCAAATTCAATAGGCGGAACAGGGAGAACCGAATCCACGTGGATCTCTACTCCATTGACTGGGGGGACGCCGCCTTCCAACCGTTCGGTGCCCTCGGATCCTTTTCGGTTTTTCAGCGAGCGTTCGTTGCCAATGGGTCCAGGTTTATGTTCTTTATTTAGGCCCGAGCCAGGGTCGGAATCCTGAGAAAGAGGCAATGTGGTCTCTGTAGTGCCGAATGCAAGCTAGCAGTGTATTTTATCCGTATCAGAGTAATAATACTTGAAGTAGAATGTATATTCTAAATAAGCTGCCCACAAGGTAGATCCAAGTCTAACGGTAGATATTTAGCTGGTGAATAGTACATCACAGCAGCTCATAATTGTCTGTAAACCCCTTCCATTTTCTAAAGCAGAAGGCTTGTACATATGGTGTTTACTAAAAATGAATCGGCACTAAACCACTTGTCCAAGTGTAACATATAAACACCACATCGCTATAGTCTGGGCACCCCTTGCACAGAAGCTTCTATCTCCTGAATTTCCCCAATAGATAACAGCAGATGTTTATGTGAGCCCAGGTTATCAGAACACACTAGCCTTGCATAGGAAACATGCCGCAAACAGCCCCATACCTTTTTCTCAGACTGTTTTTGCCCTTGTTCTTTAGGGCAATCTGGTTTTGGCTCTGCCACACCTGTTCCGTTCATTTCCTCCGGTTTCATGGTTCCATACGGAGAGCTGCGTTGTGAAGATGTAGCAGACGACTCCCGAGACTCGGCACTCAGGTCAATGCCACTGTCTCCTTGACTGCCTTTAAAGCCCTATAGGTGAAGGCATCAATAGGTCAGAAGGTTAAAAAAAATCCTGGCACCATCAGTTGACTCAATGGCAAACAAAATAGTAATTTAAAAAGGGGTAGCCCACCATCTACAGCATTCTGGTTTGAAATTTTAGCAGCGATCAGGTTGCTAAGGTCCAATATATCCTAGCAACTAGGCAGAGGTTTGAATAACAGCCAAAGAATAAAAACTAACTGAAACGTTCCCAGAAATGAGACATGCTATATAACACACTAACAATTAAACGTGGCCATACAGAAGCCAATTCTAGCTGTCGATATCAGTCCATTAGACTGTTTTGGCAGCTTATCTGCCTGTGTATGGGCACGAATGACGGGCCTGTCCAACCAACATCTGCTCTGAAATCGGACAGATCTCGATCGGCAAGGTTTGATTTTTCAGCTCGTTCATGTGGTCCCCGAACCAATGGTACCTATACCTATACCGTCGTTCTTATTGTGTATGGCCACCGTAAGTTTGGCCAGAAGCAGTAATCCATAGCAACCAATCAGCAGGTAGAATTTACTGGTCACCCATTTAAAAGCAGACGTCTTATTGGTTGCTATGGGTTAATGCTCCTGGGCAAACTTAATGCCATTCATTAGATATAGGGTTAAAAGTGAACTACCCCTTTGAGTCAATGATAGAGCCAAGGATAATGTGGTTACACTAGTAAATCATGCATACCTCTGTGGAGCTGGACTCCGTGCTAAATGAGCTCACAGGTTTACTCCAGGTATCCGTGCCAGGCTGGACAGAGATTCCTAGCAGGGGAGAAAAGAGCGAGATATCAGCCAGAATTACATCAGAATTAATTATATCATTATAACACTGCCCATAAAATGTTTTACTCCCAACCTTGGCCGCTGCTCTCCCAGATTTCTTTGGCAGTAACGTCGGCTTGATCCAGGCACATGCCGTTCTGTTTTTTGGCAAAGCGAGGGGGAATCCTAGACTGGATACTGCTGCCCTTTGCCGGCACCTGAATGGCACAGACGGTGAAGCATTAGAATGGGGAGAGTTTATTATAGGCCCTCACACATATAATGGTATTAGAGTAGTACCTTGCCATTTAGATAACAGTTAGTAGGTAAGACATCATTGGGGGGGGTGCTTTTTTTTAAAGTTACAAAGTGCTCACCTGAACCACCTGGTCCTTTTTCCGGCGATCCTTTTCCAACACACGACGAGGCTTGTTACCAATGTCTCCGACCTCGGACTCTTCCTCAAGCATGGAATCTGATAAGCCAAAGCGCATTAAAAACCAAAAACACAGCAAAGAACCTTTCCCACATCCTGGGTGTGCTTAGAAGCTATAGAAAAGTCCACAATTAAGGCTGAAGGCAGACAATCCCCCAATTGGGTGCCAAGCTTCATAGATCCCCCCCCCCCCCCCCCCCCCGCTTAGTGGTATATGCCATGTAATTACTTACCTCCATATTTGAGGTCAAACTGTCCGATCACCTCATTTTTATCACTGGATTTGAGACCAGGCGTCCTTGAATCCCTTTCCTGTTTCTTCCCCGCCTCTCCGCTGTCGCAGTGCATAGACCTGTCCATGGCGTAACGGTGGTGGCTGCTCTCTGCACCATAGGAATCGTCAGAGCAGCGGCTGAATAGGAAAACATAACATTGGGTCAGGTTCATACTGAAGAAAAAGGGTAAGGTGCAAAATATTTTATGGCTACATGAAGCTCTGGCATTACACCACTTGTTTCTAGCCAGCTACAAATAGCAGATATGACTTTCCCCTCTGAGAAATAAGCCTAAGGCCAAGTAAACAACAATTACCTGCTCTTTAAAGGACCAGAACTCTTCTGGAAGTCATTGCGGGAGGAACTCCCACTGACCCGTGAAGGCTTCTCATCATAACCTGATGGCTCCACTTTACGACTCTGACGATCCATTAGAGGTCTCTGGCTGGAGAAACTTCTCTTGGACAGTTCTCGTTTTTCAGACAGCCCACTGCCACTCTGGCTCCCATCTCCATCCATATCCCCCGGCCTCTTTTCACTGAAGTCGCTGCTTTCTGAAGCAGTTTCCCAGTCTTCGGTGACATGATCAGAGTTGTGGTGGGACATTTCTGGAGACCTCCTATGAACCGGCCCAGATTTGTCATTTAGTGGGACTCTAGGACGAGACTGCCAGTGTTCACTGCTGTTTCCAGTGCCGACTGTCTCTTCACCACTCCACTGTCCCAAAGGGTCTCTTTCCTGTCTAAGACGCCTAAACCTCGGAGGTTTGTCTTGGCGTGGGGGCCTTCGCCTGCCAAAAGATCTCTTTTCCAAACTATCCCGGTCTGAATATTCCTCTTGGAAAAAAGACCTCCTCTCATCTCCGTGACTTTCATCAAAACCCCTACTAGGAAATGAGTCTGCGTATCTATAGTCATGGGCATAGTCTCTGTCTGCATGATGGCGACTCCCATAGGCTTCAGCTGGCGCCCCATACTCTTGCCAAGACGATCCCCCAGACTTGGCTTGCCAGTGAGAGGACTCCTTGGTGGATAATGGTCTCCTACCATAGCTGTTGCTCAACCTTGGCGGAAGGGACCTTCCAAAAGCTCTTGGAGCTCTTGATTTTGAGTCAGTGTTATTCTGATCGTCTGAATAATTCCTATTAGATCTCCATGAATCCTGAAAGTCCCCCTTTCGCAGATCTTCAGCTTCCCTCTCCTGTACAGCAGGATCATTGCCATTCTCCGTCCCTCTCTGCCTCCTGCGTTTCGGAAGCTCTTCATATTCTGACCCCTCACTGTGTGTTTCGCTTGCAATCCTCCTCCGGGAGGCCTTGCCCCTAAGATCTTCAGGGGGATTGTACTCTCGAACACCCCGACCTCGGCTGACCTTCTGCCCGCTGTAAGTGCCAGAGACCCCTCGGTTGCGGAAACCAAAGTCTTTAAACCCTCTACCTCTGCCACGGCCTTGAGTCCTACCGCCAAACGCTTGCTCTTCGTCAATGAATATCCAGTCACTTCTCTTTTGCAAAGAAGTGCTACTAGATTCCCGTAAAGGCTTGGTCTCCCAACTCCTTTCAGCTTTTTCTTGGGGGAATTTATCAGTCTCCTGGACAGGACTAGGCGGAGGGGGAGTTTTAACTTCAATCATGCTGGGAGGAGGGCTTGAAACAACAGGTTCAGTCTTAACAACGCACTCTGTTTTTGGAAGAATTTTTTCCTTAAAAGGTTTTACTGGCTCTTTAATTTCTGCCTTGTTTTTCTCCAGCTCTTTGTCCTCTATCTTGAGGGCTTTCAAGACGGGCTTTTTGATAGGTCCAGATCTACGGCTTCTCCCTAGATGCTCAGATTGCTGCTGACTGTTGGAATTTGCAGATTCACTTCTCCAGCAGGTTTCTCCTGTACCATCCTGGCTGCTCCCACCATCCTCCTTCTTCCAGTGCTCCAGTTCATCAGATAGGTCCTCCTTTGAAAGATCCTCTTCTGCTCTGCTGGCTGTTTCGGAAGATTTCTGATGGGGTGCATAACCCCAGCCATTAAACTGTGGCTTTTTATCAGTCTTTATAAACTCAGAGCCTCTTGAGGACGAATCCCTGGCTGCCATCTGTCTCCCCCTGTTCACACCAGACTCTATGCCGCTCTCTAGATGTTGGTACAAGGCGTCCTGTCCTCTCCTTTGAGGGGAAATGCAACTGCTAAAGCTCCCAGTGGATTTCTTTTCATAAGAAACAGATAAATACTCCTCTTCCCTCTCTAAGGGCTCAGGGTGGGTAGGGGAGCCATCTGATTTCTCTCTTGCGGATGAGTAAGAACTTTCATTCCTGAAAGCAAACCAGGTCATTAAGTCAGTGATAACTAAAACACAGACAACAAATGACACCTTAAGTGAGCAGTAAAGGGAGCCATAGATAAAAGCTGCCAACATGGTCCTTCCAGGCCGAGTTGACAACTTAATGACCTGCGTTTGGGGACAGCAGACGGACTGCCTGGCTGGCTGACATTTGGCTAAAAGTCAGCCAGATATCAATCGAGCAAGTTTGATTTTCCTGATGCTGCCCATTCCCAATGGCCTGTATTAACCAACATAATCTGATCATTGGCCCAAAGGCTAAACCATCAGATCAGTCCGATATTTCCAAGAGGCACACCCATGTCTTTAATATCCCTAGGGGCACCACCAGCATTTGTAATGGGAAGGATTTGCTGGCAAACCCTATTAATACTGTAGCAGCCATTTAACCACACCAGCAACTAAATTTGCAAGCAGCAGCGGCCCATTAATCAACAGAAAGGAATAAGTGGATTGTCAATGCGTTGCATACCCTGTAGGAAGTGTTACAATTCTTACACAAAGACAGAAGGACGCAAACCAACACCAAAATAGCCAAAAACAGAGACTGACCTACTGTAGCTCCCCACTGCGGCAGTCTCAGCCTGTTTCTGCTGAGGCAGGGAGCAGGCCTTGCTGTGTAATTGCACGTAGCTTTCCTGGCCCCAACCAGACATCGGTTCTGCTGACTGAGGTCTCCTCTCAGACTGGCAGTTCTGTTCGTCTGAATGGCAACTTCCAGAACCGCTCATTGAATCCTGCTGGATCATATGCTTCATTACACCTGGGGAATAGAAGAAAAACTCGGTTTACATCAGTTGAGATGTTTTCTATACATAAACCAGCTAGGCTAAGCCACAGGGCTATATTAAAGCATTGGCCAACACCGGAGCATCACTTCCTAATCACCCACGTCTCAGTTTATTTGTCTGTAGGACAGTGCTTACTACTTCTGTAATAAGAACAGCCGCTCATACCTGGAGGGTGGATGGAGGAAGGGTAGAAGTCCACAGGCGCACGGCCTTGCGTCATCCGTGGGTCCATGTAAGAAGGCATCATCATCCAGCGTGGATCAAAGCCCAACATCTGTGGGTGAGGGGAGTAGAAGGTCCGGGGAGGGTTGGAATGAGTGGAGGCCACATAGGCTTGCTGTTGCTGCTGCTGCCACTGCTGCATCTTGTACAACTGCTCCTGATGAGACCAGGAAATAGCATTTTACCAAAGCAAATAAAGGCTTGCAAACTGTGCTGAGGGAACTGGACTAAAGCCGCCATAACAAGCCTTAAGGTGGCCATACAAGTGAAGATCCGCTCGCTTGGTGAGGTTGCCAAGCGAGCGGATCTTCTCCCGATATCCCCACCTACAGATAGGCAGTATCAGGGGAAATGTAGGCTAAATTGATCGTTTGGCCCATTATAATGGCGGCAACGGGGCAGTCGGTTTGGGGACCGCATCAACGAGTCGATGCGGCCCCCGATCGGGCAGGTTAAAAGATTTTGCCGGATCAATAGCTGGCCAATTTCAGGCCAGATATCGGTTGGGCAGGCCCCTCGGATCGGCCCCTACACGGGCCGATAAGATGCCGAATCGGGACCGATATCGGCACCTACAATCAGCCCATGTATGGCCATCTTTAGTCACACACTGGGGACACAGCATCAACTGAAAGACTAGTATTTAGATCTTTAAGCCTCCGCTCAATATCAAAGATTGTACCTGCTGCTGTTGCTGCCGCTGGAATCGGGGTGGAATCAGTTTCTGATGTTTGCTGAAATCTTGTGCTGGGGATGTAGGTTCCGCATATTCTTCTTCGCTGCTGGTTTCAGCTTTTAGGGTTCCAGAAGGCTCCTCCTCTGGATATTCAGAAGGGGACTCCTGAGAGTATTCTGTACAGGGAGGAGAGGAAATATGGTTACAGACACAGAACTTTAAAGAGATTCTTATATTAAGTCTGTAGTATATTTAGGCACTTGAATTAAGACAGTCCAGATCAGGGGTAGTCCACCTGTAGCTTGCCAGCTGTTAAACAACCTAGAACAGTCAGTTTTCAATTGTAGCTCTCCAGTTTTTGAACACTCTAGAACAATGATTTAAACCTGAAGCTTTCCAGCTGTTGATGCACTTAGATCCATTACCACATTCCTATAAGGGAATCTCAAATGTCTAAATACAAACACACAGAGAAGGAATGTTCTGGGCACACAATAAGCTGTACCCCCATACTGTACTGTCTAAGGGAAACACTATGGCACCTCCCTCCCATATGTATAAATACAAATATACAGAGAAGGAATGTTCTGGGCACACAATAAGCTGTACCCTCATACTGTACTGTCTAAGGGAAACACTATGGCACCTCCCTCCCATATGTATAAATACAAATATACAGAGAAGGAATGTTCTGGGCACACAATAAGCTGTACCCTCATACTGTACTGTCTAAGGGAAACACTATGGCACCTCCCTCCCATATGTATAAATACAAATATACAGAGATCGGATTCACCATGGAACATTCTAACGCAGTGGCACCAAACGGATCACCACAAATGTGTGTAACATCCCAAGCTCTCTGGCTTCAGAGAATTAACGACACTAATACAGAGGAATTCCCTGCAGGCTGAGCATGTAGAAATAAGTGGGGTGGGCTAACGATGGGATTGTCTTTGATAAATGAAGGCAATTAACAGAAGGTATCATGTTGAGTAACTTTATTAGATGGATGATAATGCTCATTACTGTTCCCGTAGGAGTTAAGGTGGCCATACACGAGGCGATTTCGCTCGTTGTGCGATGAACGATTATATCGACAAACGATCGTATGGCGATCGAGTTCCCATACGATATGCCATCCACGGGCAACGATAATTCGGGAAAGATTTTGTCGCATCATTATCGTAAAATACCTACGATCGTACATCTACGTACGATCGATGTCGTTGCTGGCAATCGTGACATGCGCAGAGAACAATCGTTGAAAGACAAATGTCTGACACTCACACCAACTGGCAGATTTTATCGTTAAACGACCAAAATTTTTAAACCTGGCCGATCGATTTTGGGGACGATAATGTCGGCTCGTTTAGTGGGCCGACGATCGTTCGTACACCACCAACTATACGATAACTTAACGATAGCATCGGATCGTTCGGGAATCGGTCGTTTGTAAGTAAAAAATCGGTCCGTGTATGGCCACCTTTAGTCTATTGAAACATCCCTACTGCCTCACCAGCCTGTTACAAGTTACTGAAAAACTGTCCAGCGCGGCCATTTGTGAGACCTTTGGTGTAGAGCAAAGAGGAATTGGGTTTTAAAATACCCAGGACTGGATCATTAACCCCCTAGGAACATGAGTTTAGTAGGCATCTAATGGATAAGAGATGCTTTCACTTTGCAAACATGGCTGAAATGCTTTAAAGCAGGGGTCCCCAACCACCGGCCGGGGATTAGTGCCGGGCCGTGGGCTGTGCTAAACTGGGCCACCTCTGGTCCCAATTACCTGTGATTCCAACTCCATGACAACTGCTATGCGAAGCCCAGGGAGCTTTCTACTGATCGCGACAAGGACCAAAGTACTTAAAGCTCCATACTAAGCGTCAGGGGGTGTCACCACTTAGGTGGGAGTAAGAAGAGCAAGGGGGCTGGGTGCATCTAGTTGCAGGGAAACCAGCTCAGGTCTCCCACCGATTTTGTGTTATGATGAGCTGTATTATACCCACCACCCCTGGTCCTCGGAAAAATTGGTTGAAGGTTGGGAGACCACTGCTTTAAAAGGTACCTGGCTACACTGACAGGCGCAGTTTGAAAATGCCGCTTTTACATCTCAAAAAATTAAATGAAACTCATGGTTTTTCCTCTCCACGGAAATCTTTAGTGAAATGTGAAAAAAGTATTCCATTTGAAGGGAAACCAGAGTACTTTGTGTATTAGGACCCCCTTCCATGTAGTTGCATTGCTGCACTCCATGTAGCTGCCTGCCTACAAAACGCAGGTGGAAAGAAGCAAACCCTACACTGAGGGGTATATTTATCATGCTGTGTAAAAAGTGGAGTAAAACATTACCAGTGATGTTGCTCATAGAAAACCAACGCAAAGTATCCGATTGGCTGCTAACTGTTGAAATCTAATTGCTGATTGGTTGCCCTGGGAAACATCACCAGTAATGATTTACTCCACTTCTTACACAGCATGATAAACATACCCCTTAGTGCCCTCAGTCTCTTACACATGGGAGTCTTAAGGACCGAGTGAGCAGCTTATCAGCCCGCGATAAGGGACCTACCCAACCGATATCTGGCCCAATATCGGCCACTTAAAAAAAAAAAAACCATTAAGGCAAGGAGTGCATTAGCTCATTAATGTTATTCTCAACCTGCCAATGTGATTTGATTGTTTGGCCTAAGGTCCTCATTAGCAGACTCGCCAAATCACCAGATCTTTCCAAGTAAGACCGCCTTAACTCTAGGACAGTCCTTATTTATACAACTCCTACATGCAACTGAAACCAGTGCGCCCTTTCTTCTGATTAGCGTAAAATAATTAGGATCTGGTTAGGGAGAACCATTGCATTTCTACTGATAAATCAGTGGAAAACAAAAAATCAAAGTTCTCTTAAATGGGTAGTTCACCTTTACATGACATAACCAGTCATATTCTAAATCTGTAAAGGGCTTCAATCTTTAAAGGTTTTAGAAAGCTCTTCAAGTTTGGAATTGTTCCAGTTTTACCCTAGAAACCAGGCAATGGTTTGAACGAGAGACTAGAAGATAAATAGGAGAGGTCTGATTAGACAGATAGGTAATAAAAACAAAACTGTAGCCTCACACAGCAAGAAAAGCCCAAGCCACCATTACTTGTACGATGCAGAGTAGCTTGGAATACTAAATAGTTTATATCAATTTACTTCTTTGGGAGTTATGTAATAAAAGGCACTACGTTTGCCCAAGAGCAACCCATAGCAACCAATAAGCAGGTAGAATTTACTGGTCACTGTTTAAATCAAACATCTTATTGGTTGCTAGGGTTAGTGCCTTTTATTACATATAGGGGTATAAGGAAAGCCAATACCTTATGCAGACCTACCTCTTCTGAAAGTATGTGCGTTTTCCTGGGGGTTGCTTCTGTCTGACACAGGAGAACGGGGGTCTTCATTCTCCTTATTGTCCAGCTGGCGGGAAGAATCTGCCGATGGTTTCAGGGCCTGCTTGTTCTTCTGATCAAGCTGTTTTAGTTTAGCAGCACAAGCAGCCAGCCGTTCCTCGCGGTTTCGCCTCTCCTCCTCCTCTCTCCTTTTGCGGGCACGCTCTACTGCCTCAGAGATCTCGGACTGGACAAAATTTTTCCTCTGGGGCAGCTTTTCATCTTTCTCTTCTATGGAGGGCTGTCGCAGGACTGCAGCAGGGGCAGGGGGTTTCTGCAACGCAGAAATTAAATCGGATATTGAAAGAGAAAGGGCTACAGACACTAGATAAGGAGACATTGCTGCTTACGAATCTTTGGGGTAGAGGGAGAAATATATAATCTACTTGGGATAGAATGTTGGATACCTGATGATCAGCCACAGCAGCCCAAGTGTTGGGTTTACGTGGCCCTTGTGGCGCAGGTTCCGGTGTTCTTCTTGCAGGACGCGAATGGGACAATGTGTCGTTCCACACCTTTCCTTCATCTGCTGGATGTTTTCCCTCCACGCTATCAGTAGAATTGAAGGAAACCTGCCGCTGCCTTTTGCCATCCCAACCATTCCTGAAATGAAAATTGAAGGTATTTTGTGAGAGCCCGGTCTTACATTAAAGGGGAACTAAAGCTCAACAAATATGTCAGCTAGAAATGCTACACATTAGGTTTTGTTTTTCTGTACAAGACAGTTCTTTAAAACACCTATGCCTGTGATGAGGCCCCCAATCTTCTTTTCTACTGACTTACTGCACTTGCCCTGGGCTGCTGTCAGCTAAGGTGGCCATACTTGGGCAGTTTAAAGCTGCCAATACAGGCCCTCCTTAATTTATCTGCCGGACTGGGGGGTGAAGGGCCCACCGGGGCTCCCAACCCAGGGGCCCTGCAGGTGCCCCGCCGGCCACGTCCCCTTACAACCCCCCCACCCGACGTCCTCCCCGGGCGCACGTAAATTTAATGCATCGGGAGGAGTGGTCGGGCAGGGGGAGAGCCGGCAAGGGTCGGGACTGGGCCACCGGGGCCCACTAGAGCCGAGGCCCATTGGGATTTTCCCCGGTGTCCTGGCGGCCCAGTCCGACCCTGGACAGGCCTTCCCGACCAAAATTTGGAATATACAGAAACAAACAGCAGGCAGGCACATCTGGTATCCATAGTATATCGAAATAAGTCTAAAGAAGCAGCTTGCAGTCTTTATAAAAGTTCATGTTTTATTTAATCCATATAAAACAACAGCACAAGCCTTACGCGTTTCGTACCTTAGGGGTACTTAATCATAGGCTGCAGCAGCCTATGATTAAGTACCCCTAAGGTACGAAACGCTTAAGGCTTGTGCACGTAAGGCGTTTCGATATACTATGGATACCAGATGTGCCTGCCTGCTGTTTGTTCCTGTATATTCCTGTATGGCTCCCTAAGCTGAAGGTCTGGGGCATGAGCACCTGGACCCACCTTAATCAGGGGTAAGACTCTACATAACTATATAACTACGACCATGTTAAGGTCCTGTGAACAACTGTGTGTATTCCTCATCAACCAAAATTTGGCCAAAAATCAGCCAGATGTCGAGCGGACCGGCTTGATTTTCTGTTGGCTTTAGGGCCACACCAGCTCATTGATGCACCCCTTGCTCCCACTTCTCGTAGCCCCTTCGTGGCCCTAGGGCCAAACAATGGCGTCAGCATTATCAGGGAAAATTTGGCTTGTTTGCCGACTTGCTAAACAGGCGAATCTCATCAGCCCTGTAGCACCAACAAGATCAAAGATGGTAAGCTCTTGAGGACAAGTTCAGTATATAAAATACAGGCTTCCAGTTCTTATTTATTTTTGACACTTTAAAATGGTCAACAAACTGATATGGGTATTGCGTTATGTTTACACTGTCCCCAGGTCACAATATTTAAAAAAAAATAAAAAAAACAACAACAAGATTAATGCTGGAACGTACCATTTACTTCTGCCATCTTTTGCAGCACCGTCCTCCTCTTCTTCATCTTCACTGAACTTCAGTTTCTCGGAATAATCAACCTCATCGTGCAGACCTGAATGCAAACAGACACAGCTCACAACCTACTTACAAAGTTATCAGACCATCGTTAAAGTGGGATGTTCCCCATGAATTAGTAAACAATTTCAATTGGGGTGCAGTTGATTTGTAGGCTCAGACCGTATTATAAATAAAAGGTACCACTAAGGCCTTATTCTACATTTACAACCTACTATAGGTTGAATAAAGCTTCACAGATACATAGAAGGAAAGTCACTTACCAGCCCAGCCATCCTCTGCATCATTATCAAGGTCATCCAGCTCCTTTAGATCCTCTGCATTGATGATGGTGGCTCTTGGGGGGCGCTCGGCTGGTGGGCGGGGGGGTCGTGCAGAACGAGGGGGTGCAATGGGAAACCTGCTCTCCCGTCTAAAGCAAGGCAACAAAAAAATGTGCTTACTTACAGTTTTTCTTACCCTTTAATGCCAGAAATAAATCTGCACTAGATGCAGTAGGTTCTATAGTGCAGAAGATGAATTTTACCCAGGAATTAAGCAGTTAATATAAACAGTTAACACATGCAAAATAAATAGGGTTTGTATTAATAATGAAGAGATAATGGTCTATTTAAAATAAGAATCTGCAATTGGTCTTCATTGTTATTATTTGAGGTTTTTAAATTTAGATTCTTGTTCAGCAGCTCTCCAGTTTGGAAAACAGGCAGCTATCTGGTTGCTAGGGTCTTATTTAACCTACCAACCAGGCAGCGGTTTAAAAGATAAATATGAAGAGGAGGACCTAAATAAAAAGTTAAGGAATAAAAAGTAACAGTAAAATTGTAGCCTCACAGAGCAATAGTTTTTGCCTGCTGGGGTCAGTGATCCCCATTTCAAAGCTGGAAAGAATCAGAAGGCAGCAAATAATTCAAAAGCTATGAAAAGTAAAAAGTAAAGACCAACTGAAAAGTTGCTAAGAATAAGCCATTCTATAACATATATTTATTATTATTAGTTGTGGTTTTTAAGGTATTTAGATTCTTATTAAGCAGCTCTCTGGTTGCTAGTGTCCAAATTAACCTAGCAACCACACGATTTGAATGAGAGCTGGAAAACAAATAGGAGAGGTCCTGAATAGAAAGAGTAATATCACCATTAAATTGTAGCCTCACAGATTTTTTTTATATGGGGTCAGTGACCCCCATTTAAAAGCTGTCAAATTAAAAAACAAAGCCCAACTGAAAAGTTGCTTAGAACTAGCCTTTCTATAATACACTAAAAGTTAACCACCCCTTTAGGCAATCTCAACGCAGTACAGTTGTAATAAGGATGGGGGGGTCAAATTACGGTCCACATTAGGAAATTAACTATTTTTAAAAGAAAAAAAAAAAATATATATGTATAATTGTACCCTTCGTTATCATTCATCTGAAATTGGCGAAAAGGGACTCGAGGTTCAAGGCGAGACTGAGAATTAAGGGTGGGAAAGGAAGTACGATCCAATGTCCCAGAAGGCTCTGGTGGGTGCTGAGAGCACATCTGTAAAGGAAAAAAAAAAAAAAAATAGCTATATAATGGCATGGTTTTAGGGTGCAGAATGGGTACAACCATCAGTGCCAAGCCAATGATACTTACAAAGGCTGGTAGCATGTCATGGTAAGTCGGTGGGTGGTAGGTGTTTCCCATGAACTGAGCAGGGCCTTTTCGGGTGGGCTGAGCCGGGCGCAGCGAGAGTTCTTTAGTATCATTAGCAAGCGATGTAGAGGGGGGCCCTTCTCCCGGTACTGCCGTTTTGCTGCCCGGCTCAGTAGGAGAGGCGGTCGGAGATAAGCTGGAAGCGATGCTTCTCCCACCGCCGTCTCTCCAACTGGTGACATCTGCGGTATGGGGAAAAATATATATAGAAGCATATTAGCAGCCACTCAACGCTACGTCTGCCAGTACCGGACCTTAACAATGAAAGACAATGATCAACAAGAAGAATACAAATGAAATGATCACATTAGCCTACAATACTTCTGAGGGCTAGTGTTGCCTTTAATATGAAAGCTAAGATCCCTCCCTGCTGTTTGGAGGGAAATGCCTTGTGGCAAATAATTTAAGAAGCGTGAATATGAGGCATAGCTATCAAATATGTTGGCTGCAATAATAAATAATAATGAAATATCCAAAAAAAATCCTAATTCTACGTCTAAAAGTGGGTGGGGGGAGACATGCACTATGTTTGCTCAGGAGCAGTAACCTATAGCAACCAATCAGCTGGAAGCATTTACTGATGACTTGTTCAAAGCTTCTTATTGGTTGCTATTAGTTACTGCTCCTCAGCAAACTTAGTGCCCTCTATTACATATGGGGGGGGGGTTAACTCCTTAATATCCCCACAAATGTTCAGTAAGCAGATAAGAGTTACTAGTGTTACTCTGCAGAAATAACACTGCATCCTTTATCTCAATTTATTCTTATAACTGACAGCTGCCATACTAATCATTCTCATTGGAAAAAAAAAAAAAAGCCAGCAACTAAACAGCACCCCTAGTGGTCACTTTATAATAACGCTAAAATGAAAAACACATGTATGGACATTCATTGGTTTATAAAGAAATTCATATGAAATGATTGGTATCCCTTATGTATTACATAAAACTCATCCAAATGATCAGACAATAGTGCCAGGACCACCAAGGCAAAACGAGAACATAAGTTCAGTATATTTGTTAGATATCTAACTACAGGGGAAGGGGGGGAATGGGAAGACGAACAATAAACATTCAGAATGGTTACCGGGAAGCAGGGCGAGGGGCTTACTCTGGGGGCGGAGGCTTGGTCCGGGCCCATACGACGGATCTAAGACGCTCTTTTCTTTGCCAGCCTTGTCTTGCTCGCCAGCTGCTTTCAGCGTTGGAAATTCCTCGGGAGAGAAGGACAACAGTCGGTTTGAGCCCCTTGAACCTGCGTGAGAATAAAGGGGAAAGACCAGGGAGCCCAAAAGTGAGAAAACAACCAGAAACTATAAATACAGAGCCTCCACAGACAAAGATACAGTGTATATTTAGTATATCCTGCAGTACAGTATATCTGCTGCACAATTGGCTGATTTCCAGAGCTACATCACCCTCACAAGACTGTGCTTACTACAGAGAAATACCTAAACTGGTGTTGATTTATGCTACCGCTCTGTGCAGAGGAAAGGCCCCTGACGGCCCAATACTGTCTTTGCCACCCTGACTGCCATTTATGTTAAACGTGACCAATCACCCAGACATAAATACCCATATTCCTTTTTTTTTTCTTCATCCATACCCATTATAAAGGCTTTTAAACATCCCAGCTGTCAATCAAATACTGTCTGCCCCGCCTCTATGACTTACTTTCACTTTCCATTCTGCACTTACTTTTCCCCTCCCTTCTCACCATCTAATTGTGTAGCCAAGGGTATGGGCATCAGGTCCCCCATTCTGGCACATACACAAGATTCTGGGGTGATACAAAGCTTGCCTTAATATGAGTGCCCACAAAATGGCACCCCCCTGTGTAAGTCAAGTTTATTTTGCTCACCAAACAAAAATACATTTGTAATTATTTCTTAGGATGAGTGGTCCCTTTAGTTGTAACTGCCCATGCCTAAAAAAGCATGGAGGAGGAGTGTGGGCCACAGAAACAAAATGCACAGGCCCTATACATAAACTTGGAAAGGGATGGTGGAATACAAGGGGGCTCAGGGTCCCTAATAGAGCTAGCAGAGCTACTGAGTGGCAAAATCACTTACCACCTTCTTGTCCTGCTGGCTTTCCATTCAGCTGTGCCCATGATTTTGGTCCACCTGGCACTAAATTTATGTTCTTTAAAAGACAAACAGGGAAAACACAGTTACACACGTGCCATATATACACGAACATACATAACACGTCATGCAGCAGGGCTTGCACGCAGCAACTCACCTCCTGATTGATCGATGGGGTCGGCTTCTGTAAATTGGAGACAGATTTCTGCAAACCCTGCGGCGGCAGCGACTCCTGCTGCGGAGGAGCTGTCACACTGGAACTGAGTAGAGAGAATCAATGAGAGAAGAAGATAGAGAACTATACTTTAGGTGACAGATCAGGCAGAGCGAGTCAGAGCCAGAGCCAGGCAGAGCGAGCCAGGCAGAGCGAGTCAGAGCCACAGCCAGGCAGAGCGAGCCAGAGCCAGAGCCAGGCAGAGCGAGTCAGAGCCAGAGCGAGTCAGAGCCAGGCAGAGCGAGTCAGAGCCAGGCAGAGCGAGTCAGAGCCAGGCAGAGCGAGTCAGAGCCAGGCAGAGCGAGTCAGAGCGAGTCAGAGCCAGGCAGAGCGAGTCAGAGCGAGTCAGAGCCAGGCAGAGCGAGTCAGAGCCAGAGCCAGGCAGAGCGAGTCAGAGCCAGAGCCAGGCAGAGCGAGTCAGAGCCAGAGCCAGGCAGAGCGAGTCAGAGCCAGGCAGAGCGAGTCAGAGCCAGAGCCAGCCAGAGCCAGGCAGAGCGAGTCAGAGCCAGAGCCAGGCAGAGCGAGTCAGAGCCAGAGCCAGCCAGAGCGAGTCAGAGCCAGAGTCAGGCAGAGCCAGCCAGAGCCAGGCAGAGCGAGTCAGAGCCAGGCAGAGCGAGTCAGAGCCAGGCAGAGCGAGTCAGAGCCAGAGCCAGGCAGAGCGAGTCAGAGCCAGAGCCAGCAGAGCGAGTCAGAGCCAGAGCCAGGCAGAGCGAGTCAGAGCCAGAGCCAGGCAGAGCGAGTCAGAGCCAGAGCCAGAGCCAGGCAGAGCGAGTCAGAGCCAGAGCCAGGCAGAGCGAGTCAGAGCCAGAGCCAGGCAGAGCGAGTCAGAGCCAGAGCCAGGCAGAGCGAGTCAGAGCCAGAGCCAGGCAGAGCGAGTCAGAGCCAGAGCCAGGCAGAGCGAGTCAGAGCCAGAGCCAGGCAGAGCGAGTCAGAGCCAGAGCCAGGCAGAGCGAGTCAGCAGAGCCAGGCAGAGCCAGAGCCAGGCAGAGCGAGTCAGAGCCAGAGCCAGGCAGAGCGAGTCAGAGCCAGAGCCAGGCAGAGCGAGTCAGAGCCAGAGCCAGGCAGAGCGAGTCAGAGCCAGCAGAGCGAGCCAGAGCCAGGCAGAGCGAGTCAGAGCCAGGCAGAGCGAGTCAGAGCCAGGCAGAGCGAGTCAGAGCCAGGCAGAGCGAGTCAGAGCCAGGCAGAGCGAGTCAGAGCCAGGCAGAGAGAGTCAGAGCCAGGCAGAGAGAGTCAGAGCCAGGCAGAGCGAGTCAGAGCCAGGCAGAGCGAGTCAGAGCCAGAGCCAGGCAGAGCGAGTCAGAGCCAGAGCCAGGCAGAGCGAGTCAGAGCCAGAGCCAGGCAGAGCGAGTCAGAGCCAGAGCCAGGCAGAGCGAGTCAGAGCCAGAGATATAGACAGACAGAAATAAAATTGGGTACTGGGCACTGAGCTCACCTCTTTTGGTCTTGCTGTTCTTGTTTGTTTGCCCATCCCGTTCCGTCCTTGGGCACTATAAAAATGTTGGGGTCGTTTCCTTTGTTTTCAGATTTCAAGCTTGGCAAGTTTGCAGGAGGGGGCATGCGCCGGGCTGCGGCAACTTTCCCAAGACTCTGTAAGCCATGTCTAGGTATAACTGCAAAAGAAATTAAGATTGCGCATTAGTGACATGCTGAGAAAATGGAGATATCAGGGTTGTATTCGATTGTATTCGAACTGCATCAAATGCAGCTAAAGGTATTTACATGCATCATGCGATACACACAGCAATGCCTGAAAAGGGGTAGTTCCCCTTACAATTAACTGTATGATGTAGAGAAGGGGTGGGCAAACATTTTGGCTCAAGGGCCACATTGACTTACAGACGGGCCGGGCCAGCGTTACGCCGTTTCTGCTCATCAGTCCCCAGACGCCAAGTTTTGCATGATTAGACTTGCGGAGTCAGCGGGACGGATTAAAAAGACCAACGGGCCGGACGTAGTTTGCCCACCCCTGATGTAGAGGGTGCTATTCTGAGACAATACGCAACTGGTCTTCATTTTGGTTTTTGGATTATTTAGCTCCTAATGCAACTCTCCAGATTGGAACTTTAACACCTACCTGGTTGCTAGGGTCTAAATTACCCTAGAAACCAGGCAGCGGTTTGAAAGGAGAGACTGGAATAGGAATAGCAATATAAGTAATTAAAAGTAACAATAACTTTTTGCCTGCCAGGGTTAGTAAACCCATTTGAAATCCGGATAGAGTAAAAAAAAAAAAAAAAACAGCCCCTGTATAAACAGAGAGGGTACTACAACAAGGAACAGGGTACAGCCCCTGTATAAACAGAGAGGGTACTACACCAAGAAGCAGGGTGCAGCCCCTGTATAAACAGAGAGGGTACTACACCAAGGAGCAGGGTGCAGCCCCTGTATAAACAGAGAGGGAACTACAACAAGGAGCAGGGTGCAGCCCCTGTATAAACAGAGAGGGTACTACAACAAGAAGCAGGGTGCAGCCCCTGTATAAACAGAAAGGGTACTACACCAAGGAGCAGGGTTCAGCCCCTGTATAAACAGAGAGGGTACTACAACAAGAAGCAGGGTGCAGCCCCTGTATAAACAGAGAGGGTACTACAACAAGGAGCAGGGTTCCGTCCCTGTATAAACAGAGAGGGTACTACACCAAGGAGCAGGGTTCAGCCCCTGTATAAACAGAGAGGGTACTACAACAAAGAGTAGGGTTCAGCCCCTGTATAAACAGAGAGGGTACTACAATAAGGAGCAGGGTGCAGCCCCTGTATAAACAGAGAGGGAACTACAATAAGGAGCAGGGTGCAGCCCCTGTATAAACAGAGAGGGTACTACAATAAGGAGCAGGGTACAGCCCCTGTATAAACAGAGAGGATACTACAACAAAGAGTAGGGTACAGCCCCTGTATAAACAGAGAGGGAACTACAATAAGGAGCAGGGTTCAGCCCCTGTATAAACAGAGAGGGAACTACAATAAGGAGCAGGGTGCAGCCCCTGTATAAACAGAGAGGGAACTACAATAAGGAGCAGGGTGCAGCCCCTGTATAAACAGAGAGGGAACTACAATAAGGAGCAGGGTGCAGCCCCTGTATAAACAGAGAGGGAACTACAATAAGGAGCAGGGTGCAGCCCCTGTATAAACAGAGAGGGAACTACAATAAGGAGCAGGGTGCAGCCCCTGTATAAACAGAGAGGGTACTACAATAAGGAGCAGGGTGCAGCCCCTGTATAAACAGAGAGGGTACTACAATAAGGAGCAGGGTGCAGCCCCTGTATAAACAGAGAGGGTACTACAATAAGGAGCAGGGTGCAGCCCCTGTATAAACAGAGAGGGTACTACAACAAAGAGTAGGGTTCAGCCCCTGTATAAACAGATATCACCTTAACAATGTTGTTTACCTTTAAATTAACAGTGTTTTGTAGTGCTATTTTGAAACAATTTGTTTTTGCAAATAATATTTAACAGACATATGACACCAAGCAGCTTATTTCCTGATACTCTCAACAGCTTCCTGTCTAAAAAAACAGAAGGGAAGGGGGGGGACCTCTCCCTGCCAAAGCGGCCAACCCTAGGCCAAGTTCAACTGTGCTTTCAGCAGAACGCTACAGCCTAAATATTGCTTCAATTAGACTAAAGCACATCAGTTTCCTCCCCCCTATGTAATAAAAGGCACTAAGTTTGCCCAGGAGCAGTAACCCCTAGCAACCAGTGACCATTTTATTCTACCTGCTGATTGGTTGCTATGGGTTACTGCTCCTGGGCAAACCTACTACCTTTTATTACATAATCAGAACGTTCACAATGGCAAAACCAGGCTGAAATGCCCAGCAACTACAAGCAAATGAGAAACCCTCGGATATCAGTAACGAGTATCATGGCGCCCCATGGATATAGATAAAACCCCCCACTTACCTGTGGTTCGGACTGCTTCTATTGACTTCCCTTTATACTTGTCAAACAGGTTGAGAGACGAATACTTGCTTTTCCCATCCTTTCCCTTGGTTATCTGCCCCAAACGATCGGACATTGCGATGAAATGTCATCTAGTAGGGAAATTTTTCTCTGCGCCTCTCCCGATCTGCTTGCTACAGGGAGAGAAGGACAGGAGAGGCCAATGTTAGCCACGAGTTCACCTCACCAATGGAAACGGCAGCGTTAAAATGAAAACTCTCATTGGTTGCTATGGGGTCCAGTGTTGATAAATGATCCCCAATCAAATTGTTCCATTTATTGTTCTCCCTGCAGCTGGCTGAAAAATAAATCTAATCACTGATTGGTTGCTATGGGTTACTTCCCTGGTGCAAATTTGCCCAGTGTTTATAAAAGAGCCCCAAGTGGGCTGCAAGGAGAACAATAAGGGTGAAGACACACAGAGCTACAGAAATAGACAATGTTGATTGTTGAGAATTACAGATAATTACACAGATACCCTGCCATAGACAATACTGAGAACTTATAATTCTCAGTATTGTCTATGGCAGGGTACCTTCTGGCATTTAGTAGCCAGTAGCCTATACCTGTAGCTGCAAGCCACTACAGGTATAGAAACCGTTATCCAGAATGCTCGGGAACAAGGGTATTCCAGATAAGCTTGAGTCTACTAAAAAATCAATACAACATGAATTAAACCCCACAAGATTGTTTTGCATCCAATAAGGATTATTTATATCTTAGTTGGGATCAAGTACAGGTACTGTTTTATTATTACAGAGAAAAGGGAATCATTTAACCATTAAATAAACCAAATAGGGCTGTTCTGCCCCCAATAAGGGGTAATTATATCTTAGTTGGGATCAAGTACAGGTACTGTTTTATTATTACAGAGAAAAGGGAATAATTTAACCATTAAATAAACCCAATAGGGCTGTTCTGCCCCCAATAAGGGGTAATTATATCTTAGTTGGGATCAAGTACAGGTACTGTTTTATTATTACAGAGAAAAGGGAATCATTTAACCATTAAATAAACCCAATAGGGCTGTTCTGCCCCCAATAAGGGGTAATTATATCTTAGTTGGGATCAAGTACAGGTACTGTTTTATTATAACAGAGAAAAGGGAATCATTTAACCATGAAATAAACCCAATAGGGCTGTTCTGCCCCCAATAAGGGGTAATTATATCTTAGTTTGGGATCAAGTACAGGCATTGTTTTATTATTACAGAGAAAAGGGAATCATTTAACCATGAAATAAACCCAATAGGGCTGTTCTGCCCCCAATAAGGGGTAATTATATCTTAGTTGGGATCAAGTACAGGTACTGTTTTATTATTACAGAGAAAAGGGAATCATTTAACCATGAAATAAACCCAATAGGGTTGTTCTGCCCCCAATAAGGGGTAATTATATCTTAGTTGGGATCAAGTACAGGTACTGTTTTATTATTACAGAGAAAAGGGAATCATTTAACCATGAAATAAACCCAATAGGACTGTTCTGCCCCCAATAAGGGGTAATTATATCTTAGTTTGGGATCAAGTACAGGCACTGTTTTATTATTACAGAGAAAAGGGAATCATTTAACCATGAAATAAACCCAATAGGACTGTTCTGCCCCCAATAAGGGGTAATTATATCTTAGTTGGGATCAAGTACAGGTACTGTTTTATTATTACAGAGAAAAGGGAATCATTTAACCATGAAATAAACCCAATAGGACTGTTCTGCCCCCAATAAGGGGTAATTATATCTTAGTTGGGATCAAGTACAGGTACTGTTTTATTATTACAGAGAAAAGGGAATCATTTAACCATGAAATAAACCCAATAGGGCTGTTCTGCCCCAATAAGGGGTAATTATATCTTAGTTGGGATCAAGTACAGGTACTGTTTTATTATTACAGAGAAAAGGGAATCAGTTTTAAAATTCTAAATTAAAATGGAGTCTATGGGAGACAGGCTTTCTGTACTTCGGAGTTTTCTGGATAATGGGTTTCCGCATAAGGATCCCATACCTGTACTACTAAACACCAGAAAATCCCCTGCCATAGACTATACTGAGAATTGCCTCTTATAAAACACACGTAGGGACAATTATCTGCAAAAGATCAGCATTGTCTGTTTTAGTAGCTGTGACATGTCTGCTACTAGTAGCTCCGTGTGTCTTCACCCTATAGTAGCTGTGACAAGTAGCAGCTACTAAGTAGTTCCATGTGTCTTCACCCTAAATGCAACAAGGTTTCCATGGGTTACTGCTTACGGGCTCATTTACCACTTACTGGTCAAGTGTTTATAATTGACCCCCACTGACTCCTATTGTTAAAGGGGAACTTAAGTGCAGTGCCAAAGCCCCTCCCATAAAATTCAGGACCGGTCCAGAAGCCTTTAGGCACTGGTACTTTATATTTAATTAGATATATATATGTTTATGTAATTAAATGGGTTCTTCCCCTTTAAATTAACCTTTAGTGTAATGTAGACAGCGCTATTCTGAGACAATTTGCAAATGGTTTTCATTTATTTGCGGCTTTTCCAGTTTAGAATTGCAGTCGCTATATGGTTGCTAGGGCCTTGTTTACCTTAGCAACCAGGCAGCAGTAATAAAAAAAAAAAATAATGAAATTGTAAGAAGCTCACAGAGCAATAGTTGTTTTTTTTAGGTTCAAGGGTCGGTTACCCCCATTTGTAAGCTAGAACGATGTAGAAGAAAAAGGCAAATAATTCAAAAACTATATATAAAAAAAGAAGACCAATTGCAATAGGATATTCTAGGTTTCACCCCCACCAGCAAGCAACAAAGTAACCATGTGAGTGTGAGATTTTTTTTACAGGGCCTCCCTCCCATGGGACTCATAGGACTTTAAAGCAACCAATGGAGCCGTTTGTGGGAATGCTAAGAATTCTGGGATGCCAAGGGATAAAGGGAATTTTCCAAGGTCACTGGGGGTTAATGTTTTGTAACAGCCCCGTGCAGGGGGTATTCATACAGGGGCCTCACTAGAAACACCTGTTGCGAGAGGGACTATGGCTTTTCATCTAGAGGGATTCTGGGAGTTGCAGTTCAGCAAGAGCGACATGATTCAAATCCAAACACCCAGAGCAGAAATATAAAGTTGATAGTGCGCCTCTGTCCCCCCTAAGGGAACGTCGCATCCAGAGCCGGCATTTACAGCACAAGCGGTATCCAGGCAACTGGCGTCCCTGCAGTTACAGATCCCGTAAGGACCGCCGGACTCGCGGCTCCTGGGGAAGAACTGCCTCCCTAAAGCCCCACGCTTGGATCCCCAGCCCCATCAGCAGCTGCATAAAGAAGCAAACAACCACCCCTCAAGCAAAGCAATAGCCAACAGTGCCGCCACCGCCATCACATTGCTACCTATAAGATGATTAATATAAAGGGGAACTAAAACTCATGAAAATATTAGGCTACGCCTTATGTTTTAGGCTTACACCACATCCCAGGCCTTCACCACTTCGATAATTTACCACGACCCGCAGCTTAGCTCGTCAACAGCCGCCCAGAGCATACTGAGCATGTGCAGTGTCACTGACCCTCTCCCTCAAGCCCCTCTCTTGCAGTCTATTATTGGGTTAAGCCAACACCTACAGATATATGGAAATACAGAACATAAAGTGCTGTACATAAAGTTATCAAATCAGTTTCCACCCCCAATGTCAGCCTAACTGTCCGCACCTCCACTCCTCTGGTAACCCCAAAAGGGTTAAAGGCAGCCACCTTATCCATAATCCTATTTTAAATGGGCCATACCATTTAATAGAGTTAAGCAATGTCCCACATGAGCTGCTTCTGTTTCCTTAGATGGGGGGCCAGACAATGGTGCCCCACAGGGCAAACCATATTATTGGCTAACAAGTGTGAGGACAGGTTTAAACCTGTCCTCACACAAGGAAAATCGAATTAGCTGAAGGATATGGAGGCCGGTGTGTATAAATACAAATATACAGCGAAGGAATGTTCTGGGCACACAATAAGCTGTACCCTCATACTGTACTGTCTAAGGGAAACACTATGGCACCTCCCTCCCATATGTATAAATACAAATATACAGAGAAGGAATGTTCTGGGCACACAATAAGCTGTACCCCCATACTGTACTGTCTAAGGGAAACACTATGGCACCTCCCTCCCATATGTATAAATACAAATATACAGAGAAGGAATGTTCTGGGCACACAATAAGCTGTACCCCCATACTGTACTGTCTAAGGGAAACACTATGGCACCTCCCTCCCATATGTATAAATACAAATATACAGAGAAGGAATGTTCTGGGCACACAATAAGCTGTACCCCGATACTGTACTGTCTAAGGGAAACACTATGGCACCTCCCTCCCATATGTATAAATACAAATATACAGAGAAGGAATGTTCTGGGCACACAATAAGCTGTACCCTCATACTGTACTGTCTAAGGGAAGCAAAATGGCAGCTCCCATCCCCATGCATTACTGCAAAAATGTATATACGGTACCTATGCACACATACTGTCTGACCCAAATTTTTCTATTGATTAAAAGGGAGTATAAATGGAAGTAATGACTATTTATAAATCAGCACGTACCTGACCCAGTAAAAGTTCTACTCTAAAAGAACTGATTGCCAGCTGTTAGATAATGTGACCCAATTTGAGGTGCTTTGCCGTGTTCAGTAGGGGAGTAGCGGCGCTGACACAGTAGCAGAGGAAGCCCCCAAGGTGCTAGTTAGGGTGAAATCCTTAGACAAATCTCACACGACACCCCCACCCCAGAGGAAATTTATTTATTCATACGAAGATTAGAGTGAAGCTGCTCGGAGACCATTAAAATGCACCCAAATTACAAGGGACCTTTCCCAGGGTGCTAATCAGTCTCCGGCTCTCTGGTGTCTGGAACCGCTGAGAAATAATTAATGAACCCAGATGAACAAGAACCAGAAATAACCCAATTCCCCCTCTAAAGGCTTACGCCAATGGGAGCCGCACTATGCCCAGAACATGGGAGGCCAGTCGAACAAAACTTTGGTGCCAGTGTAAATCAGAGACATTAAGCCTGCTCCAGGTCTAGTAACCCATAGCAACCAAACCAAAATGTTTGCTTTCAAACAGCAGCTGCTAATTGGTTGCTCTGTGTTCCTAAGGTCCGCTGTATCCATGCCGATCCTCCACCCCATAAAACAAAATGCAGGCAGGTTAATTGGTTGCTGATGAAAACGCCCTTAGATTGTAAGCTCCACTGGGGCAGGTACTGATGGGAATGTGATAGGGCCCTTAGATTGTAAGCTCACTGGGGCAGGGACTGATGGGAATGTGATAGGGACCTTAGATTGTAAGCTCCACTGGGGCAGGTACTGATGGGAATGTGATAGGGCCCTTAGATTGTAAGCTCCACTGGGGCAGGTACTGATGGGAATGTGATAGGGACCTTAGATTGTAAGCTCACTGGGGCAGGGGCTGGTGGGAATGTGATAGGGACCTTAGATTGTAAGCTCACTGGGGCAGGGGCTGATGGGAATGTGATAGGGACCTTAGATTGTAAGCTCACTGGGGCAGGGGCTGGTGGGAATGTGATAGGGACCTTAGATTGTAAGCTCACTGGGGCAGGGGCTGATGGGAATGTGATAGGGACCTTAGATCGTAAGCTCACTGGGGCAGGGGCTGATGGGAATGTGATAGGGACCTTAGATTGTAAGCTCACTGGGGCAGGGGCTGATGGGAATGTGATAGGGACCTTAGATTGTAAGCTCACTGGGGCAGGGGCTGATGGGAATGTGATAGGGACCTTAGATTGTAAGCTCACTGGGGCAGGGACTGATGGGAATGTGATAGGGGCCTTAGATTGTAAGCTCACTGGGGCAGGGACTGATGGGAATGTGATAGGGACCTTAGATTGTAAGCTCACTGGGGCAGGGACTGATGGGAATGATGTATAATCTATTTACCGCACCGCAGTACATGTTGGCGCTATGATACGAGAAGTGCACCAGATTTTATATCAATTATTAGGTTAACCCTAGTGGTTCTTCTACAGAGTGGAATGTTCCATCGTTTTCCTCAGGTTGGAGCGGGGGGAGTCGGCAGACTGGTCTAACATGCAGCTTTATAATCCGATGCCTTATATTATAAATATCCTGCTGTAAGTGGGTTATCACGTCTAATAGCTTCTGAATGGAAATTCATTATAAAGCCTCGATCTTGCCAGATCAACACGATCCATACGTCGGCATCAAGGTCAGAAGAAAGTGAAAATAAGGGCAACGGTAACCTTGGTTATGTAATAAGCCCCCCTTGTGAAGCGTTGCGGCCATGCTTTATGTAGCACGCTGATGTGTACACCATTCCATCTGCGTATCACCCCTGATATACAGCAGTTGTGCCTACTTTGTGGTCCTGACCGTGACCCTGTATGGGGCATGTATAGGCATTATAGGGTTAAGAATGGGGACACCTATGCCCAGGAGGTTCGGCAGCACTGAAACATTCAATATTTAGACATTTAACGCCTTTGCGCACATTCAATATTTAGACATTTAATGCCTTTGCGCACATTCAATATTTAGACATTTAATGCCTTTGTGCACTGTGGGTACCTGCCACACACTTTACGAGATAGTCAAGGGCCATGAATCTACCGCAGGTAACTGGCCCCCTGTGGGGCTGGCTAACAACATGACAAAAAGCAAGGACTCTTTGGGCAGGCTGGGAGGGCCACAAGGAGCCAGCATTCAAGCAGCACTAAAACAGATACCTGTTACCCTAAGTGCGGTGGGGGGCAGTTTAATACATCATGTAATGGAAGCAGTGCAAGCCCAGGGGCAACCGGCTACCAACTGACAGACTGCCCTAAGCAAGCCTTGCTGCTGTGTTTGTCTATTTAAATAGGGCCCCTACTCATCCCCCCCTCCCCAGTCGTTCCACCCTTCCTATAGGCTGTCGGCAGCCCAAAGCTCTGATTGGCTGAGGTATGGCTTACAATTAACATTCTCACCAACCCCCCCCCCCCCCCCCATTCCAACACCAACATGTAACACAAGCATGGGGGGGTGGCTCTTTAAAAGAAATGACCCCTGAGTCTAATAGCACAATTCCTATCTCTCAGGGTGCCCATACACGCCAAGATCTGCTTGCATGGTGAGGTCATCAAGCAAGTGGATCTTCTTCCGATATCCCCACCTATGGGTGGGCGATATCGGACTAATTTGGACGTTTGGCCCTGGGGCAAACCAATCAAATTGGATTGATGGGTATCGATTCAACGAGCTGATGCTGTCCCCGATTTCTGGCCAGATGTCGGTCGGGCATGTCCATCGTTTGTGCCCCTACACAGGCATATAAACTGCCGAATTGGTCTAAAGGCTGCCATACACGGGCCGATTCTAGCTGCCGATATCTGCCCCTTAGACCGATTCAGCAGCTTATCGGCCCGTGTATGGGCACTAACGATGGGTCTGCCCGACCGACATCTGGGCCGATATCGGGCAGGTTTAAAAGTTAGTCGGATCGGGGACCGCATCGGCTCATTGATGCAGTCCCCGAACCGAAGGACACCTATATCCTTCATTCTAATTCAATCTTTTGGCCCCAGGGCCAAGCAACCGAATTAGCCCAATATCGCCCACCCGTAGGTGGTGATCTCACCAAGCGAGCGGATCTTAGCGTATGGCCACCTTAAAGGACCGATATCGGCAGCTAGAACCGGCCCGTGTATGGCCATCTGAAATCAGCGCCAATGAGCCGGGCATAATAGGATTTGGATGCTGTGTGGGGAGACGGGGGAAGCACTTTCACTACAACGTGCTACTATGGCAGCCGGCTAATAATAAGGATCCGGGTAATGGAATCAGTGTGGGGATGCAGTGACAGAAGCTTGCTCTATTGCCCCCAGGGGCAAACAAAAGCTTTTATGGTGCTTAAACAATTCGCTGACCTTCTGCATGGCCCGTCCATCTGGCACACAGCTACGGCTAATCAATCACATACGGATCCCTATAGTAGGGCATTTCCACTTTCATTTTCAGTCCTCCTGTAAGTACCAACCACCACTTACTCATAACAAGCTTACAAATATATATCAGCAATTCAGCCATTCTCCTACAAACTGTGGCTCTAAGCCAGGGATCGGGGATCCCCATGAAGGTCAGCACCATAATTTGGAAGCCAATGCCCTCTAAAGAAAATTCGGAATTTATTAGTATCACTCATGTATTATAAGGGATAATGTACCCCCTACTGTAAATGATAAGGATATTAGCAGTCACTGAGGGGTTCTGTGCCCATATAAAGGCACAAGGCTGCAGGCTGAGTTATACAGGGAACTCTGAGTATCCTCCATGAAGGAAGGAGAGTAGCCAAAGTAACAGTGGCAGCCATGTTTTCTAGAGAGCGGCTCAGACGTGACACAGATGAGGGAAACTGGAGGGACTGGGTTAATCCTGTGTTTCAGTAGGGCAGAGGCAGCTGGGAATTTGGAAGTTGTTCTGACTGTAGCTGACGAGCCACTAATTAAAGTGAACACACACACACACACAATGTTAACAGGATGATTGGCAGTGTCTGCAGGCAGAACCTAGACACTCTCTGTAACTGCTGGTCCATAAGACTCCCCGGAAACTGGAAAGGAACCGTACAAAACTAGCACTATTTGTATTCACATAGCTATACATTATTAATATTATCCCAGCAAAAAATTAAAAATTAAAAATAAAAAAAAGGATTAACCGTGCTATAAATATAAATTGTGGTTACATTTTTCAAGGTATGTGTAAATGAAATTGCTATTAAATGCAGTATTTGTCTCACTGTTTAAAATCCACATACTGCCTGTTCTGACTCCTGAAGACTGTTAGCAAACCAGCAGAAAAATTTACTTCTGCTACATTGTTGAAGAACAAATGGATATTGGGATGTTGTATCAGGAGTCAGAACCAGCAGTGCAGAGAAGGGAAAGGGACAGACACAGTGACAGTTACACATAACTATAAACCCAGTGAGAATGAGGAATGAATGGATATTGGGGAGTTGTATCAGGAGTCAGAACCAGCAGTGCAGAGAAGGGAAAGGGACAGACACAGTGACAGTTACACATAACTATAAACCCAGTGAGAATGAGGAATGAATGGATATTGGGAAGTTGTATCAGGAGTCAGAACCAGCAGTGCAGGGAAAGGGACAGACACAGTGACAGTTACACATAACTATAAACCCAGTGAGAATGAGGAATGAATAGATATTGGGGAGTTGTATCAGGAGTCAGAACCAGCAGTGCAGAGAAGGGAAAGGGACAGACACAGTGACAGTTACACATAACTATAAACCCAGTGAGAATGAGGAATGAATGGGTATTGGGGAGTTGTATCAGGAGTCAGAACCAGCAGTGCAGAGAAGGGAAAGGGACAGACACAGTGACAGTTACACATAACTATAAACCCAGTGAGAATGAGGAATGAATGGATATTGGGAAGGTGCTTAGAATTTGTTTTTATGACAAATGAAATAAAATCTGCTTTTGGGTTGAGTTCCCCTTTAATCACCATTTCTTAACAGACATGTGTAAGTGGATCCCCCTAATCGGGGGGGGGGGGGGGGGTTACAATGTAAATGAATGAGTCTTACAGCCACCGGCCTAGACTGCATCAGGCAGCCAGTATTTGGGGCAACACTGGCGGGATTTTCAGCCCGACACCATCACTATGGTAACACATGGTCTCCCTAAAGCAAAGCAAATACTTCCTGTCTGTGGTTTCACTCTCACAACCTGTCAGGTAAACACCCAGCCCCGGGCTCAAAATAAACACAGAGCGGAAAACCTTACAGCTGCTTGTTTTTATTAACAGAGACCAAATTCCCTTTGAACACAAAGTACAATCAAATAGTTACATTTGTATCCTGCCTGAAAACTATGTGCGGAATGTTTAATAAAGCTAGTAATGTTGTTTTGTGTTTAACCTTTTTTCAGTAAGCAGCAGTCCTGCCCTGCTTTATGGCTGAGATTCTAGCTATCTGTATAACAGAGCATTCTGTCACAGTGGCACAGATCCTATCTGATCCCCCCATTGTAAGCAGCAGTCCTGCCCTGCTTTATGGCTGAGATTCTAGCTATCTGTATAACAGAGCATTCTGTCACAGTGGCACAGATCCTATCTGATCCCCCCCATTGTAAGCAGCAGTCCTGCCCTGCTTTATGGCTGAGATTCTAGCTATCTGTATAACAGAGCATTCTGTCACAGTGGCACAGATCCTATCTGATCCCCCCATTGTAAGCAGCAGTCCTGCCCTGCTTTATGGCTGAGATTCTAGCTATCTGTATAACAGAGCATTCTGTCACAGTGGCACAGATCCTATCTGATCCCCCCCATTGTAAGCAGCAGTCCTGCCCTGCTTTATGGCTGAGATTCTAGCTATCTGTATAACAGAGCATTCTGTCACAGTGGCACAGATCCTATCTGATCCCCCCGTTGCAAACAGCAGTCCTGCCCTGCTTTATGGCTGAGATTCTAGGAATAATTATAACAACCATATATTTATATTTCCTAACGTCCCCACTCATATGACTCTAGTTTCCACATAAACTCTTGGACAATGACCCCTATATACAGACAGGGAAGATAAAAGGAAAGGTAATACAGGTAGCAGAACCATATTCTTTTGTTTGTATCCCTATCTCTACCACAATGTGTGTCAACACAGAGCGCAGGCAGGGAAGCGGTTGCTGTTTCAGGTAGCCCTGATCGAAGGGAACAATTAGAAGGCCCTATTTATGTTCCGCATGGTCCCACAGACACTCCAGACCCAAATAGGCAAGGAATGGATCTGGGGAGGCTCATATCACATAGCCTAGAGCAGTGACCCCCCAACCAGAGGCTCAGGGGCAACATGTTCCTCCCCATACCCTTGGCTGTGGCTCTCAATGGCCTCAAACCAGGTGCTTACTTGGAGGAAAGTTTTGGATGCACAAAGACCAAGGCTAAAGCCAAACAGAGCCTCCTGTAGTCTGCCAGTCCACATTGGGCTACACAACAGGGCCCCGCCAACAAACAGGGCCCCGCCAACAAACAGGGCCCCGCCAACAAACAGGGCCCCGCCAACAAACAGGGCCCCGCCAACAAACAGGGCCCCGCCAACAAACAGGGCCCCGCCAACAAACAGGGCCCCGCCAACAAACAGGGCCCCGCCAACAAACAGGGCCCCGCCAACAAACAGGGCCCGCCAACAAACAGGGCCCCGCCAACAAACAGGGCCCCGCCAACAAACAGGGCCCCGCCAACAAACAGGGCCCCGCCAACAAACAGGGCCCCGCCAACAAACAGGGCCCCGCCAACAAACAGGGCCCCGCCAACAAACAGGGCCCCGCCAACAAACAGGGCCCCGCCAACAAACAGGGCCCCGCCAACAAACAGGGCCCCGCCAACAAACAGGGCCCCGCCAACAAACAGGGCCCCGCCAACAAACAGGGCCCCGCCAACAAACAGGGCCCCGCCAACAAACAGGGCCCCGCCAACAAACAGGGCCCCGCCAACAAACAGGGCCCCGCCAACAAACAGGGCCCCGCCGCTACAATTTTTATGCTTGTTTTGCTCCCAAATTCCTATACCCAAATGCAAAAAAACAAAACCGTTTGGGGAGCCCTGGCCTAGAGCCTTTCATCTCAACAGATGTTGTGGCACTACAACTCCCAGCAGCATGTAACAGTAAAAGGATGCTAAACCCATAACTGGAGCAGACAAAGTTCCTATGGACCTAAAAGCAGGAGAGGCGCCATTGTGGGGCCGCACTCAGTACACTTAAGCCCCGCAGTCCTTCCCTGGCCAGCAACAGGAAATGGCTCAGCCACAATAATGTCATTGTATATACACAGTGCGGGCTGCCCGGCAGGAGGGAGGTCGGCCCTAGGTCTGATCAACAGACGGAGGGAGGGCACACGTGAAAGGCTCGCTGGGAGTCAGACTGATCCCTATGGGTTGCACTTTCACACCAGGCAACCAAATCAGTTTGCCTGATCATCACAAGGGATATCTTGGCACTCCATAACCACATACCCAAATCCACTAAAGCTACCTAAAACCCAGGCACCAATGGTAAAAGCAGTGGTAGCCATTCCTGCACTGGTACAGCTGGGGTGTTTGCTACAGAAACCCTACTATAGTTTATATAAATACCCCGCTGTGTAGCCCCAGGGGCAGCCATTCCTGCTGGAAAACAGGAGAAAAGGCACAGGTTACATAGCAAATAACAGATAAGACACTATTGTACTCTACAGAGTATCTGTTTGCCGCTATATAACCTTTGCCTTTTCTCCTTTTGAATGCTGTGTAGGGGCAGCCAAGGTATTTATATAAACTATAGTAGTATTTCTGAAGCAAACACACAACTTTTACCAGAGCAGGGAAGCAGTACATTATAGTTTAATTTCTTTTATACATTTTCATTTACTTTTCCTTTAATTGTAGGTTGGTTTTGGGAGTCGTTTGGGAGATTGGCTGCTCACAACTCATTGGCCTGAATGGGACATACCCACCACATCAGCATAAACACAGGCCCAGGAGCAACTTTCCCACAACAGTGTCCATCCGTTCAGCCAGTGTATGGCTACCTTAGCGCTGGTGTTCCCAGCCAACTGTAATTCCTGGCCCATATGGGCTGCCCTAACATCCTGGCCAAATAAAGTAGCACAATTCTGACTAAAGGTGGTCATACACCATAAGATTCACTTCAAGGGAATTGGTACTGAAGGACCTGAATCTATAGTTTAAATCTGCCCACATTTGGGCACTTTAACCCTCATCACTCATTTTACTAACCCTGGTGCTGATGGGGCAGGGGGGCTCAGGTAGGTACCTTTCATCTTAAGGTGGCCATACAAGTACCGATTTTAGCTGCCGATATCGGCCCTTTAGATCTAATCGGCAGCTTATCTTCCCATGTATGGGCACGAACGGCGGGCCTGCCCAACCGACATCTGGCCTGCAATCCACCAGATCTTGATCAGGTTCCATTTTTCTATCGGATCAGGGACCGCATCAGCAGTGAAAATCTTGCCAAACGAGCAGATCTTACAGTGTATGGCCACCTTTACTACCATGGGCTGCATGCAATGTACCCACCAGCAGCAAAATGAATAACGGAACCAGAGCACAAAACTGAGGGATCCTATAGGGACAGACCTAGGGAGGTGCCAAGAGCTGGCCTAAAGGTCCCCATACTCGGGCTGATGATGGAAGCTGCCGATATGGGTCCCTTGGACTGATTCGGCAGCTTATCGGCCCGTGTAGGGGCAGAAACGAGGGGCCTGCCCGACCGATATCTGGCCTGAAATTGGGCAGTTATCGATCGGCCAGGTTAGAAAATCCAGTCGGATCAGGGACTGCATCGGCTCGTTGATTGGGTCCCCGAACCAACTGCCCCATTGCTGCCATTATAATTCGATCATTTGGCCCCAGGGCCAAACGACTGAATTAGCCTACATGTTCCCCGATATTGCCCACCTGTAGGTGGGGATATTGGGTGAAGATCCGCTCACTTGGCCTTAACCAGTGACCATCAAAGGCACTACTAATGGGAATGTGATAGGGACATTAGACTGTAAGCTCCACTGGGGCAGGGGCTGATGGGAATGTGATAGGGACCTTAGATTGTAAGCTCCACTGGGGCAGGGGCTGATGGGAATGTGATAGGGACCTTAGATTGTAAGCTCACTGGGGCAGGGGCTGATGGGAATGTGATAGGGACCTTAGATTGTAAGCTCACTGGGGCAGGGACTGATGGGAATGTGATAGGGACCTTAGATTGTAAGCTCCACTGGGGCAGGGACTGATGGTAATGTGATAGGGACCGTGGAGCTTACAATCTAAGGTCCCTATCCCATTCCCATCAGCCCCTGCCCCAGTGGAGCTTATAATCCAAGGTCCCTATCACACATACTAGAGACAGTATTACCCTGCCTGTTGATATTTGGGTGTAACTTTATGTTAGAGTACACAAACACAGATGTAACCCAAATTCACTTTTTTTTACTAGAGCCCCCCAATTTACTTCTTTGTCTACACCCTCCCCCCCAAAGGGGCAAGCACCCACCGTTTGAGACCTCTAGCTACAGTTAAGCTCCTACAGGGAGATCTCTTTCATCATGAAGGGCTGGCCATCATTGGTCCTAAGAACTTGCCTAAAGATGGAGATGTCCCTAAACAACAGAAGCATTGGCCAGTGGCTACCAGGCAGCTACCAGTGAGCCAATATTTCCCATCCAACTGAATTGTATTCACCTGTTCTACATATCCGCGAGTTAATAAGCTAAGGGAAGCGGACAATGTGATTGCCATTGGGCAGCAATTAAAGGGCCATTCTGCTACACACTGGCCCCTATGGATGATCCGGAGCCCACAGGAGGCTCAGTTAGCCATTAAACTGAATTTATCACCTAAGAACAGCAAAGCGTGACTCAAGAGCAATTTAACGTTTTCTCAGTGCCGCATCAGCACGCACCGGTGTCCCCTCGCCCTTCCCTGCCCAGCGACATGTAAATTCCGGTGACATTTATTTAACCTACGGGTTAAGGCCACGTGGGCACAATATAAGCCAAGTCCATTTATTTAGTCAAATGCCACCAACGGATTAAGTTTGAGGGGGGAAATACCTCTCCCTTCATCAGGGACACAATCAGCGAGTTTGTGGGACCTTGAAACTCATCACTGGCAAATAAAATTGCCTGTACTAAAACTAGTAGGCGGGGCTTATAAGTGGAAACACCATAGAGTCCAAAAATGAATCCCACTAAGCACAACTCTGATTGGCCAGTCTTTCATCTACGAAAACATACAGGCAGGTTTATTGGCTCCTAATAGAACTGGCCCTAGTGTGTGCAACTGATAGGGACCTTAGATTGTAAGCTCCACTGGGGCAGGGGCTGATGGGAATGTGATAGGGACCTTAGATTGTAAGCTCACTGGGGCAGGGACTGATGGGAATGCGATAGGGACCTTAGATTGTAAGCTCCACTGGGGCAGGGGCTGATGGGAATGTGATAGGGACCTTAGATTGTAAGCTCACTGGGGCAGGGGCTGATGGGAATGTGATAGGGACCTTAGATTGTAAGCTCACTGGGGCAGGGGCTGATGGGAATGTGATAGGGACCTTAGATTGTAAGCTCCACTGGGGCAGGGGCTGATGGGAATGATGGATAATCTCTGTTAAATTGTGCATAATATATAAATGATACCAATTAGACTGAAACCAGGCTGGGGAAGGTGAGGTAAGTCTTCCTGCTATAGTTCAAGGGGTACCCAGGGCACAAATAAGCACTCACCCCAAATCCCCCCCTAACTGGCCTTCAGGCTGGGCCCCCTTAGCCCATAACAAGGTTACAGATATATAGAAACATTGGGGTAACAGTCACCCTGCTATAGTTGCAGGGGTACCCAGGGCACAAATAAGTACTCACCCCAAATCCCCCCCTAACTGGCCTTCAGGCTGGGCCCCCTTAGCCCATAACAAGGTTACAGATATATAGAAACATTGGGGTAACAGTCACCCTGCTATAGTTCCAGGGGTACCCAGGGCACAAATAAGCACTCACCCCAAATCCCCCCTAACTGGCCTTCAGGCTGGGCCCCCTTAGCCCATAACAAGGTTACAGATATATAGAAACATTGGGGTAACAGTCACCCTGCTATAGTTCCAGGGGTACCCAGGGCACAAATAAGCACTCACCCCAAATCCCCCCCTAACTGGCCTTCAGGCTGGGCCCCCTTAGCCCATAACAAGGTTACAGATATATAGAAACATTGGGGTAACAGTCACCCCGCTATAGTTCCAGGGGTACCCAGGGCACAAATAAGCACTCACCCCAAATCCCCCCCTAACTGGCCTTCAGGCTGGGCCCCCTTAGCCCATAACAAGGTTACAGATATATAGAAACATTGGGGTAACAGTCACCCCGCTATAGTTCCAGGGGTACCCAGGGCACAAATAAGCACTCACCCCAAATCCCCCCCTAACTGGCCTTCAGGCTGGGCCCCCTTAGCCCATAACAAGGTTACAGATATATAGAAACATTGGGGTAACAGTCACCCTGCTATAGTTCCAGGGGTACCCAGGGCACAAATAAGCACTCACCCCAAATCCCCCCCCCTAACTGGCCTTCAGGCTGGGCCCCCTTAGCCCATAACAAGGTTACAGATATATAGAAACATTGGGGTAACAGTCACCCCGCTATAGTTCCAGGGGTACCCAGGGCACAAATAAGCACTCACCCCAAATCTCCCCCTCTAGAGGGCCACATGACACAGTTGGGGTGCCTCTGCATTAAAGGGCCAGGCAGCCCTAAGTGCACTATGCGAGGAGCCCTGTATTACAAACTCGGGGCCTTATTTCCAGGTCACCACATCGTAAATGTTTTTGAATCAATCACAGGGTACATGGGGTACAGTGCCCCCCTCGCCGGCCTGAGAATCCGCCTCCCACCAGTTGGTTAAACCAAAGCAGAGATTCCGCAGGTGGCCCATGCCCGGTTGTACAGCGCCACAGAATATGTTGCCCCCTTACACACAGGGTAATAACCAGGCACCTATACCCATACAAATGCCCCATTTAATAAAGCTTTAGAGCATGCTGGGAATTGTAGTCCATCACCTGTACAGCAGCAACAAAAATAACACTGTGAATCTGTATCAACACAACCCCCTGCACCCCTCAGTGCCACTGCCTAATGAGGCTGCCCAGATTTAATTTAATTGTGTATGCACTGTATATTCCCTCTCAATGTCACTGGCCAGTATAACCCCCCCAATATACATATTATAGATCAGAACAACCCCACCCTGCCTACAGAACAGGGATCCCCCCAAATCTATTCACCCCGAAGCCCCAGGCAGTGCCGAGTGCTGGGAGATACAGTTCCACAACACCCGGAGAGCCCCAGGGGAACCACAAAGCAGAAGGGGGGACAAGGGCCGCAGTCCCGGGCAGCAGTGTAGGAAAGTCCCAGGCTGCTGGGCCTCTCCCTTAGAGCAGGGAAGATGGAGGAAAATGGGGGAGGAGGAAGATGGCTGCTCGGCCTGAGCGAACAAAGCTGCGGCCTGGGCCCGACCGAATCCTCAGCTTCCCCCCCTCCTTCTCCCTTCCGCCCCCAGAGCCGGGATATAATGAGCTAGGGCGCCGCCCCACCGCTAATACCGACCTGGTCTAGTGGATGAGTCTCTAGGGAAAACTTCTAGGCGATGCCGGTGTCGGGAGGGAAGCTCGGTGCGCAGGATGGCGACGGATTTGCAGGCGACTAAGCTCCGGCACTTCGCCTCTCTCCTCCGTCTCTTTCGCTGTGTGTATTTTTTTTTCTCTCTCGTTCTGGTCCCACCCCTCTCAGCTGTCAATCAACACACAGTGGCGAGCAATGGGAGGCTGGAGAAAGTGAGCAGCGACACCTGTAGGCGCCAGGGCGAACTACAATAACAACTCGCAAAATAAGGCAAGTGGGGAGGGGTGCTGGTTGGGCAGATTCAATTATACAGGCCTGGGCCCGGTTGCCAGAACATTATATGTTTATCCTGCTTCCCTGTTGGGGTGTATAGGCAGTTGTACAGGATATGTATTTACAAGCTTCCTCGAATTGTAGCTTTGGATCTTTCCCAGCTCTGAATAGAGCTAATGTTACCTGTAAAATGCAATTCAAAGTGGGTAACAATTGTGGAAGCAACAGGGAGAAGGCAGAAAGGTGATGGAGCTAGAAAAAGGGGCATAAAGGTGGCAGGGAGATTGACAAGGGGATATTGTGCACAGAGAAGAGGAAAACAGCAAGCAGAACACCAAGCTCTCTCTGAGGAGGCAAAGAGGGAACAAATATGAAGGAAAGAGAGGGCACAGATATGAAGGAAATATATATATATATATATATATATATATATATATAGGAGTGGGTAAGGGGGGGGCAGAAGAGATGGCACAGATATAAAGGAAAGAGTGGGTAAGGGGGGGCAGAGAGGGCACAAATATGAAGGAAAGAACCGACAAGGAGGGTAGATATGTAAAGGAAAGAGTGGGCACAGATATAAAGTAAAGATTTGGTATAGGGGCAGAGAGGGCACAGATATGAAGGAAAGAACAGCCACAGGGGACAGAGAGGGTATATATATATAGGAAAGAGTGGGTAAGGGAGGGCAGAGAGGGCACAGATATAAAGGAAAGAAAGTGCAAAGAAATGAAGGAAAGTGGGCACAGGGGTGATAGGGAGGGCACAGATATGAAGGAAAGAGTGGGCAAAGATACAAAAGAAAGAGTGAGTAAAGCGGGGCCGAGAGGGTACAGATATGAAGGAAAGAGAGTGCAAAGATATGAAGGAAAGTGGGCACAGGGGTGATAGAAAGGGTGCAGATACGAAGGAAAGGACAACAGAGGGGGCAGAGAGGACAGATATATGAAGGAAAGAGTGGGCACAGGAGGCAGAGAGAGGATAGATATGAAGTTAAAGTGGACAGAGAGGTTAAATACATAAAGGAAAGTGTGGACATAGGTGGCAGAAAAAGGCCAGATAAGAAGGAAAGAGGGCATAGATATGAAGGAAAAGTTGGCACAGGAGGCAGAGAGGGCACAGATATGAAACAAAAAGTGGACAGAGAGGGCACATATATAAAGGAAAGAGCGGGGCAGAGAGTGCACAGATTTAAAGGAAAGAGTTGGCACATATACAAAGGAAATAACAGCAGAAAGATTAAATACATAAAGGAACGTGTTGCAGAAAGGGCCAGATAAGAAGGAAAGAGGGCATAGATTTGAAGGAAAAAGTGGGCACAGGGGTGATAGAGAGGGCACAGATATGAATGAAAAAGAGGGCACATTTGCAAACGAAAGGACGTCAGAGAGGACAGATATATAAAGGAAAGTGTGGACACAGGAGGCAGAGAGAGGATAGATATGAAGTAAAAAGTGGAAAGGGAGGTTAAATACATAAAGAAAGTGTGGACATAGTTGTCATAAAAGGGCCAGATAAGAAGGAAAGAGGGCATAGATAAGAAGGAAAAACTTGGCACAGGAGGCAGAGAGGGCACAGATAAAGCAAAAAGTGGGCATAGAGGGCACATATTTGAAGGAATAAGTGGGCACAGGGTGCAAAAGGCTCCGATCTCATGGAAAGAGCGAGCAGTGGGAAGGAGACAGAGGGCACATATATGAAAGAAAGAGTGGGCACAGATATGAAGCAAAAAGTGGGCAGAGTGGGCACACATATGAAGGAAAGAGTGGGCACAGGGCAGAGTGGGCACAGGTGGCAGAGGACTTAGATCTCATGGAAAGAGTGAGCAGTGAGAGGGGTACAGAGAGGGCACAGAGGTCAGAGACTGAATGGGGATGATATGAAGATGGCATGGAGATGGGTTAAGGAGCAGTGAGGAGGAATGGAGAAGGAAATTTAGGGTTGCAGGCTTTTCTGTTTTTTGGGGTTTCTTTGGGCTTTTTGATTAAAATTTGTTAGCCTTGTGAAACCCAAACAAAATTCTGTCCAATATCCACCTCAGATGTCACAGCCCCACCCTCATATCACAAACACCCCTACAAACATATCATGACTCCACTTCCATAAAGCGCCTATACAGCCCGATTGCCATTGCTCCTCCCTGCAATGCCATCAGCCCGCCCCCTTGTCCAACGTTTGCACCAAGGCAAAGAGTGGCAAAACTAGATGGAGTAAAGGACATGTAGATGTGGCAATAAAGAACGGAACAGACCGTGGAAGGAGTGGGGATGAGGCAGAGAGAACACAGAGAGAGACTGCTGTAAGATGCCATAGACAGCCACTATTTACTGCTGTTTGGGCGTCTGTGCCTAAGAGTTATATACAGTGGAGGAAATAATTATTTGACCCCTCACTGATTTTGTAAGTTTGTCCAATGACAAAGAAATGAAAAGTCTCAGAACAGTATCATTTCAATGGTAGGTTTATTTTAACAGTGGCAGATAGCACATCAAAAGGAAAATCGAAAAAATAACTTTAAATAAAAGATAGCAACTGATTTGCATTTCATTGAGTGAAATAAGTTTTTGAACCCCTACCAACCATTAAGAGTTCTGGCTCCCACAGAGTGGTTAGACACTTCTACTCAATTAGTCAACCTCATTAAGGACACCTGTCTTAACTAGTCACCTGTATAAAAGACACCTGTCCACAGAATCAATCAATCAAGCAGACTCCAAACTCTCCAACATGGGAAAGACCAAAGAGCTGTCCAAGGATGTCAGAGACAAAATTGTAGACCTGCACAAGGCTGGAATGGGCTACAAAACCATTAGCAAGAAGCTGGGAGAGAAGGTGACAACTGTTGGTGCGATTGTTCGAAAATGGAAGGAGCACAAAATGACCATCAATCGACCTCGCTCTGGGGCTCCACGCAAGATCTCACCTCGTGGGGTGTCAATGATTCTGAGAAAGGTGAAAAAGCATCCTAGAACTACACGGGAGGAGTTAGTTAATGACCTCAAATTAGCAGGGACCACAGTCACCAAGAAAACCATTGGAAACACATTACACCGCAATGGATTAAAATCCTGCAGGGCTCGCAAGGTCCCCCTGCTCAAGAAGGCACATGTGCAGGCCCGTGTGAAGTTTGCCAATGAACACCTGAATGATTCTGTGAGTGACTGGGAGAAGGTGCTGTGGTCTGATGAGACCAAAATAGAGCTCTTTGGCATTAACTCAACTCGCTGTGTTTGGAGGAAGAAAAATGCTGCCTATGACCCCCAAAACACCGTCCCCACCGTCAAGCATGGGGGTGGAAACATTTTGCTTTGGGGGTGTTTTTCTGCTAAGGGCACAGGACAACTTATTCGCATTAACGGGAAAATGGACGGAGCCATGTATCGTGAAATCCTGAACGACAACCTCCTTCCCTCTGCCAGGAAACTGAAAATGGGTCGTGGATGGGTGTTCCAGCACGACAATGACCCAAAACATACAGCAAAGGCAACAAAGGAGTGGCTCAAGAAGAAGCACATTAAGGTCATGGAGTGGCCTAGTCAGTCTCCGGACCTTAATCCAATAGAAAACCTATGGAGGGAGCTCAAGCTCAGAGTTGCACAGAGACAGCCTCCAAACCTTAGGGATTTAGAGATGATCTGCAAAGAGGAGTGGGACCAACATTCCTCCTAAAATGTGCGCAAACTTGCTCATCAATTACAAGAAACGTTTGACCTCTGTGCTTGCAAACAAGGGTTTTTCCACTAAGTATTAAGTCAGAGGGTTCAAAAACTTATTTCACTCAATGAAATGCAAATCAGTTGCTATCTTTTATTTAAAGTTATTTTTTCGATTTTCCTTTTGATGTGCTATCTGCCACTGTTAAAATAAACCTACCATTGAAATGATACTGTTCTGAGACTTTTCATTTCTTTGTCATTGGACAAACTTACAAAATCAGTGAGGGGTCAAATAATAATTTCCTCCACTGTAGCTGATAGCTAGCAGCATGGCACCCCTAAAGCTGTGGGGAGCAGTATGGCAGCGCTCTGACATACTGATCAAATTTACTTGCCCTTTATGTGAAACAAATTTGCAACCATTCTGTCACTGGTTTTTGCTGCATCCCCTTGATCACAAGACCTGGTGAATCCTGTGGCTTTTTCCCAACATGGATAGAAAAATTTTGCCCCCCAAATCTGTGCCAGCACCAGGCAGATGTTGGCTCCCCACATCCAACTGTGCTTCTGGGGGGTGGGGTGAGACACTAACAGGGACCAGGGGGGATCCATGGGGAGCAACAATCACTTCCTTGCACCCCCCCCCGCCCCAACAATTGCTCCCAATACACTTGCCCTTGTTGTCTGCCCCTAGTTCCAGCCCTGCCTTTGCGCTTTTCGGGCCCCTGACTGGAGTACTCTGGTGGCCCTTCAGGCACCATCTATTATTTGGCTTTGCCAACATGATAAGGAGGTTTTTCGTCCTCTTTAAAGCCACGGTTCATACCTAGAAGTTGACCGCCCCATATACCCTGGCATTCCATACATCCATACGGTATTTTATTTCATGGATAAATGGGATTTACATGGAAGGCAGCTGTTTCACACCATTCCGCGCTGCTACCAGCGTCTTCCTTGCGCGGCTCTTGTTTCACTGCGTTTCAGCCCTATGAAATATTCATCCCATAATATTATTATCAGGCGCCATTTATAATGCATGAGATTCATCCGGGTAATTATTATATCTTTATTATCTCAAGCTCAGAGCTAATTTGGGTCATTTAAGAAGTGCCGCAAGCAAAAACCTTGTCGGGGGCGTCTCCTCTACATTCCCAGCGCATAAGTGGAACAATTGCCTAGCCCGGGGCTCACATATCTACTAAATCAGGAACTCGCTTGGCACTATTATAATCTTCTGATTGGCTGCTTGCTTTGAAACATCATGCTCTGATTGGCTACTTGCTATAGCACTGTGAACAAATGTCACCAACCCATGCCCCCTGCTTGGAATTAAGAGATTTAAAAGGTGGCAACCCTACCTAAGAACTACCCCTAGTTCCGGACCTGTAAGGTGGGTGCAAGTTGGTAAATTTCCAACCCATGCACCACTACTTTGAATGTTCCACTAATCTGATTGGCTACCTACTTTGGCCCAGAGCTGTGGGGCTCACAGGCTTAAAGACAGGGCTACTATTAGGAGACTATGGTGAGGGTATAGCAGTGGCCTCATGGAAAGGGGGGTCCCAATTAGGGTTGCCATCCAGCCAGTCATGCCACTCCTCTTACTTCACCCTGCCTTAGGCCCATCTATATTGGGGACACAAATTGGGGCTATAGATCAAATAAAGGGGCGGACAGGTCCGTGTTGGGGTGAAAGTCTCTTAAATTATCAACACCTCCCAGACATGCCTGCACCCTGGCTGGTATTGGATGAGACAAAGGGTGGCAACCCTAGCCCCAAGAGAGGTAAAATTGTGATTTGAGGGTCAGGTAAAGGGTGGGGTTGTGGACAGGCTTTTGGTGTAGTGGTATTATGGGTGTGACTGGGGTGGATCTGGGGCATGGATTTATTTTTTCATTGGGACCCAATTCGAATTGTTGGCAGGGGCCCTGATGACAAATGGGCTAATAATTAGGGCCCCCTTAGGGCAGAGGGACAGGCCTGGACTGGGATTCAAAATAGGCCCACCGGCCCACTAAATAGTGACTGGCAGCCCCTCTGGCATTTGCCAGAACCCACAGATTGCCAGTTCGGGCCTGAGTATGGGCCCCATGATTTCTTTCATAGTGGGCTCCACTGGGGGCACCTTCTGCTTCCTTGGTAATTACTGCGGGTGGTCCATAGGAGTAATAACTGTGAAGGAGTATAATGGGCCTAAAAATGACCTAATTGGCTACAGCAGGCCCCCCATCGGGGGGGGGGGGGGAGAAGGGGTACAATCTTGTTTTGTAAGCGGCCCGGTGGCTTCTTGAAAGCAAATTGCAGAAGTTACGCATAAAGTTACGCCAAAACCTACGGATTTTACTCAGCTTCTGCAAAAACTCCTTAGAAAACTATGTAACTTGCCGACAAACTAACTTGTGTATCAAGCAAAGGCCAATGCAGAGAAGCTTTGCAGGGACAAACCCCACTGACCCCCAATGAATAAACTGAAGGGAAACGTACATAAGTTTTATATCAAGCAATGGCAGAGCAGGGGCAGGTAGGTGGGAAGGGGTTAAACTTAGGGCAAACCCCACTGACTCCCTATAAACTGAGTGACTTATTAGCACATTAGTCAATGGAACTCTTTATATGAACTGCTTATTATAGAGAACATCAGCTGTTTTTATTTCACTCACAAGGGGCATGGCCACATTTTTGGTACTGTGCGCTGTTTTTCATGGGGGGCCCCATATAAGTAACTTGTGTGGGGCCCCAAAGTTTCTGATGGTGGCCCTGGGCTACAGGTCTGTTCAGTTTGTCCATAGTGTAAAATCATGATACATAGTTATCTCATATATTTCATACAGACTTCAACCTAAACCTTTCACAAGGGGGGCAGCTCTTATATTTCATTGCTTTCTGTACTGCCCCATGCAGCCACTAGGGGGTGCCCAATAGTCGCGTTGGTAGATCCAACGGCAGGCCAATGTACTAACCAATTAGAAGTCAGGGAGCCTACATTCTAGGAAAGATACCCATCTGTGAGGCGGGTGATTAAAAATACAAATATAGCAAGTTCCGACTAGTGATCTGACCGAGTCAGCAGGGTTATAAATGAAAAATATGTGGCAGATCTGTACGTGAAAACCGACCTCCTACACTTGGCTCGCCCATCTGCCTCCATAAAGCAATTATATATATATAAACTCTCTATTTATAAGGGAGACTCAATTTTTAAGGCACAGGGGGAAACCAGTCTGGCTGATACAGTGAATGACTGTGAGTGGGCCTCAGTAATGATCAAAGGGAATATAAACCCAGGAATATGATTTTGTCTCCATCCATTTTCTATAGACAGTAAAGGTCTTATAGATTGCAAGCTCTTTAAATCTTGTATCAGTCAGTATTTCTACACAGTCTGTATTAGAATCACCATTGAGCTTCTCACAATCAAATAACTGCCCTTGTGGCCACTAGGGGGTGCTGCTGCTATCAGCAGAGGCAAGCAGTATGGCAACAACCCCTTATACGATACAATGGAAATATATATGGAAGGAATACAAGTTACAATAGGAGCATTGCCTCACTGGTCTATTAATTTGTGGCTATGGCAACCCCCAACCCTCACCGAAGTTCTGTCCGTCTATGAAAATAGTTTGGCTAGTCTTCTGCTTTCTTCCCCCCTTCCTATGACTAAGACACCCTACTGCTGCAGATAAGCATTGTGGGGCACAGGAAGTGGTTTATCTGGGCAGGAAGAAGCGACAGATGTTATGTTCATAGGGGGATGGGAGGGTCTGAACTAGAGTACAGAAGTTGTTAATCCTCTCTCTAGCACATTATCTCAGCCCAACCTTTCCAAGGAAACAATATGGCAGCACCTGCCCAAACTATATATACAAATATACAGCGAAGGAATGTTCTGGGTAGGGTTGCCATCTGTCTGGTTTTGACCTGGACAACCTGGCAGCATAGGGCAGACAGACACACACATAGGCAGCACTCTGCTTGCCCTACCTTGCCTGTGTGTGGGCCATACTCTGCCTGCCCTATGCTGCCTGTGTGTGCCATACTCTGCCCTGTACTGCCTGTGTGTGCCATACTCTGCCTGCCCTATGCTGCCTGTGTGTGCCATACTCTGCCTGCCCTATGCTGCCTGTGTGTGCCATACTCTGCCCTGTACTGCCTGTGTGTGCCATACTCTGCCTGCCCTATGCTGCCTGTGTGTGCCATACTCTGCCCTGTACTGCCTGTGTGTGCCATACTCTGTCTGCCCTACTGTTTAAGGGAAACACTATGGCACCTCCCTCCCATATGTATAAATACAAATATACAGAGAAGGAATGTTCTGGGCACACAATAAGCTGTACCCCCATACTGTACTGTCTAAGGGAAACACTATGGCACCTCCCTCCCATATGTATAAATACAAATATACAGAGAAGGAATGTTCTGGGCACACAATAAGCTGTACCCCCATACTGTACTGTCTAAGGGAAACACTATGGCACCTCCCTCCCATATGTATAAATACAAATATACAGAGAAGGAATGTTCTGGGCACACAATAAGCTGTACCCCCATACTGTACTGTCTAAGGGAAACACTATGGCACCTCCCTCCCATATGTATAAATACAAATATACAGAGAAGGAATGTTCTGGGCACACAATAAGCTGTACCCCCATACTGTACTGTCTAAGGGAAACACTATGGCACCTCCCTCCCATATGTATAAATACAAATATACAGAGAAGGAATGTTCTGGGCACACAATAAGCTGTACCCCCATACTGTACTGTCTAAGGGAAACACTATGGCACCTCCCTCCCATATGTATAAATACAAATATACAGAGAAGGAATGTTCTGGGCACACAATAAGCTGTACCCCCATACTGTACTGTCTAAGGGAAACACTATGGCACCTCCCTCCCATATGTATAAATACAAATATACAGAGAAGGAATGTTCTGGGCACACAATAAGCTGTACCCCCATACTGTACTGTCTTAGGGAAACATCTCACCATAACAAACATCAGAATCACAGCCGATTGTGGAACAAACCCAGGGGCAGTCCATATGCCGGCGCTGATAATCTGCCTTAATGTAATCTGCTCACTAATAGTTCATGTTTTCTGAGAAATATCCAAAGGTTGGGGAAATGACCTCTGGCGTTACACACACACAGCCTACTATGTATTCTCTATATAAAGGGCCACACTGTACATTTCACTTGCATTTGTAAATATTCACAGGTCTGTGAATCAGTTTCCTTTGCACCAGTCAGATCCTTGTCAGTGTATTTTTATCAAAAGAGAGGATGTTACATTCAAAACGAGAGAAGAAACTCAAAATGCAACTGGCAATCATTCATAGGTCTATTAATTCTGAGATTCTAGCTATCTGTATAACAGAGCATTCTGTCACAGTGGCACAGATCCTATCTGATCCCCCCATTGTAAGCAGCAGTCCTGCCCTGCTTTATGGCTGAGATTCTAGCTATCTGTATAACAGAGCATTCTGTCACAGTGGCACAGATCCTATCTGATCCCCCCATTGTAAGCAGCAGTCCTGCCCTGCTTTATGGCTGAGATTCTAGCTATCTGTATAACAGAGCATTCTGTCACAGTGGCACAGATCCTATCTGATCCCCCCATTGTAAGCAGCAGTCCTGCCCTGCTTTATGGCTGAGATTCTAGCTATCTGTATAACAGAGCATTCTGTCACAGTGGCACAGATCCTATCTGATCCCCCCCATTGTAAGCAGCAGTCCTGCCCTGCTTTATGGCTGAGATTCTAGCTATCTGTATAACAGAGCATTCTGTCACAGTGGCACAGATCCTATCTGATCCCCCCATTGTAAGCAGCAGTCCTGCCCTGCTTTATGGCTGAGATTCTAGCTATCTGTATAACAGAGCATTCTGTCACAGTGGCACAGATCCTATCTGATCCCCCCCATTGTAAGCAGCAGTCCTGCCCTGCTTTATGGCTGAGATTCTAGCTATCTGTATAACAGAGCATTCTGTCACAGTGGCACAGATCCTATCTGATCCCCCATTGTAACAGCAGTCCTGCCCTGCTTTATGGCTGAGATTCTAGCTATCTGTATAACAGAGCATTCTGTCACAGTGGCACAGATCCTATCTGATCCCCCCATTGTAAGCAGCAGTCCTGCCCTGCTTTATGGCTGAGATTCTAGCTATCTGTATAACAGAGCATTCTGTCACAGTGGCACAGATCCTATCTGATCCCCCCATTGTAAGCAGCAGTCCTGCCCTGCTTTATGGCTGAGATTCTAGCTATCTGTATAACAGAGCATTCTGTCACAGTGGCACAGATCCTATCTGATCCCCCCCATTGTAAGCAGCAGTCCTGCCCTGCTTTATGGCTGAGATTCTAGCTATCTGTATAACAGAGCATTCTGGCACAGATCCTATCTGATCCCCATTGTAAGCAGCAGTCCTGCCCTGCTTTATGGCTGAGATTCTAGCTATCTGTATAACAGAGCATTCTGTCACAGTGGCACAGATCCTATCTGATCCCCCCATTGTAAGCAGCAGTCCTGCCCTGCTTTATGGCTGAGATTCTAGCTATCTGTATAACAGTATTCTGTCATATTCTGTTGAATTGATATTGTTATCTGGTTGCTAGAGAACTATTACTCTAACAACTAGAAAACATTTTTGAGTAGAGGCCCAAAAAAGAAAAAAAAGCAATACCAAATAATAATAAAATTCATGCCCCACAGTCAGTCGTTTGTTTGCCAGGGTCAGTGACCCCAAAAAAACAGACAGCATTTTTAACTACAGATGTCCCTCCAACCTGATGTATTACATATAAGTGTACACATTGACGCAAGAGATGTGAATAAGGCACTAAAGCCATAATTAATGCTGCAGGTCTATACGTTCCATATCTGCTGTGGGAAGCATGTAGGCCTCCCCCTACCTGCCCTGTACTTTCTGCATTAAAGTGCTCTTGCACCCCCTGGGGTCCAGAATGACCCCTATGGTGTTTTAAACCCCAATTTAGAACAGGAAAGGAAATGTTGCACATGAATATGACATCATAAAACAGGAAATGTGACTCATGAATATGACATCATAAAACAGGAAATGTTAACCACAAATATGACATAATAAAACAGGAAATGTTACCTATGAATATAACATCATAAAACAGGAAATGTTTACCACGAATATGACATCATAAAATGTGAAATGTTGCGCATGCATATGACATCATAAACAGGAAATGTTACCCATGAATATGACATCATAAAATAGGAAACTTTATCTATGAATATGACATCATAAAACAGGAAATGTTGTCCATGAATATGACATCATAAAATAGGAAACGTTACCTATGAATATGACATCATAAAAAAGGAAATGTTACCTATGAATATGACATCATAAAACAGGAAATGTTACCTATGAATATGACATCATAAAACAGGACATGTTACCTATGAATATGACATCATAAAACAGGAAATGTTACCTATGAATATGACATCATAAAATAGGAAACGTTACCTATGAATATGACATCATAAAACAGGAAATGTTACCTATGAATATGACATCATAAAATAGGAAACGTTACCTATGAATATGACATCATAAAATAGGAAACGTTACCTATGAATATGACATCATAAAACAGGAAATGGTACCCATGAATAAAACTTCATAAAACAGGAAGTAGTACCCATAAATATGATATCATAAAACAGGAAATGCTGCCCATGAATATTACATGATAAAACAGGAAATGCTGCTCATGAATATGACATTATGAAACAGGAAATGAAGACACCATGAAGGAAATATTATTCATGAATATGACATCATAAAATATGACGTAACACACAAATGTGACATCATCTCCCAACAGCATCTTTATTAGTATTAAAACATAGAAGACATTTGCTGCCACCCATGGGACTGCTGCCACCTTCCCAACAGTAACCAGGATGCAACTCTCCTGCATCTCCACCCATCACGTTCCAATCCCACGTACAGCACGACGCTGGCATCGCCATTTGGAGACACGAACCCTTGAGTCATTATGACATTGCTTCAGCCGGCTCTTCCCCACTAGACTTTGCACCCTACTTTCTTCAAACAAATCCTCCTCCTCCTCTCCAAGAACAATGAAAGAGAAACAGACAGGGCAAGAATGCAGTGGATTTAAAGGAGAACTTCACCCAAAACCTGTTTTTCCACTTAATGAAAGATTATGGGTAGAATCCCCCTATAAGCCCACCTTTCCATACCCTTCCTACAGCAATAATTTAAGACATATTTCCATGACACATTGCTGCTCAGGTTCTTCCGAGTCCAATATTAATTTCTAATAATAAAAACACCCATTAAAGGCATGGCCTAATAAACCTAATATCTTTCATTTTAATTTTTGTGTCTCCTAGTGCCCACCAGAGAACCTAACACTGAGGACCCACAATTAGATATAAACAATTAGATATAAACCATGCTGAATGTGCTTGGTCATCTAGTACTATGGTAGAACTAAGGAAGTCCTGATGGGATTTGAACCCACTGGGAGATCCTCTGGTACTTTGGTAGGCCAGTCTGACCCTGAGCACAGATAATAATGAGAGAATGTTGCATGAAAAGTGCTCCAATAAACCAACTCAGTAGCCTGGAGATGGCTTCACAGTTATTATGTCTACAGATTTAGGTAGGACAGTCTTCTTCTACACTTCCTGTGCTTTCCTGTGGCTGATATAGACAGACGTGCCCCTTTTTTCAACTTCAACTACTATGTCTGTACAAGGTCTCTCTAGAGTCCAGAGATGACTTTCTTCACTTGGCCAACCAGTACGATTATAATGTCCATCTCACCAAAGAGAAGCCAACATCTGGCAAGTGCCGGATGAGAGCCATAGAACCTCCACAAGGTTAAACTGCATGTAGCCAATGATAAACCCAACTATGACATCGCTGATGTGATGGCGGCCAATCATGATTCGGGACACGCCAACAATGAATGCCCACAGGACCAAAAGGATGCGGAGAGGGATAGCAAGCACTAGGTGGTTGAGGAAAAACTTGGACACCATGGTGGCTCGACTAGCGTGTCCTGCAGGAAAAGCATAGATGTCAAGGACCAAGTAGTCTAGAACTCCAGGGGTCATCTCATAGGGCCCACGTCTCTTAATGAGCTTCTGCACTCCGGCCACTGTCAAGATGTCCAGCATCAGAGCTGAGAGGGAAGATAATGAGAATTTGGGAGAGAAATATTAAGCCAAGGAAGATGCTTCAGAGTAATGGCAACATCTAAAAATCCAAAGCATAATGACAACAAATATAATTCAAAGCAACTTTCCAAAATGCATGAAAGCCAAACAAAACCATTGGACCCCTGCTTCCCTAGGAAATGTCTAGTTGGAGATTCAGCCATTAACTTGTCTCTTATGATTCAGCAGTGGGTACTTTTCTGGGTGTCAGCAAATCTGGCGTTCGGCCCCAGGAATAGATTCAAATGGTGCCGTCACTCAGGGATCACCTAATCCTTCTCCCGATGAGCAGTGATGCAAATAAATAGGAAAACAGACCGGGAACAGGGTGGGGGTGGGGGGCACCTTCGTTTCTCTGCCTGACTCAATTGATACTCACGTCGGCCTAAAACTGCTAAGGCAATGATCTTCAAACCACAGCATACTATAGGTTAGGGCTGTCAGAGGATGATGGGAGTTGCAGGCTAACATAGCTAACTGATAACACTCAGAGAGTATCTATAAGGGTTGCAACCTCAGCAGGACCTTAGAACCTGAGGAACCCATATCTCATACAGACTCTCTCAAAGACTGGGCCTTTGTGTGGGAACTGGGGATATGGACAAGTTATTGAGTTAACGGAAATTAGATTCAACAGGTCCATAGTGATGATTTGGGGTACAGGTGATTAGGGGTGATTAGTGGGGAGTGCTCCCGACCAACTTCCCACTGAGAGAATGTAGAATGTAGAAGAGCTGAATCTGAGAAGACATCAGTTTGTTGGTGGAATAGGTCTTTACTGGTACCAGACTCCAGTGTCAAACTGGGCATCCTAGAACCCAGCACAGGGCCTGACATCTAGGGCCCACTCTATGCAGCTTTAGATATAAAGCGATTACATAGATCTATAAGCCCACCGGGGCATTCCCTGGGATCCTGGTAGGCCAATCCGGCCATCACAGACTCTAGGCTAGACCAAGAAATTCATTTTGCAACATAAATACAGAAGCCCACACTAACTTCATGCATTTTTTTAGATGATTTTAGTTAATGCACCCCCTCTGTGATCCAGTATTTGTTCAGGGCCCCCCTTGGTTACAGATACATAAACCACATCATTCATCCTGCTAGCGTTCTAGGTATGTCTACTGTAGCATTCACCCCTTAGGGTCTTATGTGCCCAAACCCCCAGTGAGGTGCAGAAAACAAAGGTGGGTGCACTTTATGTTTGGTTGCAAACCTGTGACCTGGTGCATCACATGACCAATAGACCAAGTTGTGTCATTAATGCTGCTATGGGACCAGAACTACCAGTATGCCTCTACTAGTGTAACCTATTGAGGTTGAGTGGCACTGAATGGCCACACCTAAACACCTAAACTGTGCTGGTGTAAATATTTTTCCCCACACCTAAACTAACCCTGAGTGACATTATGAGCTAGTCTTGAGAACTAATCTCTTTCCACTAAGGTCTCCTATTTTGCATTAGACAAGGTGGTTAGAGATGCCATCAGTTATAAACAGTGCTTAGTGATGTCACTTGTCATAATGAATTGACCTGCATAGAAGAACTTGGCTGGAGTCCTAGTGGTCTTCTGTGGTCTCTGGCTCCTTGGTGGCTTCTAATATCCTAATTAAACAGGTAGAATCATTACAATCTACAGAACCCCAATCCATGATGGTTGGACACCCTGGGGGGGCCTTTGAATAGTGGCTAGAATAACTCAGCCTAAAGGGCCAAGTTAGGGTGAGCTTTGAGAAGCATGTCTAGATGCACCTGAAAGTCCAGCCTGAAGGCTACTTAAAATGAAAGTTGGGGTGAAACATATTGACTATCCTGTGGAACTATGGTGGAATGACTAATACACCACTGCTTTCCTATATATCAATGACCTTGTTATGAGCTAAGGGGGTCTTGACCAAAGGGGAACCCAGTTCACCAAGAGGAACGTGAGCCTACAAAGCATGATAACCATTGATCTAAGCAGTCATCTTGAGTCCCCATAATGAAAGCAGGCCTTGACTCCAACTTACCTAGAAGAAGGTTCATCAGCACTTCTTGCCCTGCCAGGGTGCTACTCTTCCATAGGCACAACAGGGTCCCCCCAATCCAGGGAAAGCCATGACTGGTTATGCCAATCAGCCTAACCATGGATCTAGCACCTCCCCACGAAGAGGTGCTATTGGCACAGACACCCAGACGTTTCGACAAGCAGATGTCAATGGCCATGAGAGAGTTCCAGGCGATGCCTTTAAATGACGGGTTCAGCTGCATGCAGTCCTCTTCTGGAAGCTGCTGGCTTTGCCGCCGCTCCCTGGCATTCTCGCTGGAGTTGCCACCAGCTTGCCCACTTGGCTTCTTGCTGGAGTTCCTGGCTTCTTGTGGAGCACCTATGGGTTGGTTAAGAGATATAAACTCCGGCCTGGCCAGAACATTATTCCTGTCCCGGAATCTGATTCGTTTTTGGGGCGCTGGCATGTTTGCAGAACCCCCGAGTTCCTCTTAACCAGAGACGCCGTGCTGGGCACAGGAGAATAGGGTGGGCACAAAGCACAAAGCTGGGTTCTTCCTGTATCTACAGGAGCTGGAATCAGACTTCTCCCAGCAGGCATCCCAGGAGTTATATTTAGCCAGGGAATGCACATGCTGTTTACCCCGTGTGGGGCAGCCCACACCACCTGCCAATCACTGGCACACAATCCAATAGGAATAGCAACACGAGTAATCTGAGGACAGGCTTGCCTGAAACTTTCTGTAGCCTCCTCCACCCCACCCCCCAGGGACAGAAAGGATTGTGGGACTTGTAGTTGTTGCCAGTGTGACACCCGTGACATCGGGGTCTATGCTGAAATCTCAGAGCAGCTGTCCGAGACCCCGCCAGTACTCTCGGCTAATACTGAGGCAGAACCTTATGAGAATCTACCTTCTCGTGTGGACCCTTCTCAGTATATTTATATGTATGGGCGGAGGTGGGAGCAGCCATATTGTTTCCCTTACTACAGTACAGGTATGGGATCCCTTATCCGGAAACCTGTTATCCAGAAAGCTCTGAATTATGGAAGGTCTGTGTTCCAAAGATTCCATTTTAATCAAATAATTCAGAATTTTAAAACTGATATTTTTTCTCTGTAATAATAAAACAGTACCTGTACTTGATCCCAACTAAGATATAATTACCCCTTATTGGGGCAGAACAGCCCTATTGGGTTTATTTAATGGTTAAATGATTCCCTTTTCTCTGTAATAATAAAACAGTACCTGTACTTGATCCCAACTAAGATATAATTACCCCTTATTGGGGCAGAACAGCCCTATTGGGTTTATTTAATGGTTAAATGATTCCCTTTTCTCTGTAATAATAAAACAGTACCTGTACTTGATCCCAACTAAGATATAATTACCCCTTATTGGGGCAGAACAGTCCTATTGGGTTTATTTCATGGTTAAATGATTCCTTTTTCTCTATAATAATAAAACAGTACCTGCACTTGATCCCAACTAAGATATAATTACCCCTTATTGGGGCAGAACAGCCCTATTGGGTTTATTTAATGGTTAAATGATTCCCTTTTCTCTGTAATAATAAAACAGTACCTGTACTTGATCCCAACTAAGATATAATTAATCATTATTTGATGCAAAACGATCCTATTGAGTTTAATTAATGTTAAATTGATTTTTTAGTAGACTTAAGGTAAGAGATCCAAATGACAGAAAGACCCCTTATCGGGAATACCCTTGGTCCTGAGCATATCTTGTTACCATTTAGTTTGAAGGGGGAACCCAGGACCAGACCATTTTCTTCCTGGTGACTTGGGGTTTAGTTTATATCTCTAATGATGGCATTGCTGATAGCTAGGTTTATCCCCCGGCGCGTATTTGACTGGCCCAGCTGGTAAATCACCCACAAATTTACCACCAATTACATACCCCCCTCCCCTGACCCTCTCTGCTGACAGATTACCCCTTATAAGGCCAGACCCACCTATCCTCTGCCCATTTTCCCACCCACTCCAACCATTTCCTGTCCATTTCCCCGCCTACTACACCCATTCCCCGCCCACTACACCTATTTCCCCACCCACTGCACCTATTTCCCCACCCCATGTGATGCCCCCACCTGCTGCCCTAACCCAAAGGCCTGGTATAATAGTAAAGAGATAGATGGCAACCCTACTGATACCCATAAGACTACATGGGTGGTAGGCTCTAATCGCTGGTTGGTGCTGCAGTCTCTCACTGTGAGCCAATCACTGGAGTACATTACCGGCCCCACCTACAAGGAGCCAAATATTTTTCATGCCATTTACAGTATAGATGCCAGAGATGGGCTAAGTAGTACTGGCACCCAAGGCAAAAAAATACCCACTACCGATGTTCTGTCCACATTGCTCACCTCCAACACAACTCACCGCTCACTCCCTCTCCAACTGTGCCCTAGTTACATGCCCCAGGCCCTATGGTTATCCTATGCTCAGAACTAGTTATGTTAGAAACTGTCTAACAAAGGGTTAAAGTGGTGTGGGCAAGGGGTGGTGCAACTGGGAGACCCACCACAGCATAAGGAGAAATGTGGGAGAAGGTCAAGGGGAGCATCAGGCAAATGGTCGGGCCCCAGTACATATTTTGCACTGGGGCCCTTTTGCCTCTAGTTACACCCCCTGAATGATCCTGGAACCCAAAAATAAAAGTGTAAAGCACAGACTTTGCTGCACAGAGAATTTCCTGGTTTAAGGGCCCAAGTAGAATATGAAATTCTAGTAAGTTGCCATTGTGTCTCCGCTCGACCTCTTATACTTCTCTTTTTCAGAATCTTCCTCCTTTGTGCCTCAACTCATGATCTCTGGCTTCTGCTTCCACATCCTCAAGCCCAAACCACAGGCCTGTGATCTTCCTTCTCTGTTCTGTTGGGTTGAAGGCAGAGGGTGAAGGGAACCCACTAAATAAAGGAGGATTTAAATTGAATGTGATAGGGACCTTAGATTGTAAGCTCCACTGGGGCAGGGGCTGATGGGAATGTGCTAGGGACCTTAGATTGTAAGCTCACTGGGGCAGGGACTGATGGGAATGTGATAGGGACCTTAGATTGTAAGCTCACTGGGGCAGGGGCTGATGGGAATGGGATAGGGACCTTAGATTGTAAGCTCACTGGGGCAGGGGCTGATGGGAATGTGATAGGGACCTTAGATTGTAAGCTCACTGGGGCAGGGGCTGATGGGAATGGGATAGGGACCTTAGATTGTAAGCTCACTGGGGCAGGGGCTGATGGGAATGTGATAGGGACCTTAGATTGTAAGCTAACTGAGGCAATGGCTGATGGGAATGTGATAGGGACCTTAGATTGTAAGCTCACTGGGGCAGGGGCTGATGGGAATGTGATAGGGACCTTAGATTGTAAGCTCACTGGGGCAGGGGCTGATGGGAATGGGATAGGGACCTTAGATTGTAAGCTCACTGGGGCAGGGACTGATGGGAATGTGATAGGGACCTTAGATTGTAAGCTCACTGGGGCAGGGACTGATGGGAATGTGATAGGGACCTTAGATTGTAAGCTCACTGGGGCAGGGGCTGATGGGAATGTGATAGGGACCTTAGATTGTAAGCTCACTGGGGCAGGGGCTGATGGGAATGTAAGAGGGACCTTAGATTGTAAGCTCCACTGGGGCAGGGGCTGATGGGAATGTAATAGGGACCTTAGATTGTAAGCTCACTGGGGCAGGGACTGATGGGAATGTGATAGGGACCTTAGATTGTAAGCTCCACTGGGGCAGGGGCTGATGGGAATGTAATAGGGACCTTAGATTGTAAGCTCACTGGGGCAGGGGCTGATGGGAATGTGATAGGGACCTTAGATTGTAAGCTCCACTGGGGCAGGGGCTGATGGGAATGTAATAGGGACCTTAGATTGTAAGCTCACTGGGGCAGGGACTGATGGGAATGTGATAGGGACCTTAGATTGTAAGCTCACTGGGGCAGGGGCTGATGGGAATGTGATAGGGACCTTAGATTGTAAGCTCCACTGGGGCAGGGGCTGATGGGAATGTAATAGGGACCTTAGATTGTAAGCTCACTGGGGCAGGGACTGATGGGAATGTGATAGGGACCTTAGATTGTAAGCTCACTGGGGCAGGGGCTGATGGGAATGTAATAGGGACCTTAGATTGTAAGCTCACTGGGGCAGGGACTGATGGGAATGTGATAGGGACCTTAGATTGTAAGCTCCACTGGGGCAGGGGCTGATGGGAATGTAATAGGGACCTTAGATTGTAAGCTCACTGGGGCAGGGACTGATGGGAATGTGATAGGGACCTTAGATTGTAAGCTCACTGGGGCAGGGGCTGATGGGAATGTGATAGGGACCTTAGATTGTAAGCTCCACTGGGGCAGGGGCTGATGGGAATGTAATAGGGACCTTAGATTGTAAGCTCACTGGGGCAGGGACTGATGGGAATGTGATAGGGACCTTAGATTGTAAGCTCACTGGGGCAGGGGCTGATGGGAATGTAATAGGGACCTTAGATTGTAAGCTCACTGGGGCAGGGGCTGATGGGAATGTAATAGGGACCTTAGATTGTAAGCTCACTGGGGCAGGGGCTGATGGGAATGTGATAGGGACCTTAGATTGTAAGCTCCACTGGGGCAGGGGCTGATGGGAATGTAATAGGGACCTTAGATTGTAAGCTCACTGGGGCAGGGACTGATGGGAATGTGATAGGGACCTTAGATTGTAAGCTCACTGGGGCAGGGGCTGATGGGAATGTAATAGGGACCTTAGATTGTAAGCTCACTGGGGCAGGGGCTGATGGGAATGTGATAGGGACCTTAGATTGTAAGCTCCACTGGGGCAGGGGCTGATGGGAATGTAATAGGGACCTTAGATTGTAAGCTCACTGGGCAGGGACTGATGGGAATGTGATAGGGACCTTAGATTGTAAGCTCACTGGGGCAGGGGCTGATGGGAATGTAATAGGGACCTTAGATTGTAAGCTCACTGGGGCAGGGACTGATGGGAATGTGATAGGGACCTTAGATTGTAAGCTCACTGGGGCAGGGGCTGATGGGAATGTGATAGGGACCTTAGATTGTAAGCTCCACTGGGGCAGGGGCTGATGGGAATGTAATAGGGACCTTAGATTGTAAGCTCACTGGGGCAGGGACTGATGGGAATGTGATAGGGACCTTAGATTGTAAGCTCACTGGGGCAGGGGCTGATGGGAATGTGATAGGGACCTTAGATTGTAAGCTCCACTGGGGCAGGGGCTGATGGGAATGTAATAGGGACCTTAGATTGTAAGCTCACTGGGGCAGGGACTGATGGGAATGTGATAGGGACCTTAGATTGTAAGCTCACTGGGGCAGGGGCTGATGGGAATGTGATAGGGACCTTAGATTGTAAGCTCCACTGGGGCAGGGGCTGATGGGAATGTAATAGGGACCTTAGATTGTAAGCTCACTGGGCAGGGACTGATGGGAATGTGATAGGGACCTTAGATTGTAAGCTCACTGGGGCAGGGGCTGATGGGAATGTAATAGGGACCTTAGATTGTAAGCTCACTGGGGCAGGGGCTGATGGGAATGTAATAGGGACCTTAGATTGTAAGCTCACTGGGGCAGGGGCTGATGGGAATGTGATAGGGACCTTAGATTGTAAGCTCCACTGGGGCAGGGGCTGATGGGAATGTAATAGGGACCTTAGATTGTAAGCTCACTGGGGCAGGGACTGATGGGAATGTGATAGGGACCTTAGATTGTAAGCTCACTGGGGCAGGGGCTGATGGGAATGTGATAGGGACCTTAGATTGTAAGCTCCACTGGGGCAGGGGCTGATGGGAATGTAATAGGGACCTTAGATTGTAAGCTCACTGGGGCAGGGACTGATGGGAATGTGATAGGGACCTTAGATTGTAAGCTCACTGGGGCAGGGGCAGATGGGAATGTGATAGGGACCTTAGATTGTAAGCTCCACTGGGGCAGGGGCTGATGGGAATGTAATAGGGACCTTAGATTGTAAGCTCACTGGGGCTCCATCCATACTTATGGCCATATCAGCTTTACCGTATTTGCATCTGACCCCTATCTCATGACCCAATACTACCTATTCCCATGACCTACTTTCCACCCTAGAACAAGGAAGAGAGAGCACCTAGAGCAGAACATGAAAGCTACCATGGTCTCTGGTTGGGATCAAACCCAGGACTTCAGAAATGCAGGACAGTAATGCAGGGAAAACAGAAGGAATGTCTATTTAACATTATGAGGTCTCTATTGACCCTCACCCCCATCAAGCCCATCTCAGAAGGCAGCTATGGTTGGGCGTCCAAGTAGCAGACCTCCACCCAGAGACCCAGTTAATATTGAAATAAAATAGCCCTGCACTGCTGTCTCTCCATATACTTCTGCCTGGTATAAAGACTGTGGCTGTCTAATCGAGAGTGACAGGGTAGAACATGCCATGTCAGCCTTATGCCCAAGAGGGGACAGACATCAATCCAGGACAGGCACCATATTGCACAAATGACTCCCATAGATATTCAGGGTGCTTTGCCTCTTTGGTTACTGCCAGTGGTAACATTCCCATCAGCCCCTGCCCCAGTGAGCTTACAATCTAAGGTCCCTATCCCATTCCCATCAGCCCCTGCCCCAGTGAGCTTACAATCTAAGGTCCCTATCACATTCCCATCAGCCCCTGCCCCAGTGAGCTTACAATCTAAGCTCCCTATCACATTCCCATCAGCCCCTGCCTCAGTGAGCTTACAATCTAAGGTCCCTATCACATTCCCATCAGCCCCTGCCCCAGTGAGCTTACAATCTAAGGTCCCTATCACATTCCCATCAGCCCCTGCCCCAGTGAGCTTACAATCTAAGGTCCCTATCACATTCCCATCAGCCCCTGCCCCAGTGAGCTTACAATCTAAGGTCCCTATCACATTCCCATCAGCCCCTGCCCCAGTGAGCTTACAATCTAAGGTCCCTAACACATTCCCATCAGTCCCTGCCCCAGTGAGCTTACAATCTAAGGTCCCTATCACATTCCCATCAGCCCCTGCCCCAGTGAGCTTACAATCTAAGGTCCCTATCACATTCCCATCAGCCCCTGCCCCAGTGAGCTTACAATCTAAGGTCCCTATCACATTCCCATCAGCCCCTGCCCCAGTGGAGCTTACAATCTAAGGTCCCTATCACATTCCCATCAGCCCCTGCCCCAGTGGAGCTTACAATCTAAGGTCCCTATCCCATTCCCATCAGCCCCTGCCCCAGTGGAGCTTATAGCTATCATTATTATCTATTGCCTATCATATTCACACACATTAGAGGTAATTTTATTAGAAGCCAATTACACTTTCTGTATCTCACTTGCGCCCCCTAGAGCTTACTCTGAGCAGGATGTGTATCAAAGAAGGCACAACAGGCAATTCAGCAAAGAACACAAGTTTAAAGTAGTACAAGCTCCAGGGGTTTAACGTTTGAGTAATCAGACCCTGTGGCTGTCTTTGGACCCAGAACGTATAGAGTTCTCAGTGGGATACAGCTTCTATATGTGTTAATAGAAAATGTCATAGGGGGCCAGGTTTGGATCAAGGGGGCCTGGCATTTCAATACACAGAAGCCCAAACAGCTCCCCACAAGCCCAATAAATAGTGACTGTCTGTGGCACCTTACAGTCCCCCTGGCATTCCCAGTACCCAGAGGAACAAACAGCCCCCCCAGCCCAATAAATAGTGACTGTCTGTGGCACCTTACAGCCCCCCTGGCATTCCCAGTACCCAGAGGCACAAACAGCCCCCCCCAGCCCAATAAATAGTGACTGTCTGTGGCACCTTACAGCCCCCCTGGCATTCCCAGTACCCAGAGGCACAAACAGCCCCCCCCAGCCCAATAAATAGTGACTGTCTGTGGCACCTTACAGCCCCCCTGGCATTCCCAGTACCCAGAGGAACAAACAGCCCCCCCAGCCCAATAAATAGTGACTGTCTGTGGCACCTTACAGCCCCCCTGGCATTCCCAGTACCCAGAGGCACAAACAGCCCCCCCAGCCCAATAAATAGTGACTGTCTGTGGCACCTTACAGCCCTCTGGCATTCCCAGTACCCAGAGGCACAAACAGCCCCCCCAGCCCAATAAATAGTGACTGTCTGTGGCACCTTACAGCCCCCCTGGCATTCCCAGTACCCAGAGGCACAAACAGCCCCCCAGCCCAATAAATAGTGACTGACTGTGGCACCTTACAGCCCCCCTGGCATTCCCAGTACCCAGAGGCACAAACAGCCCCCCCGGCCCAGTAAATAGTGACTGTCTGTGGCACCTTACAGCCCCCCTGGCATTCCCAGTACCCAGAGGCACAAACAGCCCCCCCAGCCCAGTAAATAGTGACTGTCTGTGGCACCTTACAGCCCCCCTGGCATTCCCAGTACCCAGAGGCACAAACAGCCCCCCCAGCCCAGTAAATAGTGACTGTCTGTGGCACCTTACAGCCCCCCTGGCATTCCCAGTACCCAGAGGCACAAACAGCCCCCCCAGCCCAATAAATAGTGACTGTCTGTGGCACCTTACAGCCCCCCTGGCATTCCCAGTACCCAGAGGCACAAACAGCCCCCCCCCCCAGCCCAGTAAATAGTGACTGTCTGTGGCACCTTACAGCCCCCCTGGCATTCCCAGTACCCAGAGGCACAAACAGCCCCCCCCCAGCCCAGTAAATAGTGACTGTCTGTGGCACCTTACAGCCCCCCTGGCATTCCCAGTACCCAGAGGCACAAACAGCCCCCCCAGCCCAATAAATAGTGACTGTCTGTGGCACCTTACAGCCCCCCTGGCATTCCCAGTACCCAGAGGCACAAACAGCCCCCCCAGCCCAGTAAATAGTGACTGTCTGTGGCACCTTACAGCCCCCCTGGCATTCCCAGTACCCAGAGGCACAAACAGCCCCCCCAGCCCAGTAAATAGTGACTGTCTGTGGCACCTTACAGCCCCCCTGGCATTCCCAGTACCCAGAGGCACAAACAGCCCCCCCCCAGCCCAATAAATAGTGACTGTCTGTGGCACCTTACAGCCCCCTGGCATTCCCAGTACCCCGAGGCACAAACAGCCCCCCAGCCCAATAAATAGTGAGTGTCTGTGGCACCTTACAGCCCCCCTGGCATTCCCAGTACCCAGAGGCACAAACAGCCCCCCAGCCCAATAAATAGTGAGTGTCTGTGGCACCTTACAGCCCCCCTGGCATTCCCAGTACCCAGAGGCACAAACACCCCCCCAGCCCAGTAAATAGTGACTGTCTGTGGCACCTTACAGCCCCCCTGGCATTGCCTGAACTCACATATTGCCAGTCCGTGCCTGTAGGTAGTTTTGCACCTAGAGGTCATAAATTAGTATAGGAAAATTGGGTGGCTGGCAGGGTCGGACTGGACCTGACCCTTGTTGGCCCCTTGGAGGAGGGGTGTAGCAGCTCCAGATTGTGAAGGGGACCCCCTCATTGTTGGCTGGTTACAACTATTTTTTTTTTAGAAATCTCACCTATAGAAATAGAATTGTTAAAGAAAGCAGTGTTGGTTCTGACTCCAGAAACAATGTAGAAAAAGCCATTAGGCAACCCCCCCAGCTTTTAGGTGCAGTTCCCCTTTAAAAACACCCAGGCACGGAGTTCATAGCAATATAAGAAAGTAATGATTTCCTACAGGAGCAGTTCCCCAGCAATAATAATAATAATGATAAGGCAGACGAGCGGACTCCTGGGTAGAACAGGGGGCTCATGATTAATGAACAGAACACGGTGTGCTCCGCAGAGCAGGGATAGTAACACCAACTGCTGCTAGAGGAGGGGAAAGCTAATACAAAAAAAAAAAACTACAGTACCCAGGACGCCTAGAGCAGAGCGGAGGAAATGGCAGCTTAATAGCCAAGTACTGCAGCTTTACGCCAGAGGCAGGAGAGGGGGCAGTTGATGGGATGCAGGCAGATCGGGCTGACAGTCAGAGGTGCAAAGGGACAGCGCTGAGCCTCATACACAGGGGGGCAGCCTCCCCCTTAGGCTAAAGGGATATGCAGCTGCCAATCACCAGAAACTGCCCGGCTTTGGCTTCGCTGTGCGGTAATCTGGGGCTGCCGAGCCTCCCCATTCTGCACTACTGATCCCCCCCAAAGGGAAGGAGGGGGACATTTTTGTTTGGGGAGGCTACCAATAGAAGGCTTTCCATTGGAGAACTTATTTTATATATATATATATATATATATAGAGAGAGAGAGAGAGAGAAGTTGGGGGGTTGGGAAAGGGGGGGCACAGCAGGGGGACAGCCCTGTGGGGAGCACCATGCTTCTGCTCGCCGTCCCTCCTGCAAAGTTTCCAGTGGCGGCAGTGGCAGCCGCCTGTGGGAGGGTGGGGTGTGCTTATTTTAAGGAGGGGGGAGGAGGAAGAGGAGGGAGTGGGGTTAGATGTAAAGGGGAAGAGAAGTGACAAGGTTTAAAATAAGATGCAGTGACAAGGGCAGCAGCAATCAGGCAGCAGGAGGATTCCGTGCTACTCTCAGGATCCAGAGAGAGAGGGGGGGTGATTGGGGAGCCCCCCTCCCCTTGTCTGCTTTGGCTTACATTGCTAATCCCTTTGCACTGTCATAGAGGCTGCCGGTGGCAAGATCAGCCGGCTGGTGGCTACAGGGGCATCAAGCAGGTAAGCCCCCCTCCCTCCATGAAAATCTACTGGGGAGACACGAAGGCTGAAAGACCCGCAGGAGACGGGACACCGCCACCTCTCAACTGGAACGGGGGGCAATCTTTATCACCGATGCCAACATTCTCACAGGTACTGACCCCCCCCCTCCACTATCTCATCCTGTCTGTGCAACTTTCAGAGGGTCCCCCACCCCCTATCCCACTCATCATTCACTGACAGCTGGTAAATTATTCCCAAACTTGATTAACCTTAGGGGGGGGGGGCTACATATAATCAATTAGCCTGTCCTTGTACAACCCCTAGGGTAATTATTGTAAGCCCTTCTCTCTAATTACACTTCATTAATAGGAGGGGAATATTATAGTGAGGGGGGTCTCCCCCACTTCATTCATATAAATGTGCCTGTATATATATATATATTTCATGATGTATCAGTGCAATAGCCGGGGGCAGCGGCGGATGGATGGAGTGTGCTGCATTATGCTAGAGACTCAATGAAATGCTGAGTTGAAAATCTGCCGTAGAAGGGAATACAGTCAGCTAAATAGAAAGGAGGGGGTACCGAATATACCGTAGCATACCTGAAATATCCACCGTGGGTACAATTCAAAAATAATTGCCCAATAAGGAGAAACAGCAGGTCAAAAACTGGAAACAAGAGGAAAAGGTAATGAGAAAGAGATGAAAGCAATGGAACGGCAATGGGCACCCATATTGGCCACTGTCGGGAGAATAGAATGGGCCCCCCCCAAACCCAAGGCAGGCCACCGATGTGAAAAAGTAAGGGGTTCACATGAGGATAGACGTGTCGGTTGCTATATCTGCTGCAGTCTCTATGGTGAGAGTGGCACTACTGAGGGGTCCCTATATGTCCCCTGATAGGGCTAAGGGCGTCTGGGTACCAATGGGCCCAGTCCGGGGAATTATAGGGCAAATGCATGTAAAAAAAAAAATTGCAGAAAGTTTTCGCTCCCATATATAGGTTATTATTACAGAATTTAAAGGGCAAGATAATACTAAAATATATTTGTCTTTGGTCCGCCTTTTGGGGGGGGTGGGGGGAGTGCATGTTGCGCCCCAAGCATGGCGGTTCTTTTGTCGGCACCAAGGAGGAAGAAGGCCACAATGGAGGAAGCAGGAAGTTCAATTGATGGGGAGGGGCTGTAATGTCAGCAGCATAAGGCTCCTGGCGGGGCTAGATTAACAGTGGGGCAGGCCCATTGCAAAAAGAGGTGCAATATTAGAACCTGGATGGCTGAGGCACAGGAAGCAAGGGACCGGCCCGTGTAAATGATTTCCTTTCGGGCTGATCGCACATGTTTCTGCTAAGGCGCGTAAATGTAGATGCATTGTGCTTCCCTGCAAACTGCATGATTTTATTCCCGTACTGCGCATCATTTTATCCAACCTTTGGGAGTCTGGGGACTATTTTAATTCTCAGTTTCAGGTCTTTGAGCCAATGGCGTAACTAGGGTGCACCGGGCCTCGACCTGGACTCCCCCACCCCCTGCTGCGTCCCTCTCCCTAGGAAAGCGGCTGTGGCGGGGGGGGGGGGGGGGTTTCACTTCTATAAAGGGCCCCGGCAACCGCAGGGTCTGCTTCCTCTATAGTTACGCCACTGCTTGGGGCCCGGTAATTCATTCCTGCTTACTGCTAATACAAAAGCAGCTTTACTTGTCCTTTAAAAACATGAGATGATTCTGTAGTAGGCCCTACATATATAACTATAATGATAATAACTATTTTCCAGGTACCAAGTTGGGGGGCGGTGGGACCAGCACGTTGCTGCCGCCACTGAGATGCCCGCAATTCCATCTCTATGGATGTAGCACGGGGGCCCCGACGTATCAGCAGCCGCCGCCACCAGGACGACCTCGCGCCCGATTCTGCCCTGGAAACTAGAAGCCACTACCACCTTTCCATGCGGCGCCTCCCCCAGGACTGCCTGAACCTGCTGGAGATTGCGCTGGTGCTTAATACCATGGGATGCATTCAAAGCCTGAGCTGCAAGCCCAAGGTCCTGAGAGAGTCCATCGCCGTGCTGGATCTCAAGGCCTCCATCGACTCCACCCCCACCACCATCGACGAGTCGTCCAACGTGGTCCTCAGGTACAGGACGCCTCACTTCAGAGCCACGGCCCAGATCTTAGTGCCTCCCGTTGCCTTGAAGGAGACGTGGAGGATAGGTTGGATCCAGGCCTGCAACCACATGGAGTTCTACAACCATTATGGAGACCTGGGCAAGTAAGTACAGGAAGGGGCGGGTCCTAAACTGTGAGACTTGAGGGGGGGGTCAAGGCATTAATGAGATTGACTGGCCTGAAGGCCAGTAGGGTGAGACAGGGCCGCCATCAGAAATCACGGGGCCCCTCACAACAAGATCTCCCCCCAATGGCCCCTCCCCCAGTGACCCCTCCCATCAGTACAAAGGACACACAGACATTGGTAGCCAGATCCCCCTAAAAAATTGGTAGCTAGGGACCCCCTAAAACATCGGTAGCCAGGGCCCCTTAAAACAATAGTAGCGAGGGACCCCCTAAAACATTGGTAGCCAGGGCCTCCCTAAAACATTGGTACCCAAGGACCCCCTAAAACATTGGTAGTCAGGGCCCCCTAAAACATTGGTAGCTAGGGACCCCCTAAAACATTGGTAGCCAGATCCCCCTAAAACATTGGTGGCCAGATTCCCCTAAAACATTGGTAGCCAGGGCCCCCTAAAACATTGGTAGCCAGATCCCCCTAAAACATTGGTAGCCAGATCCCCCTAATACATTGGTAGCCAGGGCCTCCTAAAACATTGGTAGCCAGATCCCCCTAATACATTGGTAGCCAGGGCCTCCTAAAACATTGGTAGCCAGATCCCCCTAAAACATTGGTAGCCAGATCCCCCTAAAACATTGGTAGCCAGATCCCCCTAAGATATTATAAAAAAACTGTATCACGGCTGAACCCCCTTTAAAGAGAGAATCATCTGGGCCCAGTACGACTGTCCCCCCTGTGCCCCCCTGATGGCGGCCCTGGGGTGAGATTAGGTGAAGATGGCCAGATACTTCTGAAAGTTATTTTTAGTTTTGTTCTGGTTGCTATGGTGCAATTTACCCTAGCAACCAGGCAGTTGTTTGAACAAGAGTCGGGAATATGAATGAAGGAGGGCCTAAATAGAAAGATACAGTAAGTCATAGACATAAACAATAACAATACAATTGTAGCCTCACGGAGCAATAGTTATGTGGGTGCCAGGGTCAGTGACCCCCATTTGAAAGCTGGGAAGCATCAGAAGAGGAAGGCAAATAATTCAAAAATCTAAAAAAAAAAAAATAATGAAGACCAATTGCAAAGTTGCTAAGAATGGGCTATGCCAGTGCTGTCCAACTTCTACAGTGCCGAGGGCCGGAATTTCTCTAGCATACATGGTGGAGGGCCGCTAATGGAAGCCAGTTTTGACCACTCCCCTTTTTGAAACCACACCCACTTCAAACCACACCTATTTTATCACAATGGTGGTAGCACAGCAAAATCCCAAATGCTTGGTCCTTACTGTGGGGATATCAACCATCATTCATATGTGAAAGAATTATGTCATATTAAGACACACCCTTAAATTCCATATGCCTCCTCCTCCCCTGTGGATAGCACAGCAACCCCCAGTACATAATTACACACCTTAGGGACCATTTAATGGCTATTTCCAACTGCTAACAAACTCCCACAACAAACCCCTGCCAGGTTCACCTCCCACAAGCAGCATAGGGCAAGCAGAGTATGGCACACACAGGCAGCACTCTGCCTGTCCTATGCTGTCTGTGTGTGCTATACTCTGCCTGTCCTACCCTGCCTGTGTGTGCCATACTCTGCCTTCCCTATGCTGCCTCTGTGTGTCATACTCTGCCTTCCCTACCCTGTCTGTGTGTGCCATACTCTGCCTTCCCTATGCTGCCTCTGTGTGCCATACTCTGCCTGCCCTACCCTGCCTGTATGTGCCATACTCTGCCTTCCCTACCCTGCCTGTGTGTGCCATACTCTGCCTGCCCTACCCTGCCTGTATGTGCCATACTCTGCCTGCCCTACCCTGACTGTGTGTGCCATACCCTCCCTGCCCTATGCTGGCTGTATGTGCCATACTCTGCCTACAGTACCTATGTCTGAGGTGTGAAGAAGTGAACAATGTGGGTGATTACAGTCTGAGCCTGAGGTGTGAACACTGCAGGGGTTGAACAATGCAGAGATTAAAAGGTGTGAACAACACAGGGGATTACATTTTTAAAACAATACAGAGGGATTACAGCCTGAATCTGAGGTGAGAACCATGCAGGGGGGGCAGTTAATCTCAGTACTGATACCATTTAATGCTTACTCAAAGGTAAGGCATCAAAGCAGCCAGACAGGTGGGGGGCCACACAGAGGGGGGCCCGCGGGCCGCCAGTTGGACAGCACTGGTCTATGCTATAACAGTCTCCCAACTACTTTGAGTTGATTGGCTGTGCC